>NC_090928.1:1296390853-1296699020 GCF_040938575.1 Ambystoma mexicanum
TCTTTCTCATAACCTTCTACTCTTGGAATACTTGCCTACCCTTGGACTACAAATTCCAGCAGTCTTCAATAAGAACTTTAAGGCTATATTCAAAACCTCATCCTCATCTTTTTTTACCCACAAGGGTTTCCTGCGGGTTTAGCCATCGGGTACACAGAGTGTGCTTTGCACAGACTCTGGATGCCTAGTGGGATTCTCCCTACAGTCGTCACGCGCTGCTGCAACAAACCGTGAGTAGTGACATAAAGACTGGAACAATATCTGGCCCACTTGTTTTTGTTCACTGACATACCTAGGCCAGGCGGTTTTGTTCACCGACAGAAAATTGAAAATGTGCTATATATCTGCACATTAATCTTCTTGTATGTTCTTAAAGCACTTTCCTTAGGGTTTGGTCGCCGGTCATGGTCCACATACATGGGGCAATAAGTAGGCCTCAAACACAATTTATTTATTCACATGATGCTGGACTTCAATGTTATTGACATTTTCTGGCCATGTTGAGAAGAGAAAGAGAGTGTGGAGTCAAAGATGACCCCAAGGTTTTTAGCCTCGCATGGGGGAGCAGGAAGAGGGCCAAGAGAGGCCAGCCAGAGAGTGACAGGAAAGGAGCAAGCAGGTGTGCCAATGAGGGGAATCTCCGTCTTGCTGGCATTAAGGCAGAGATCATTGGCGGCACACCACTCCTGGAGGTATTACCCAAATTGACCTTTTACAATTGACCTTTTGCACAATTGACCTAATTATAATGGTCCTAATTGACCTTCTGCACAATTGACCTTTATATTATTTTAGTTATTTTATATATGTATTGGGTTGGTTTTGGATTATACATAATATAAGGGGATTGGGTGGGCGGTTGCAGGGGGGATTTGGATTGGCTGGGGATTGCGGGGGGGTTTCCCCTCGTGTATATGTCCAAATTGACCTTCTAAATTAGGTCAATTCTCCCGAGGTCAATTCTCCCGAGGTCAATTGTGAAAAGGTCAATTAGTATACAACCCTCCTGGATGGCAGACAGACAGTCAGAGATGAGAGACAGAGAAGAGGTGGCCGGAGGTAGCCTGAAAATGAGCTGAATGTCATCAGCATAGCACTGAAAATTGGGGCAGGGAGCGGCAATCTGGTGGGCAAGAAGTGCCAGGTATTGCTTGAACAGCCATTCAGAGAGGTTATACCCCTGGGGCACACCACAGGTAGAGATAGAGATAGAGGAGAGGAAGGACCCAAGTTGGACCTGGGAGGGTCGATCAGAGAGGAAAGAAGTCAGCCACGCCAGGGCCGGGCCGGTGATAACCAGGTTATCACGGAGATGGTTGAGCTGGATGGCTTGGTTGACCGTGTCAAAGGCAGAAGAGAAATCAAGTAAGATGAGGACACAGTGGGTGTTGGAATCAAGGTTTGAGAGCAGGTCTTCGTGGATGTTCAGGAGAGCAGTTTCTGTGCTTCTGGCAGCTCTGAAGCCAGACTGATCGTTATGAAGAGAACCAATAGATTCAGTGTGAAGATTAAGCTGGGAGATGGCCAGCTTTTCCAGGAGTTTGTCCAGGAAGGGAGTGACGGAGATTGGGCGATAATTAGCCAGGCAGGAAGGTCGGCAGAGGGTTTTTTGAGAAGAGGGTGCACAAGGGAGCGCTTCAGGTGGGATGGGAAGACTCCAGTGGTGTAGGAGTGGTTGTAGAAGTCGGCCAGAGCAGGAGCCAGGGAGTCAATGTGGTCTGTGATGGTTTTGGAGAAACAGGGAGGAACCTGTTTTGATGAAACTTACAAAGATCGGACTTGTCTAGAAACATCATCTGGGGAGAACAGGGGAAAGGAAGAGAAGGAGGGAGGAGAGGTAGCCAAAGAAGGGCCAGAGGAAGAGCAGGGAATAGAGGGGGGAGGGAGAGAGGAAGAGCGAGAGGACAGGATAACCTGAGTTTTAGAGATGAAATGAGAAGCCAGAGTCATGCAGAGGGACTGGGAAGGGACAGGAGAGATAGAGACTGCAGCAGAAATGGCAGTTCCTTGCAGATTTTAAAGAGTTCAACCAAGTTTTTAGATGTCGCAGAGACGCAGACTTGGATGTGAGCTCTCTTCTTGGTGCAGACTGAGAGCCGGTATCGCCTTTGGAGCAGGCGGCAGGCCTGTTTTTCAGGGGATGTACCAGAAGCACGCCATTTCCTCTCAGCCACCCTGTACTTGCATTTGAGGGTGGCAAGGTCAGAGTCATACCAGGAATTGCACTTGGCTTTGGGCTTCAAGCGGATCCTCATGATAGGGGCAAGAACATTGAGATTATCAGACATAGCAGAGTGGAGCATGGAAAGGGCTGTGTCAGGGTGTGAGTCAGCCAAAGAGGGAGGATGGGTGAGAAAGTGGCACCAAAAGCTTCAACTGATAAACACTTCATGGGTCGGATAACTGAGAAGGTGGGTGGCAGTGTTGGAATTGGCTTAGCCTGGGGGGAAGAGAGGGTGAGCTGGGAGAAAAGGAGGAAGTGATCACTTCAGGAGAGAGGAGTGGTGAAAGGGATAGAAAGGGGAAGGTCTGAGGAGATCAGAACATCCAGAGTGTTCCCTGAGTGAGTTGTGCAGAGGGGAGAATAAGGAATGAGAGAAAGTCGCAGAAATCACACAAGAGTCCAGAGGCAGGACAGGAAGCATCCAAGTGGATGTTAAAGTCTCCAAGAAGGAGGAGTTGAGTGGTCGAGACCATGAGGGAAGAGGAAAGGTCCGCCCATTCAGAGAGGAAGCAGAAAATCCGACCAGGTGGCCGATAGATAGTAGCCACAGTAAGGGAATGGCTAGGAGAGAGAGAAATCTTGCAGATGAGGCATTCAAAAGAGGAGTAGGCCTGCGTAGGAATGACAGAGGCAGGAACCCACTCGGGGAAGATCAGGTCTAAACCCCCTCCGGAGCAGTTAGACCTGGGAGCAGAGAGGATCTTATAGCCATCAGGCAGGAGAGTGTCAAAACCTGTGAAAGAGCTGCCCGTGGACCATGTCTCTGTGAGACCGAGGACATCGAGGTCATGTTCCTCCAGGAGGCGGCAGATGTCAGAGGAGTGTTAGACAGCTGAGCGAGAGTTAAGATTGGCAATATGGAGAAGGTTGCCATCCTTGAAAGACTTTCGGAGAGGGGTACAAATCAGAGATACGTCCTGTGGAGGTGTAGAAGAGGAAGGAGGAGAGGGCAATGTAGCCCAGGAGGAGACAACAGGGGAAGGCGAGGAAGTCGTCGAGGGAATAGAGGAGACCGCAGGAGAAGGAAGGAAATTGATGAGGCGCGGGAAGCGTCTATCAAAGAGGAGAAGATTTGCCTGAGGGCCTTGGACCAAGTCGGTTACATTCAAATAAACATTAATGATGACCTCGGAGGGGAGGAAGGAGGCCCTCCTACCGGGTGCCACCATTGATGGGAGAAGAAGAGAAAGGAGAGAGCACAGAGACCATATGCAGAGTACATAGGTCTGGCGATGGAACGACAAAGAGGATGTTGGTGAAGGTTTGCCTAGAGGCAGCACTGGTATAGGTGTCAGGGATAGGGAGGCCTGGGTTGGAGACCAGGATATGCTTTTTAAACTTCCTGCCATCAGATTTAGTGGGGAGAGCCAGATAGTCAATAGAGATGCAGCTAGAAAAGATAGAAGAGACAGAGATCCATGTCGTGTATGGCCCGCTCGGAGTAGAAGAAGCTGGCCAGACAGACCTGACTGAAGAAACATGAGGCAGTTGAGGCGAGGTCCTGTTCACGCCGTTCCTCTGAAGGAGGGCGTTTTGAGTTGCTGGAAGCTGCATCAGGTTACGTGGCATGGTAAGGTGCCTGTGAGCAGGTATTGAAAAGGCCACTATGGGGGCTCCAGAACTGTGAGGCGGTGCCTTTTAATAAATAGTTAACTCACAGAGAAGTCAAAAGGCATATTTCATAAAGACTTTGGCCACACAAAGGCACCAAAAGACTGACCTAGAAATATATCAGATTTTATCGTTTGTTCAAGAAATATGGGCAGCATTGAACAGGCCCAGCTGCCACCAACGTTTATAGCCACCCCAGGCAAGCCTCCAGTGAAATGAGGAGTGTGGAACAGGGCATTTGAAACTTATTGTTTTAGCAGCCAGGGATGGAATAGCACATATGCCAGAATAGAAGGCTACTTTGTTAGTTAATGCCTTGGGTTTAGAGGGCCAGACTGTGTTTCATCACCTACACATAGTACATATGGAGGGTGAGGAATTGGATGAGTACATGAGAGCAGTTCTAGGCATGAAGAAACACTATAGCCCTCATAACGAGTGTGTCGGTCCGGTAACAACAGTGCCAGTAAGCCTACCGGCACCATTGTTACCGGACCAGCAGATTACGGGTCTGCCTGCCGGAGTCACTGTGCCTGGCAGGTCTGACCCTGCCGGGCACAGCGCCCACAGTAAGCAGCCCGTAACGGAAGCACCGGCACAGTTAATAACGGTGCCGGTGCTACCGTGCTCCCCATTCCCATTGAGTCCTATGGGACACAAATGGGAATGGGGAGTAACATTTATCCGGTGCCTGACTTCCAGGAACACTGGGGTCATAATCCCCTGGTGTTTCCAGCAAGCCAAGCGCCAAAAAAAAGTTGGTTACTGCCGGGCTTGTAATGAGGACCTATGACTTGCAGACCAATGTTATTATTGAAAGGCACCACGTCTTTGTTCACAAGCACGGTGCAAATGAGTCAGTGGAGGAGTATGTGGCTGCTCTTAGGATACTGGCACTGGATGGTGAGTTTGGACCTTTAGTGGACCAGCATTTGAGTACATTGCAACAACAAGAGGATTCAGGAGAGATTGTTAAGCTTCAGGGTATATATCGTGAAGTATGTAAGTGTCTGCCAGTGGTGTGAAACTTCTGGACAAGCAAGGCGGTAAGGTTTCATCGAATTCTTATGTCAACGACAAGACCATTTGGACACCTTCAAGGGCTGGAGGAATACATGTTAGGAGAGGAGGAAGAGACTTCATTTGTGACTCCAGCAAGTGTTACCGTTGCAGTGGTATTGGCCATATTGCGTCCAGCAGAATGTGTCTTGCATTGACTAGGAAATGTGGGGTATGCAGACGGTTGGAGGGGCGGTAAATCCCCCTTCCGCCATTGCCCTTCCCCATTCCCATTTCTGCCCCATAGGGCTCTATGGGAATGGGGAAGGCGCTAATTACGGCACCGCAATTTTACGGTGCCGTAATTAGCTCCGAGGTCCCTTAGCGGGTTGGATTTTAACGCCTGCAAAAAGCAGGCGTTAAATCCCCCAACCCGCAAAGGGTCCTCGTAGTAAGGCGGTAAGGATTTACCGGTACCGGTATTTTACCGGTACCGGTAAATCCTTACCGCCATCCGTGTAATGAGGCCCATAGGCTTTTTGAAAACCCAATTTGCTCCAGAACAATTCAAAGGAGAGAAAATTACATGATTGGGATATTTCCATGCTCATCTTGGAATTTAAAGGATGCTAAAATAATTCTAGCCCTAATGCATTCCTATGGGGAAATTAATTTCTCCCGAATTCTCTCATGAAATCTCCCTCCCAGGTTCCTCAGAATGTTGGCATGAATGCTATAGGTCCTGATAAACTCGAGACCTCAGTTATACTGTTAAAAAAAGTTTGTGATCATGCCAATGTTTATAACCTTGGCATGGGATGTTAGGAATGCAGCACGTTAAAGTGCAGTCACATGACGGTGGATTGTGACCACAGCACGTCGGGGGTTCAGACGGCTGTGTTCACATGTATTCAACTAATAAAAGGGTCAAGCGGCTTTCCGTTCGACAGTTACTGCAAGCACTGTGGCCATGTCCGCTTATTATAAGCGACTTTGGGCTTGTTTTTGGTCAGGCCGCTTGTTGCGGGCTTTGAACGCGTTTTCCCCTAATTGTGCGCTTATTGTTCCGCTTGTCTGCCAGTCCCTGTCCGACCTGGCTCCATTCACAAAAAAGAAAATAAATGCATATGAAAGGCAAACATTCCATCCTCCCATATCCAGTTAAGCACACGCTGTGAGGCGAGGGCTGATTGCCATTCTAATGTGAAGCCACACGCAGCGTCCTGGTCGGGTTGTCTGCAGCCCCTTAACGACCTGCAAGTATTTGTATTTGTATTTTATAAAGCGCCTTAAACCAAGGCGCTGTACAAAGGATCAAAAATGGTACAATAAAAAGGAATAAGCAAAACAATCAATCAGGGATATCACAGCAGATGAGACTTCAACGACCCACGGAATGATGAATAGACAGAGATAGAGCGGAGAGAGTACGGCAGAGCATTCCAGTAAAGAGGAGCAAGAAGCTCAAAAGGGCGAAAACGAAACTGGGCACAAGGAGGACGATGAGCTAACAGTACAAACTGCGAAGAAGTGCAAAGAGAGCGGGAAGGAGTATAGAAAGATATCAGGCAGCAAGGTAACTCGGAGCAAGACCATGAAGAGATTTGAAAACAAGACAAAGAAAATGAACCTAATTTAAGTAGGAAAGGGTAGCCAACCAAGAGATGCAAGCAAACAATAAATTGAGTCCCAAAATGGGAGGAGACATAGAAGACGGATAGTAGAATTGAATATGGATTTAAGAGGAGCAAGATGAGATTTGGGGAGCCCAAAGAGGGCAGAAGAGCATTAGAAAAGTTTAGAAAAGATTAAAGAAGAAATGAGAAGTTTAGATGCTTGAAAAGTAACAAAAGGACGAGCTTTACGAATATTGTGCAGATGGAAACCACAGAAATGAGATATTAATTAAATATGGTGAGAGAACGAAAGATTAGTTTCAAAGTGAAGACCAAGGTTAAAGTACTCCTTTCTGTTATCACCAGCGCTCTCCCTTTGTAGGTTTGTGTGGAGACATTTTGCATTGATGGGCTCTTTCAGTATGAAAGACCCTTTGAAGACTCATTACCTAGCAAAGAGGTAAACACTTACAGGGTATTTAAGGCAACACTTTTAAAGTTTAGTCATGATGGAAACAAGCATTGGCAATGACAATAGTTTGGGCTTTTATACAGGCATGGGAAAGGCCCTTGCCGGGCACTGCTGTAGTGTGATGAACGGTAGCAGGTGCAAAACGGTGTAAGTACCTGCGCATCTAATAGCAGTGCCTGGAAAATGCCTAATACGTTTACACAAGCCAAAAACTGTTGGCTTTGCTACTGCTTATTTTAACAGGACTTCACTGAAGGACACGCACAGTGCTTACACCTCAATTGTCTGAAGGCAGACCAGGTTAAGACATTTTTATTACACCAGTAGCATTTACAGCTCAAATTAAATCATTAACTC
Organism: Ambystoma mexicanum; assembly: GCF_040938575.1. Taxonomy (NCBI): domain Eukaryota; kingdom Metazoa; phylum Chordata; class Amphibia; order Caudata; family Ambystomatidae; genus Ambystoma; species Ambystoma mexicanum. The sequence goes on from NC_090928.1 coordinate 1,296,398,133, forward strand.
TCAGAAGACTCCTTTGAAAAAACAAAGGCACACACTTTGGGCCTCATCTCGACTTGGGCGGTAACCCTTAAAATCGGCGGTAACGCTCTTAGCGCCGATTTTAAGGGTCCGTCGGATCACGACTCCAAACACCGCCGGCGCAATAACAGCCGGCGCAAGGACAGCCGGCTGTACAAGCACCGGCCATAACAGCGCTAGGAACCCTTAGCGCTAAAACATCATCAATCACAAGTCCGGCGTAAGCGCTATTAGCGCCAGACCTCCAGCAAAAAGCTGGAGGTAACAGAACACAGGCCACAGCAATAAGGGCCCAGGTGTAAGCAATGCAAATCAGAGGCCTACAAAGGAGCCACCCATCATGCACAACACACCCTCCCCAACACCATTACACCAGCAGGAGCAGGGAGGAGACAGCAATGAGGACCCAGGTGGAGGCAATGCAAATCTGAGGCCTACAAAGGACCCACCCATGCACAACACACCCTCCCCAACACCATAACACCAGCAGGAGCAGGGAGGAGACAGCAATAAGGACACAGGTGGAACCAATGCAAATCAGAGGCCTACAAAGGACCCACCCATGCACAACACACCCTCCCCAACCCCATTACACCAGCAGGAGCAGGGAGGAGACAGCAATGAGGGCCCAGGTGGAGGCAATGCAAATCCGAGGCCTACAAAGGACCCACCCATACACAACACACCCTCCCCAACACCATGCTGCCATTTGTAGCCGGGAGCCTTGATGTCGACTTCTACCTGCTGCGCCTGGAGCTACAGAGGCCAGTCAATCAGGCCAGGGCCCAGGGAGTGCAGAGGGCAGTGGGGAGGAGGAGAAGGAGGAGGAGAGCAGCACCAGCAAGGCGGCCAGCCATCCCCAGGGTCAGGCCAACACCCTGAGCCCTAACTGATGGTCAGTTGGTGACAGAATATCGGCTGGACAGGGCAACCATCACCCAGTTGCTGGACACAATCCAGGGTGACATATGCAGCCGCATAGCCACCAGCACGGCAGTACCTCCCCTAGTGAAGCTTGTGTCTGTGCTTCAATTCCTTGGGACTGGCAGCTACCAACACACCGTTGCCATGATGCATGGAATGGCCCAGTCCACATTCAGTGCCATGCTGGGACAGGTGCTTGGTGCACTGTTGAATCATGTGAACAAACACATTGCATTGCCAGCCACACAGGCACAGGTTCACCAGCTTAAGGGTCAATTCTATGCCATTGCCCAAGTCCCGAATGTAATAGCAGCCCTGGACTGCACACATGTGGCACTTGTACCACCCCAGGCACATGAGGCTGCCTACAGGAACCGGAAACAGTACCATTCCCTCAACGTGCAGATGACATGTGGCCCTGACCTCACCGTCAGCCACTGCTGTGCCCGCTACCCAGGATCCACCCACGACTCCATGGTCCTACGCAACAGTACCCTGCCGGCATACATGGAAAGGCACCGAGGGCAAAACACATGGCTACTGGGTGAGTACAAATGTATACCACAAAGCATGTCAATCCACAACTGATGGTGCCTGTCACAGAATCCATCATTCCCAATGGTCAGCAGCATCACAGCAGCAGACACATTCAAGCACCTTGCACGATGAACCTTGGAGATGTCCAACACAGCAGAACACACCCATGCAGGATGTAAGAAATGTGGCAGCACAGTGACATATGGAAGCGCCACCACAACAAGGCCTCCTGTGTGAGTAGCACCATGGCTCCCAACACTGACACAGTACAGATATCCCACCCTGGCCATCCGACAGTAATGTAATTCCAAACCATGAGCTGGCACATCCACGAATGCTCCACACATAAGTAGGCCGAGTAATGACAATGCACATCCTACAAACACTGTCCCCAAAATGGCCATGGAAATGCATGGAGAACAGTACAGAATAGTGAAGAGCAGCAAATGCAACTGCAGCCAAATGGATTTGCAATGACACATGAGGCAGCCACTTCTGTCAAGCAGAAGTAGATGGAAGGGCCCCCTCTTCCTGCGACAAGTGAATGAGTACTGTTACATACAGAAACATAGGCGTACCAAGTGGAGAGTACCCCATTGATCCAATCGTGCCCGTAGGACAGCACACTCCACAATGTTATAGGCCACATGCCAAATATGGCAAAATCACACTGATGACAGGGCTCTGTACACCCACTGGACTTACCTTGTCCCCAAACCGGCTTTCTCTCCCCGGCAGGTGATTCGGGATATCCCCAGTACACGTGGCTCATGACCCCTGTGCGTCACCCACACACGGCGGCGGAGCGGGCATACAACCTTGGTCATGCCCGTACACGGATCTGCGTCGAGAGGGCATTTGGCCTGCTGAAGGCACGCTTCCGTTGCCTCGACCGCACGGGAGGTGCAATGATGTATGCACCAGAAAAAGTTGGAAAAATTGTACTGACATGTGCCATGCTGCACAACATCTGTTGTCGCAGAAATGTGCCACTGCCCCCCTGATTCTCATGTGCAGCCACCTGAGGATGGTGGTGAGGGCGATGAAGTGCCAGAAGGTGTTGCACATGCACAAAGGGTTGGGCTGAGGGAAGGGAGGTTGGCCAGACAGGTATTGATTGATGGATTCTTTTAGAAATGGGTAATAGGTAAATTGTACATATGTCACTTCAACATTAAATTGCATGTGTAACAGTCACTACTGTCCATGCATTGTGATTTTTTTAACGTGATTTATTTTCCGTCCAACAATCTCCCCTCCCCCAGTGAACACCCAACAATCCCCCCTGCCCCCAGTGCACACCCAACAATCCCACTCCCCCCAGTGCACAACCAACAATCCCCCCTGCCCCCAGTGAACACCCAACAATCTCCCTCCCCCCAGTGTACAACCCCAAACTGTACAGTTGCCTCATCAGGCCAACAACAATGATGCCATGCACCACTAGGTTGGGCGCGGGCGCTTCCCTCTCCCAGGACCCTCCGGTGTGCGTGCCCTCAGGTGGCGCAAGGACCGGCGCCTTGGAGATGGGTCTAGTGAACCCTCTGTGGGTGTTGTGGAAGTGGAGGGTATGGAAGCGCTGCCCATCATGTGCTGGCACATGAGGTTATTGGCCTCGCGTTGCTGTTTTGCAAGTGCAGACACTGCCTCCATGAATTCGCGGACTCGTTGCCCAAAGCCTGTCAGGGCAGCGGTGCATTGTTGCACAACTTGTCGTGTGCGGGCATTGTCCCGCGCAATGTACCGGCACCCATGCCAGATGGAAGTTCTCACGGCCTTAATGTGCCGGCTCTGGACCTTTACCATTGCTTCCACCTAGGCCTGTTTTGCCTCAATGACATCCAGCCGGCCCATGACTGCTGCCCCTGTGACAAAGGCCTCTACTGGTGCGTCAGGTGGTGGACCGCGAATTGGGCGCTGTCGGGGGGGGGCTGCATGGCGACATGCCACCACACTGGACTGGGCTGCCTGGCTCCGATCGATGGCCCTCTGGGCTCCCAGAGGATGGAGTGTCCACATCGGGCTGTGGTGTGCTGCAGCCATGCACAGGCACATGGGGCCTCCCTGCCTGCTGTCTGCCTGGGCTTCCATGGGGTGTTGACACCCCTTCCCCATCACTACTGCTGTGGGTGTGTTGTGCGGTGGCTTGATGCACACGTGGAGGTGTTGTTCCCACGTTGGGCTCCCATTCCGGCCTCTCTCCCTCGGCATCGGTGCTGTGGATGTTGGGTTCTGGTGAGCTGACGGTCGCCTCCCTGTGGCCATCTGGCTGCCGCTGCTGTCTGGCTGGGCTGCGTCGGGGTGAGGTGGGTGTTCCCCGGTGTTGTCTCCCATGGGTGTGGCCTTTTTTGGGGGTGCTGGTGCTGGTGGAGGCACGATGTTGTGGGCGCATTGTCTGTGTGGCCTCATCGCCATCATCACCGGGCTTTTGGGTTCGACGTGTGCTTGTGGAGTACATAGGGGGTGGTTTTAGTACAATGCTACTTACATTTGTGTGATGCAGGTCATGCCAACAAGTGTGAATTAAGACAGTAACAATGACGCATTCAACTTGCATTTTGTTCAGTCACCATGTGGTGCTTGTTGTGGATGTGCATGGAGGTACACTGCATGGGAACGCGTGGTTGTGGTGGACTGCGCTCAGGCTTTTGTGGTTGTGTTGATGCACAGTACCACTCTACGTAGCTGTCCTATGGCTATGGGAGTCTATCCCCTGCCCCGGTCATTAATGCACTGCACGTACAGGGTCGTCTAGGCAGCACTACCGTTCTAGGGATGTGGCCCTCACTTACGGGTGTAGGCAGAGCCTCAGACACATGTCTTCACTCTCATTCAGATGCATGTATTCGGGGATGGGACTCACCTGCCGTTGGATTGATGCCAGTCCCTGCCTCCACTTCACCAATGCCCTCAATGGTTCCAACGTCGATGACACCCGTCATTTTCTCCTCCCATGGTGTGAGGTCGAGGGGGGTTGTGGCCCTCCTCCTGTGCCCCTGCTTGCACTCCTGTGCTGGAACAGGATGCCTCGCACTTGCACGCGCAGGTCATTCAGCCGCTTGCAGCAGTCCTCCCCATCCCGGGGCACGCGCAGGTCATTCAGCCGCTTGCGGCAGTCCTCCCCATCCCGGGGCACGCGCCCCACTGCACTGACCCTTTCTGCGACAGATTGCCATATTTGGCCTCCGCGCTGGTTTTGCGCTGCTGCAGCTCATGGTGGTGCATCAGAGCCTCATCCACAAGCACCTCAAGCTCCTGATCACTGAACTTGGGTTTTCGGACCCTGTCCAGTGCAGACTTGCTCCTAGTGCGCTTCTGACTCATTATTAGGCTTCAGATTGCGTGGATGGCTTCCAGTGGCTCTGATATCCGACTGATTGTGATTTCCAAGATGACTGCCGCTTTATTTCCCGTTCCGGCGGTGACGCGATCCCCGCACGCTCATAGCGCGCGCTATGAGCGCAAAGTGGCGGTAGCGCACGGTGCGCCGGCTTTAAGGGTTCGCGCTAATTGCGCTAACGCCTTGGACCAGGGCGCGTGCACGATAACTCGTGATCTGGCGGATTATCCGCCGGGTGCCTTGACGTTAGTGCTATTTAGGTCCGGTGGATAATCCGCCACGTTTACCGCCCAAGTCGTGATGAGGCCCTTTGAGTGCAAAGTTTGATATTAAGGCTTGATTAAAGAGAGCTCAAAGAGTTCCCATGAGTAGGTGTTTTCGGCAGGGAGTGGCAGGAACTGGGTGGGGAATTAGCATGGCAATGGTAGGTCAATGGGTGGGCTATTGACCAAACAACACCTACAAGCTTTGTGTCCCTCATATGCAATTTCTCCCTATTTGTACTCTAATGCAATAGTATTGGCTTATAATAAACTAAACTAAAAGGGACAGTCACCTTTTAATCCGAGGAGGCTAAATGGGGTGTTGGGGTGGGGGTTGTTTTTAGTACAGCTTTACATGGGAATATGAGGGATATAACTACATTATGACAGTACCTAGGCATATGAAACTTTCACTGGCATGTGAACCAGTACCAGGCACATGATGGCAAAGCTTGAGCGTGTGACGCTGTAACCGGGCATATGCAGTAGTACCTGTGCTTACTTATGTAGCCATGGGCTGCACTTGGACATTTGATGGGACCATCTGGCCACACAAGAGACATATAATAGCCGCACCTCTTCATGTAATGGTTGTGGCTGGACATTTGACAGTGTGCTGGGTTTAGATACCAGTACATGGTACACAAAGGCAATATCTGTCATAGACTAATTGTTCCCAAAGTAAAGAGATGCAAAGCCGGAGGCTCCAGCTTCCCATACCTTGCTGCCAAACTCTGGAATGACCTCCCACCCTCCCTGAGGGTAGAGAAATCTTACTGGACCTTCCGCAAAGCGTTTAAAACTCAGCTTTTCACCTAAACCTTTAGCCCCCCCACTCTAATAACCAGAATGTTGCCCCTGCCACACCTACTACTGCTTGTTTTTTATGTATGATAATTGGCACTTGGTTATTGTACCTGTGTTACCATTGATATTGTATGACGAAAATATGTCTGTATGACACTAGCTTGACTAGTAGTCTTTCACCTGCAACAGCGCCTCAATGCCTACGGGTTGTATGTGCGCTATACAAATGAAATAAATAAATAAATAAATAGGCTGTCCATTCATACAAGCCTACCTACAGCGTATTATAAAAACAGGACTATTGCATTTGACAATTCTTGTTCTACTGGTCAGATATGATTCTACCTTTTCGCGTGTGCTTTTGTTCATGTATTGTTCTTTTTCCTATAGGTTTAATTTCGCTTCTTGCTGAATAGATTGACAGCATACATGCCAACCCTCCCAATTTAAGCGGGAGACTCCTGATTTTTCGTGAAAAATATTGCAATCTTTCACATTCTCCCACCTAAAAACTGCAGCCGCGATGCATTCCTATGGGGAAATGTACCTCTCCCGATTTCCCTGTGAAAATCACCCTCCCATGTGCATCTGAATGTTGGCATGTATGCAACAGACCATCGCTAGCATGAACCAGATGAATTGAGTCTGTTCACCAGTACTGCCATAGCACCTGACTAGTTCACTTGGGGAGCACAAGTGGACACTTTGTAAACATTCTGCATGGCTATTCTTTCTCTTATTTCGTCAACAATTATCCTCAGTAACCACCCGTTTATTTTATGTAATGTAAGGAGTGATTTAGTAGAGGAGCAATTAATGAGGAACCAATGACTAGAGGGGTGATGGACCCTATGACCCAAGGACCAGAGGAGTGTTGCCCAAGACCAGAAGGGCGACTGACCAGAGGAGAGTGACTCACAAGGGAGTCTAGGACCAAAGGAGCGACAGAAAAGTGGAGCAACTCTCAAGTGGGGTCCCATGTCACGCGTGGTATACCTCTCGCTCTCACCCGCTTTTGGCGGGTGTCACCCACTAGAGAAAGTGTTCACACACACCCTCTAAACTCTTTATCCGTCCATTCTCTTCAATGGACTCTCACCACAAAAATACCAGTCCTAGCATTTAACAGGAAATGCCTGGACTGGCTCAGTGTCACAAAGGACATGGGCTACCTGGTAGGTATGTAATGGGCCATGGACCCCAGGGGGGCGACGAATTAAGGACCAGTTGGACAATGGATAAGAGAAGCCAAGGATCCAAAAAGCCAATGATGTGCTTTTATAAGTCACACACATACAACAAATTAAAATAGACACTAATTGTTCGAAAAATAGCAATTTCAATAAATGCTTTTTGTTCTAACATGTTAGGTGTGTGCTCTCTGTGTGCATTCTTTGCGTTATTGCTATTTTTCCTCTTTTGAGAGCTGTCCATAGTGTTTCAGGGGTGCGCTTATTTCTTGAGCTTTTTGTTTGGTTGGGCGTCAGCTTGTTTGGGCTTATTTCTTCCTTCTGCTCTTGCAAGGCTACCCCTGTTCTTGCTGCTAGTGCTGAGTAGGGGGCCTGGCCCCGCAGCTCCCACAGCAGCTGCTGAAAGAAGCGCAAACATGTGCCACCTGCACTGTGGGCGCATAAACGGCCTTTTCCGTGTCTGCCAGTGCACGGGAAGTGCCTGGACGCGGAGCAGGAGGCGCTGCGTGAGCGCTTCTCTGCTGCTCTGGGGGGCCCCTGTGCAGAGCCCCTTTGGGCTGGATTTGGGCGGGTTTCCAGTCCCCATTGGGCTGCACTCGCATTTCCGTTTCTAGCCCAGCGGCCAGGAGACGCCGCCGGAAGTGGATGAACCCCAACAACCCAGCAAAAAGGACAGGTCTGCACCCCCTGAACCCCCGTGGAAAAAGGGGCGCCGAGAAGCGGGGACACGTGCTCTCCCCTCCCCCCACCCGTAGAGCCCAGCGAGGAGGGCCGAGCCACCCGCAGAGCCCCGGTAAGAGCCAGGCTGACTGCCCCCCCCCCGCAGAGATGGGGAGCCCCCCTGGGGGGCGCAATGGACACCCCCTTTCCTCGCGCCCCTCATCGCAGAGCAGCCCCCGGGGGAGGGGGACGCCCCCCCTCGCACACACACCGGCTCTGTGTCAGGGGAGTGCCCAGCATTGGAGGGGACCCCCACACACCCAAAGGCGGCGCGCGCAGTCCCACCCCACCCAGCCCTGGGGTCCCCAGGGCACTTTTTTGGGAACATTAGTGGCAGATGACATTTTGACGCAACAGAGTCTAGCACATTGCAGATGCAGGGAGCTCGCCTGTCAGAGCTGTGCCCAGGCTCATGCAACATGCATGCAACCCCCCTCATGTGCACACATGTGCACACGGACTGCACCGGCAGAAGCGACTCCACAGGAAAGGACATGGCCGGGAGCAGCATCAGTCTGTGATGCCATAAGTAAGCCAAGGGGCACATAACTGGGGCTAGATACCTAAACTGCACCATTGTTATTTATGCAGCAACTCTATAGTCAGGCTTTCTTTAAATACCAGCATGATATATTAACGTAAACTCTGGAGTGAATCACAGAGCTGCAAATAAAACATAATGGGATTAAATAATCTGCCCAGGATCACACACGTTTGTTAAATGGTGAAACCGGGATGTGAACAATTTAAGCTACTGAGCACATTTTACCAGGTTAAGTTGATACAGATATTTATTAGAGTTTCACTTTGCCTTTCATGTGGTTAAATAATATATAGCAATGCATCGGAAGCAAAGCAATTACATAAGAAACCACCCTTCCATAATTAACTTTACACTATATACATCATTATATAAATATATTGAGCAATAGAGTATGGCTTTAGTTTCCCCTGTCCTGCATGCAAAGTCACAATAGCATCATGCAGATTAATGTTAGCCTAACAAATCCCCCCTTGGGCAAACCCATAGTCATTATTTCATAAAGCATGCAACATTGTGCACCCTTCTCACTGCTGATCACTCCTGCCCATGCACGTTTCTAAAGGGACAAAAGTCCCTGCTAATAGGCACTGATGGGAGGGAGGGGGGACTAATGGCTCACATTGTAATGCTCTGTTGCATAAGAGGAACCTGAGAGCCCCTCTGCTGCCCAGAGCTCCTTAGGACATTGTCCTGGCAGCAGGACACCTCTCTCATTCGGAAAGGGTAAGGGCTCTTGCTGCCACGACTATGAGCGTGCTGAGCCGGAATTGCTCAGCACACATGCTCACAGGAGTGAAGCTCTGTTTTTGTAGCACTTTCAGGATTGCTTTTATTTTATGGTGTATTTATTTGGCTAGTTCGCCCCAAATATCAAAATGCTTTCAATTCAGAAGCTACAGATGGCAATTAGTTCTCCCGTCAAAACATACAAATCTCTGAGCAATGCTTTTGAATATTTTTAATCTGTTAAATGAGCCACATACCCGTGTCTCCTCCTGTGACCGCAGATCCAAGGACAGGGCAGGGGCCAGACAAAGGGCCTCATTACAAGTTCGGTGGTATCTCTGCAGTAATGCCTCGTGATGGCCTCTGTGTTAGTCCCTATTAATTGGAGTCCATAGTAATACTGCCAAAATGACTGTGTTCCGGCGGAAAAGTGGTGGATTTACCATAGCTAATCAGACTGAAACCCCGGCTACCCCCCGAAATGTCAGCTGAAGGGCGGGGCTTTCGTGCTGAACCTTTTAACACTTCAAAGAATCAGGAGCATAGTCCTGGGCCGATTTTTCTTGTTTCTTCCATGAGAAATCTACAATCTGCTTGCATAATCAAGCACTGCCCATATCCCCAAGTCACCCGTCCCCTCGAGACACAGTGGCTACCGTAATGAATTCGACAACACGTTTCTTTTGTCATCCGAAGCACAGCCTTTCTTATGCTTGTACATGATGATGAATTTCCAACTGAAAGACTATCAATCACTTTGCAAATCTGTGACAGTTAAAGCGAGCAACACAATAAAGCACCCTTTGAAATATTTGGCCTCACCCATCATGTCTAATAGTTTGATAGGCTAAACAGTAAAGTCTGCTTTGATGTCCTTAGTTGAATGTTCTTAAAACCATACATAACGCGCTGGAGGTTTGTGATCCTAAATGAGTTTATTACACAACTTCTTTTATTGTGTGTCTTTAAAGCACTGAAAATTAAGTGGGTAAATAGATATTTTGCCTCATGCATCATTTAGGATGTGAAAAATCAAGGTACACTGATATTATATGTTGTTGTGATGCTTTACTATGCAATTTGTGTATTTTGCAAGTAAACTCTACAGGATATTATTATTGTAGGCCTTCACACCCAAAACTTAAATGTTTGTTCCAAGTAAAGCATGGATAAAGGTGGCTGTGCCTAAATTGCAGAGTGGGTTAAAATCCCTGCTTCGCTGTTTAGCATAAGTGTGTGATCCTGGGCAAATAATGTAATCTCACCCTGACTTCAACTGCAAAAATTGGAGTGCTTATAAGTGATTACATTTACACCCTTACAGTAGGACAGTTTTAATAAGTGTAGGGACAAATTGGTGTACCCTGGTGCTCCTCTGCTAGTGGCTCCAATACTGTCACATAGAATTGCATTATTGCTGCACTGGCCCTACCCCAGTCTCGTATCGCTTGATTTGACAGGTAGACATAGTCTCACCAGCCAGTCAGTGCACCAGAGATTCTTACATAGCGGACTAACTGTGGTAGAACCAACATTACATTTCCTGCCCTATTGCTCCCAGCCACTGAAGTCCAGAGTACTGCCCAAATTCTGCTATGTCCTCTTATGCTATGATATTGAGTCTTTCATTGCACTCCATCTGCCATTTTCAAACTTTCTAGGAGCTTCAGGAGTTTCAAAAAATAGGGTTGGGGCTAATGCACTAGCAGAGGGATCTGGCCAAGATTACTAGGTTACGTGCACATCTTAAAAGATATGGCTCTGTCCGGTCAATGTTTTATATATTCTGTCAGCTGTGTGGAGCAGTGGTTATGTGCGTTTCAGGTAGCAAAGGTACTTGTTTTGGGCGATTGACAGGGAATGGCAGTTTTGCTTCTTGTTTTTGGCACCAACTCACCAGAGAGCCAAAGACCAAAAGAGGGATGGACCACGCAAGGAGTTGGTGCCAGAGAAGCGCAGGTGTCTAGAGGGGGGGATTATTTGGTCAGAAAGAGTTGCAGATAGAGTGGTCCCCGCCCCAGATAGCCTTGTGGATGATGCTGGGGGATGCAGCGGTAACTGTACTACCACCACATTTCTACTGTAACGGCCAATTTATAATGAGGCCCAAGTGCCTCTACTGCTGGGTTGCCTTATAGCGCTATCGTAGCAGAACCTCTTGGGTCATGAGGCAATGACCACAGTCTCACAGGTCTTGCAGTCTCATAGGTCTTCAAATGATAACAAGGTCAGCACAGGACCAGGGAAGTCACCCTCTCCAGTCTCCAGGACAGCAACCTCTCTTCCCACATCCCTGGCAAATCCTCATCACTCACTTGCCCTCCCCTCACAGGACCAGGGGAAACCCTCTCCAGTCTCCAGGACAGCAACCTCGATTCCCACATCCCTGACAAATCATCCTCACTCGTATGCCTTCTCCTCACAGGACCAGGAAAGACCACCTCTCCAGTCCAGTAACCTCTCTTCCAACATCCCTGGCAAATCATCACCACTCACTTGCCCTCCTCAGAGGACCAGGGAAGACATCCCCTCAAGTCTCAAAGACCACAACCTCTCTTCCACATCTCCAGCAATCACTTGCTTGCCCTCTTCTCACAGGACTAGGAAAGACAACCTCTCCAGTCTCCAGGACAGCAACCTCTCTTCCCACATCCGTGACAAATTGTCATGACGCACTTGTCCTCTCCTCGCGTTTGCTTTCAACATTACTTTGAGCGGGCAGGCAAGTGCACTGTTCACGTTGTCCTTGGAGAGGGCAGGCCTTCAGATGCCATTAATGCAGCTCTGCGCGCCAGGGCTTTGGATTTTAAAAGCCTGTTGAAAAGCAGATTGTTCCTGCTGTTCCTCGTGGGTCCTTGGCATCCTTCTACATAGTGGGCTCTGACCTATTGGTACATTGTCCTCTCTGGACCTTGGTCCTCTGTAGTCCTTCTAGTCTGTGGACACATTGTCCTCTCTGGTCCTTGGTCCTCCCTAGTCCTCCTAGTCTATGGACACGCCCTCTCTGGACCTTGCTCCTCTCTAGTCCTTCTAGTCTGTGGACACATTGTCCTCTCTGGTCCTTGGTCCTCTCTAGTCCTTCTCGTCTATGGACACATTGTCCTATCTGGTCCTCCCTAGTCCTTCTAGTCTATGGACACATTGCCCTCTCTGGACCTTGCTCCTCTCTAGTCCTTCTAGTCTGTGGACACATTGTCCTCTCTGGTCCTTGGTCCTCCCTAGTCCTCCTAGTCTATGGACACATTGCCCTCTCTGGACCTTGCTCCTCTCTAGTCCTTCTAGTCTATGGACACATTGTCCTCTCTGGACCTTGCTCCTCTCTAGTCCTTCTAGTCTGTGGACACATTGTCCTCTCTGGTCCTTGGTCCTCCCTAGTCCTCCTAGTCTATGGACAAATTGTCCTCTCTGGACCTTGCTCCTCTCTAGTCCTTCTAGTCTATGGACACATGGTCCTCTCTGGTCCTCCCTAGTCCTTCTAGTCTATGGACACGCCCTCTCTGGACCTTGCTCCTCCCTAGTCCTTCTAGTCTATGGAGACATTGTCCTCTCTGGACCTTGCTCCTCCCTAGTCCGCCTAGTCTATGGACACATTGTCCTCTCTGGTCCTTGTTCCTCTCTAGTCCTTCTAGTATATGGACACATTGTCCTCTCTGGTCCTCCCTGGTCCTTGGTCCGTCCTAGTCCTTCTAGTCTGTAGACACATTGCCCTCTCTGGTCCTTGTTCCTCCCTAGTCCTCCTAGTCTATGGACACATTGTCCTCTCTGGTCCTTGGTCCTCCCTAGTCCTCCTAGTCTATGGACACATTGCCCTCTCTGGACCTTGCTCCTCTCTATTCCTTCTAGTGTGTGGACACATTGTCCTCTCTGGTCCTTGGTCCTCCCTAGTCCTTCTAGTCTATGGACAGATAGGCTGTGCTGTCAGTGTGAAGCGGTGCAACCTGCGTGAAGTAGTGGAGGAAAGGGAAAACAGGTTCACTATTGACCAATTGGATTCCGATGAGACATTGTGTTTGTGGATTACGGACTGTGAGTTTGGGGCTCAATGGAAGGGAGGATGGTCTTTCCCCATTCTATCCTGGATTGGGCTGGTTTTCGCCGATACCATACAAAGCCAATCTTCTCGTCATCCCCAGCAGCTCCTACATTTATACAGGCAACTTTTGGGCTTCTGGGGCGTGCCGGAAAGGTGGCTGGTCTTCCCTGGATTCTTTTTTCTGGTTCTTGTGCTTAGTGCCCACAGTCGTGCCCCATTGCTCTGTTACCTAAATTTGGAGCTTTGGAGTCCTGGAGAACTGAACGCTAAGGCTGTGACTTGAGGCTGTGACTTTATGCCGTGACTTAAGTAGAGACATTCAGCCTTGTATAATGGGTTTACCCTGCCGAGTTGCTGCCGATTGAAGAGACTTAAGAGACTCCGTGTGGGGTTGGGTGTTGACTGCATGGCCTTGCTGGGGAATGTAGGAAAAAAGACCCTTCTGCTTGAAAGCAGCACAGCCCTTCTGTAATACAGTGCATGTTACTTCATATACACGAGGCCCTGGGCTATGGCAAAGGCAGCCCATGCCTAGGGCCGGCCCTAAGTAACAGTGTTGATTTGTGGCTCAGGCCCAGCCCCAAGTGATGATTTACAGTGTGCTATGTATATAAAGCATTGAGCACATGGCGTGTGTTTTGGTAATTCATCCTGTGCCTACCTGTTGGGGACTCTTGATGATTCTGTTTCAGCCTTGCTTAGATGCCCAGTAAGCCTGTATCATGTGTTAGTTGTATCTCATATGGGCAAAGCTGTGCTGTTGTTGGAATGTTGAACCGCCACCAAGGGCCTTCAGCTACTATGGGGTCTCAGATAGTGCCTGGGTCAGTAGTGTCAACGGTGTAACTGACCCCCCCCGGCCACCTGATGACTATCATTGTTGTCCACACTGTTACGGCATATGGGTATATCTTCTTCAGTGCCTTGCTGTTGCGGACACCATGAGGTGTAAGCCAGGTGGTGCAAGTTGTAGGGCATCTAAATAAACATGATAAGTTGCTGACTGTGTGTGTGCTTGTGGTTTCGAGCCCAGGCTGTTAAATCATCACACCTTGCTCTTTATCCCTCAAGGCCACATGAACAAGTGATTAATTGGCTCAAATGAGTGCTATTAAATATTGTGCTCTTTGGGGACTGTTGCAATACAGGTCTTTTCGTTTTGGAGGCAAGCACCCATTATACTTTGCCAGCAACTTTAGAAGCCTTTTACATGTAATGTGCATGTTGTGTTCACTTTCTGTGGCGTCACTAACCAGGCTTATGCTATTGACTTTTAGCCTGTGCCCTGAGTGTAGTGGCTATTAGGCGGCATAGATGCTAAGGTGTGATTGGTCATCACTTAGCACTTCCATAAACTATGAGGGCAAATTGAGGCAGTGTCCTCGAGGGAGACCCCCAGAGAGACTGCTGGGTATGCCAGCACACACGGTGTCTCCTCTATTGCACTGAAGCAAGTTGGTACTCCTATTAAGGGCGAGGGCTAAACCCTTGTGGCATTGCGGAATAGGTTCCTGCACAACCAACCATAAAGCTCAGTGACGTAAACGCCTGCTGCTAGGTCCCTGACGGTACGCAGGGTTGTCCTCTCGGGATTGATATTGTGTACAATAAAGTTGTATGCTATGAACAATTGCTATCATTTTTCAGTGCCAAATAAAACCTGCTCTGGCAGCACCAGTGTACATTGTGACTCCTATTATGACCCTACTCTGGCAACACATTACACTGAGAGGGACCGAAAGGGGGTCTCGTGCCTGAGTATACCCTTATCAAATATGTTCACATATTTGGAAACTCAGGCCGATCTATTGATCTGCAATATTTTTTATGGTTCTTTTAATTATTTTTCCATTTTAAGTTTGCCCTCCCGAGGGGTTTTGTTTGTTTTAAAACTGCTTCATAGATGAAAAAACATACATTTTTATTTCGTTTCTCTATCCACAGGATTTAAAAAGATGTTCTTCTTTTGTGTTACTGGCCAACACAAGATCCTTTTTGGGTTTCACTTCTTTGGAATGAATACTGTGTCCTGTGTTTTTATTTCTCAGGACGCAGTGTTGGGTAAAGCCATGATATTTAATTCGGCTCCCCTGTATTTCCAGAACCAGTCTTCCTCATACTTTATTGGAGACTTTGTTCAAGATGAGGTTGTCCTCCTAATAAGGAGGACCATGCTCCAGGACTTCCACAGAGTTTCCAGAGTTCAGTCACTCGCCTGGTAGGTTTGGGAAAGAAAAAAGCCTACCGGTTTCAGTGGTATTCGCCAGAGTGTAGCCACTTTCATCAGGGCTTAAGCAGACTCTTTTTTTGTGTGTCTATTCAAGATTTGTTACTTTAGTTTAGATTGAAACAGGAAACCCCACCCAGTAGTGGGATTCCCCAATTATGTCAATCCATGTGGTGATGGAAGCGTGTATACGTGACTTCCTAGAATGGCATGGAGTGATTAGTATGCATGGAAACCTCTTGCTATAGTGAAGGATCCCTCGGAGCTGTTGTTTTAGAGGAACCGGAGCGCACACCTGCATCAGTTAGTTTGCTCTGGCAACACCAGTATACAGTGCGACTCCTATTATATTCCCACTCCTTTCCTGTTAGTTTGTTCAGTGAATTAGGACCCTAGACGAGGAGAAATACTTGATTAACTTTTGGCAAGCCCTCTTCAAGCGAGTGGCATTGTGCTCCAGCACCTTGAAGCGTCTGTGTGTGCTACATGGAATTGCAATAATGACCTCAAACTAAATTATCGGACAGGCTCGTAGAATATGGCAAAGTACTACTTTATTGTCAATTAATAAAGCAGGGTGTGTCTTGAACTACCTCTAAATACGTATAGTACTGATTACAGCGGACAAAACAACAGTAGATTGCTCTATGCTGCATTGCATGTTAGGTTTTCCCTCAACCCCACTGATTGGTTGGCATACTATCCCAACCTGGGACCTTTGGCTCCTTAGCACACGTACGTGAAACGAAACATAGGTGTTTTAATACAGCTCACTTCTCCAATGAGGCCAACATGGATATCATCCTTCCTGTAGGGCAGAGCTATAGGGTCTACTCAGACCAAGCGTCAGCCACTCCCTCCCCTAGTAACTGTGGATTACCATAAGGCTCCTGCTCCTCCCCCACACTATACAACCTTTTCAGTGACCTAGAAGAATTCGGCATAACATTCACCAATTGTGCCGACCATACACAAATTCTTCTCCCATTATCTGGTGATTACGAGCAAGACTTAAAAACCCTACAAAACACATATTCCATCATCCAGGCCTGGATGGCAGCCAATGGCCTCTGTCTCAATGGAGACAAGACAGAGATCCTACTGGTGGGCCCAAAAAGAGTCCCTCAGTAAACGAGACAACAAATATAGTATATATGTAATCTCAGTCTCCTCTGCTGTAAAAAGTTTGGGAGTCTACCTAGATTCAACCTTGTCCATGGATAGACATGTTAGTTGCATCTCCTCTTCAGCAGCACTAACAACCCAAATATATTTTTTAATTTATTTTTGTAATTTTTTTATTTGATATAGCTACAAAACAAAAGTTACAGCCTTTCAAATCATAAATCTAATACACATCACATCAAGCATATAAAATCTCAGTTAATATCATTTACAAAAGACACATAATATATCATTTACACTTAAAACTTATTAAACTCCCTGGACATTTTTTGAAAAAAAAGAAAACAAAAAACACAATACATCACCAAATAAAAACAAAATGTTTCCCAATCACACATTTTTGGCTAGATTTCTTTTCCAACAAGTACATTTTTCACAGCCACTATTGACTCCCACCTTTCTTTTGGCATATATCTTGTTAGGGTCAATTACATCAGAGTGTTCACATAACATTAATGATTGAATGAATAATACCATTGCCATATTCATTTGTGGAGTTTGGCTGTTACATAAGGTATTCCAAAGAGTTTCAGAGTCCAAAATTATTTGTCCAACAAACATATGTTTAAAACAAATTATTCTTCTCTCACTTAACTCCTCACATTCCACAATTAGGTGTTTTAGCGTTTCCCTGTGATATGGTACTTTACAAAATCTACAATCATCACACTCTGAGTTTTCTCATAGATCTTACCTCATTAGTCATATAAAGATTCAGTCTCAACCGCAAGTAACCAAATCTATTTTTGGGATCAGGATATTTGAACAAATACTGTTCCGTTTTATATAACTCTTTGATTCTATATGCTTGTTCCTTAAATGCTCTTAATTTCAAGCAGGAGTTTCTTGTATTGATCCAATCATTCAGCCATAGTTTCTTTTTGACTCTTTGAGGGTTTTTAATGAGCAGATCCTTATTAATACCTGCTTCCTCCATTATTTGCTCTATCCAATTACGCCATTTGCAAAATATTTTGTTCTTAAACTCCAACATATGTTTACCCATTCTTGCCATCACAGTATTTGAGTCAGCTGCCATAAGATATTTCCGATATAGTGATAAAACCTTCCAACAATAGATGGCATATAAGGATGTAATAGCTAGCTTGTGATGAATCAAACACATTGATACCATTGTAGGCACACCACATACAGTTTTCCAGTATCGACCCTCCAAAATTAGCCATGTTTTCTCTAGGATAATATCTCTAGTCTCGTCAGCATACGTCAAGATCGAGGTGACTTTTTGTTTATAGAAAATTATAGCTGGAGATAGTGAGAATTTCCCATATTTGGCCAATATAATTTTGGTTTGAGCAATACCAGTTCTATTCTTTTTTTCTAATTCTCTGTGGTAAGGCCTATAATTATTATCGTTGCTGATTTGTATTTCAAGGTATTTATACCCGGAAACAACATCAATAGCAACACTTTGAATGAACCATTTTTTTTGTGAGGCTCTTTTTTTAGACCCATCATCATTATTTTATATTTGTCTTGGTTTATCTTCAGCAGATTAGTATCAGCGAATTTGGTCAGTGCCAGTAGTAATTTCTGTAGGCCCCTGGAGGTTTTAGCCAATAAAACCAAGTCATCGACATAAAACAACCAGGGGACTGCTTGGCTCCCAATACGTGGAGCATCAGAAACAACAGTACCAAATTCAGGCCGCACATCAGAGATGAAAAAAATTAAACATTGTACTCGCCAATATGCATCCTTGTTTCAGCCCACAAAAATTTTGAATAGGGTTTGACAAGGTGCCATCTAATGCTAATCTAATTTGGACTGTGTGTTAATATGATCCAAAAGACCAAGTACAAGGGACCCTTTGCCATCAATAATTTCTTGAGAAGTAATTTTCTGCAAACTGAATCGAAAGCGGCTTGAAAGTCAACGAATGCCAAGAATAACGGTTGTCGCTTATCTTGTTCTTGTTGCTTAATGGTCTCCAATATATGTAAATTAACAGCGGTACCAATTCCAGGTACAAAGCTTGTTTGATTGGGGTCACACAATTTGTTCGTATTTAGCCATTTATTCAAATCTCTCAGTAACAGTCTGGCAAATAGTTTGCCAGGAATATCCAGCAAAGAGATTGGCCTATAATTTGCCGGATCAGAGTTCAGCCCTTTTTTATAAATTGGGATGGTGATTGATTTCCTCCATGATAATGGGATACATCCAGTTCTCATTATTTGTTTAAATATTGTGACGAAAATCAAGGCCCATCCCGCTGGATTCTTTTTAATCATATAGTTCGACAGGCCACCAGGGCCTGGTGCCCTGGAGGTTGAAAGTTTAGATATGTAAAATAACATATCTTCAATATCAAAAACAAGATTCAATCCTTGGATGTTATCATAAATAATATTAGATCTTAGTATTTGTACCATCATATAATGTTTTATAGTGTGCAGCCCATACCTCCTGTGCAATCGGGTTCTTTTGGTGCACAATTTGTACTTTACAGTGAGACTCTTTTAGTAATGTCCATATTCTAGCAGTACTCTTGGAACTCAGCCTTTCAAGCATTAGTTCAGCATAAGCTTGGTGCATTTGGACATGTCTGGCTTTTATCCAATTTGTGTATTTGCATTTAAGAGTTTTCAGTTGCGATACACGTTTGTCCAAATCGAGGTTCGGCAACAGTCTTTTATCATGTCTATATTGAGCTTTACGCAGTGCAATTTAATTACTATAGGAATGAAGTCTTTGCGGTACTTTGGCATTATGTTTTCTTGCGATGTGCAAAAATGTGTAATTCTTCAATATATGAAGATTCATTTTTTAGATAGCGGGTCTTACTATCTGCATATTTCTCAATAAGATTCTGATTCAAAGATTCTAACATCGGAGGGGTCCAAAAGAATCTATTTTGTGCAGAGTTCAAGGTCATATTAGAAGCTAGCAAACTATCAAAACCTTTCTTATTCTGATCCATTGACCATTGGAAAGATTGAATATCATGATCACTTTTATCATGCTGGATTATCTTAAACTCAGTGATGCGGTCAAAAAGTCCCTTATTCACAAAAGTGTAGTCATTAAAGCAGATTGCACTCCTCTGTGCCACGTAGGATTAGGAGGATTATCACCTTTTTTAGCACCATTTAATCTAAGCAAATGCCGTTCTGCCATTAATGAATTCCACCTCCTAGCCGCTGGGACAACATCCTTTCCATTTTGATCGTAACAATTCATATTCAAATCCCCTGTAATTATTAAATGACCGCAGCTTGAGCCAAGGAGTGTTAAGTTCAGCAAGTCATCCAACGCCTCCAAACATTGGTTGTCAGAAATGGCCACATGGTTCCAATAGCTGTTAATTAGCCCAATTGTCATAGAATCTACTTTTATTCTTACCATCTGTAAGAAGCTGTTTGGAGAACTCCACGATTCCAATTGGATGTGAGGAGATCTTTTAGCAGCTACCATGAGTCCTGCCATGGGCCTGCCTCTCACCGGTACAATGGCAGGGGTCATAATAATAACATGTTTATCCCAAATTGGAGGAACTGACAACCAAATTTCTTGAAAGGCTATTATATCAAATTCACATAGCAACATGTTTTCAGAGACTGTTAAATGCTTAACTCCTCTAGTATTCCAAGAGGCAACCGAACATTTATATTCAGGCTGGCTTAGCTAATAATTATTCATTCTAGAGTCCGTTTTCCTCTACTCTTTGGCCATTCTCAAGTGATGGCCACCTTTGTTGATTGGTGGCCAATTCTTTAGCATACCCACCGATTTGGATACATATACATTTCCTCCTCTCGGGAGATGTTGATTGTTCAATGACAACTGATTTGACAACAGAAAGCCCAATTTGTATAAGTCAGCTCTAGCCAGCCACATTGCATTTTTAACGAATCCCGATTTCATCCATAATTTGACCACTGATAGGTTTTTTTCATGCACAAATTCAATCTGATAGATATCTCCAGAGCAGATTCCAGCTAAAGACGGTATATCAGCCAAAGTACTCATTACCGATTGTCTATTTAAATCAAAACTTCTGAAGGGTTGAGGCCGGCATTGCAATAACAAATGGTTAAATTCTTGTTTTTTGCAGTATTTGCTTTGGAGCTCTAGGAGTTGCCTGCATTCCCTTTGTGGATTGGAATGATTGGGCTTGTTGAGGGCATTCACTGTAGGCGTTCTGGAACTTTCACCAATATTCAGCTGTAATGATGTCTCTTGTTTGTTGGCTTGAAAAATCAATCTCTTTAATGGTTGTTCAATTTCACCTCTCCAATCATCAATTGGTAAGCGAATTTCACCATTGGATTCAGCAGTCTCCAGCCTCATCACCTCCTTTTGTATGTTACAGTCCGATTTCACATTCTGAGTCGAATCGCTCATCTCCACTTCACTTGCGACAGTCTGCTTGATTGATTGTGCAGTTTTATTTTGCAAAGACTTTATTTTTTGCTCTTTACTCAGCATAATCAAGGTATCTAAAGGTTCATATGTTGATAATTTATTTGCGGACTCACGCTCTTTAGCCACTGTTAATAAGTGAACATTTTTATATTTGTTAGCTGTGACAGTACGAGCAGTGGCAGCTGCTGATTTAGGCATAGTTAGCGATTGTAAGAAATGTTGTGTACCTGTAATTTTTGAGTTTGTCATGCTTTTGGCATTTTCCGGTTTGTTTTACGTGCCCTTTGCATGCTGAGAGGTTAGATTTTTGTTCTTCTTTTCAAATATGTTATAAGAAGGTGTGTTACTGCATTCAGATATTTCCTCATCTTCTACAACAATTGTTACCTTTTGCTTTTCATGATGTATGAATACTTCCACATCCTCAAGATTTTTGGATTTTGCCTTTTTTTTAAAGCCACATCTTTCACCCACTTTGCATAATTCTATAGGCTCATTCATCAGGTTCTCAAGGGGTAGTTGAGTGGGGTTATTTTTTTGACTTCCTTCAATTGGCGGGTTCTTTAACAAACCTATTGTGGAGGCGATTTTATTTTTGCATTTTCATTGTAAGACTTCTTGTTGGTTTTGCGTGCAATCAATCAACAAGACTTCATCACAATCTATTGGAATTGCCTTCCTATTCAAAGCATTCGCTTCCTCCATACTGTTTTTTTTCACTGGGCTGCTTCTCACAGTTTTGACAGTGTATCTGTTTAGAGTTTATTTCATGCAATAGTTGTACTATGACCGTATGTTGGACATTTATTTTAGTATCAAGAGTGTCATATAGCTGTGTTAGAGAAAACAGAGCAGCATTCATTGCCTGAAGCAACGTTTCTAACCCTATTACAAAGTGCCCCGGTACCGAATGGGGACTGTCACAGGGGTCTATGTTATTTCGCCGCGGGGTAGGACGAAAGAATGAACAGGAGAGAACCGAAGAGTTCTTGGCAGTAGGAGAAAACATCATCGGAGATTGTGAAAGATCATGCATAGGCGAATTTACCTTCTGCTGTTCTTTGTTATGACTTCCAGATTTACATGGGAGCGATTTGTTACTCCCCCTAGGACTCTCCGCCCCTATAGGGTCTGTTGCATCAGGTTCCTGATGATTCAATGGGGTCCCCTTTTCCAAGACGAGTGCGTTCTGGTTATTATTACCAGCAGTAGCAAGCGTCTCAGGTTCTATATTTACACCAGAGCCCTCAACTATCCTGTCTGCATTAATCGCCAATTGTGTATTTAAGTCCAGAGCTCCGGCCGCCGCCAAGGAGTCTGGGGCGTATATTTGTTAGTAGGTAACTTATTTAGCATCGCGGGAATCTTGGCCACCTCATCAGGCAAAAACACACCTAAAGAGCCTAAGGGGGAGGAATCAACAATGGCCGCTTTTCTTCCGTTGTTTCCCTCCCACCAACCGCACAGAATCTCCTAATGTCAGTCATGGGAGAGCATCCGCGCTGATTATTCGCAGATTTTGATACTCTTGCCAAATGGATGGTGCGAGAGGACGATTTTGGAGTAGACATCGCCTCTTTAGAACACGCCATAATTTCAGCCATGATTTCAGCTTGTGCAGGCATCCCTGATTTCAACGTTAGTAGCGTTGTTTCAGATGCTCACGAGGGCTCAATATTGATAGTATTGGTAATTAGTTATAGTTTAGCAACCAAAAAAGGGAAAAGAACACAGAAAAACAAGACATCTACGAGTGCTAGTGCTTCAATGTGATATCCTAAGCTGCCCGCTGACAGCCTACAGGCACTTCCAAGCACTTCCCCAATGAGCGCGCGCCAATGCGTGCAGCCCGTGCCTTAAGAAGGGATGCTGGGTAAGGGGGAGGCGCTAATAGCCAAATCACTGAAAGAGGGAATAAAGGGGACAAATATAAGTAAATGTTACTTTGTTTAGTCCACAGTAGTCTTCAGAAGTTGTTTTCTCGTCCACCTTTTACATTAAAGGTCCGTACCGTGATTTACCAGATGCACGTGAAAATGAAATGAAAGCAGTCTCTCCAGCCGACAGGCACTTCCAAGCACTTCCCCAATGCGCCAAAATAATAAATTCAGTAAAGCCTCACCTATCCACTGTAAACTGCCTCAACATCGCTAGGGCCACCATAGGTGCCAAATTGGATTATTGCAACGTCCTCCTACTAGACACCTCTTCCAAAAACATTAATAGACTCGAAATCACACAGAACAACGCCTTGAGAGCAGCCCTCAATATTCCTAGGAGGGAACACATCTCCCTAGCAAGAAAAAATGCCCACTGGCTCCCAGTCAAAGAACGCATCCGGTTCAAGACTCTCACCATTACACACAGATGCATATCCCAATCTTCCCCTAGCTACCTTACTGAACGTATACAACCAGTCCAGACACTCAGACCCAAAAGGGACCTGTACGCTAACCAACTCTCAGTCCCCAACTTTAACAGAGCTAAAGCTGGCGGTTCTAGTTTCAAAGTTCTTGCTCCAGAATCTTGGAACTCACTACCACCTAAATTGAGAGCTGAAACATCCCTCATGGCCTTCAGAAAGGCACTGAAAACCACCTTATTTAAGTGAATCCTACTTAAAATACTACTGCAATGTGAATAATGGCTGTAATATACAACTGTACCTATGCTCACTGTTCCCATGTAACCTCGGAACTTTAGCTATGTCTATAACCGGTATCAGGTAATATTATCCCCATATATATGGACGCCGTAAATAATATCGCCGGGAAAAGGTCGTGGCGATATTATATGGGTGAGCATATATATGGGGACAGGGGCAAAACATTTTTTTTTTTAAATAAAAAAAAAATGTGGGGTTGCGGGGGTGTCCCGCGCATGTTCCATGCAATAATGTCGCCACAGAAAACGCCCATTTTTTGGCAATATTTTTGCATGGCAAGATTTTTGTGGCGACATTATTACATGGAACCCTACAACCATGTTCCCATTGTCTTCATTATATTCACCCATGCCAAGTAAACTTTCTTGTAACAGCGCCACGATGCCCGAGGGCAGTTGTGCGCTTTAAAAATGCAAATAAATAAATACAAATAATCCGTCAGACTACTCCCCGTTTTCCCAATTAGTCCATCATCTCTCATTGGTAGGCCATCAGCCAAATTCTTCCATTTGTAGTTGACCTTGTTGACGCCACACTGTCCTGGAACATTCAAGGGAGTGTGAGCACACCACTATCTTAGCTTAGGGCACTAATGAATAGCCTTTGTTTTCGACTTCTGAGTCACTTGTGAAGAGACCATGAATTTGTCAATTTCAGCCTTTTATTTACTGCTATTTGATTTGATTATGCAGGGTGCTGTTGCTCCTCTTGGCCTCTAGAGACTTTCTCACTCTATCTCATATGAACATTGTATGACTTTTAATTGACCAACAGTTTGACTCTCCCAGATGTTTTCTTCTTCTTTCATCTATGAAGAATGTCCCACATTCAGAGCTTAACCATGTACTGCCTTTGTGCTGAGTGCATATTCCTCGAAATAGCACCCTTAAATCTGGGCCAACCTTGACTCATCATCGGTTCTGTTCACACAGCTGTTTTTCTGCATCTCCAGATTCTACAGCCTTGTCTTGTCTCTGAAGTAGTTGGTTAAGTTCAACGTGAGCCAGCGTCCAGTGTCCTACTTTGGCCGAACTTGCCATGTTATATGTTGCTCTATAGCAAGCTTCTATATGTTTTCTTTCTACCTTGAATTACTGCGTATTTACAGTTATTGGTCAGTAAATTACTTAATCTTCTTTAGATTCCATGATTACTTTAGCTTTTGGTACATGTTACTCTTAGTGCTTCAGTTATATCATTACTTCTAAGTATTTTCATATCGTTTCAGCATAGGTTCATATATCTTCTTTCTGACATCACCTTTTCCTCATCAGATTTCACTTTAACGCCCGTCCATAATATTTATTGATGCATTCTGACATCTTGGCAGGCGACATCCTTCCATGTAGCATTCTTCCACGCGACATACTTCCACATTTTCAGTGCAAGGGCACATTCTGTATGGCTGTCTGAGTATAAAAGGGTCTCATACACTCAGTGCGGTATGGGGACATTGCAGGGGGTCCCATTTATTGCTCTTCTCCGATTGCTCCAATATGGCGATGTTACTCACCGACTTGCTTTAGGATGGAGAGGTGAGGTAAGCTGATGGTTTCAGCCGGGTCAATCGAGCCTGGGTTTTCCTAAACCCAGGCTTCCTCAACTTGAGGGAACTCTTTTCTATGATACGCCCCTCTACTGTGCGAACTGAACAGACAGAGGAGTAAATCAAATAAAAGAGCGGGAGCATACACACCGCTATGGCACCAGGATGAAAGGAAAGGAAAAGCCAGGTCAATTGTTGGTATGGTATTCTCCTGGGATTCCTGACTAGGATATTAATCTAATTAAGCACCTGAGTCCCCTCTCTGGAACCTAGCTGGAATGGATGATTGGCAGCACACTGGTTAACTATAGACAGAGACAATGACACCAGATTAATCTAATCTAGGTAGCTAGGGTAGTTTAAGCTACCTAAAACAGGAAGAACTAAAGGCTTACCAGTTCAATGAATGAAAGAACATGGGCTTGACGAATGGTGAATGAAAGGCCTGTAGTCAATGAACCAAAACGATAAGGAAAAAATAATAAACAGGGTAGTAAGTAGGGTAATTTGGGACGCATTAAAGCCGGCACGGTGCACGGTTCAGCACAGCGTCTCTTGGTGCACAAGTTTCAAGAAAGGAGATCAAACAACTGTAAATCAGTATTGATGAATGCAGTAGTTTAAGCGTGTTTTTGTAAGGTCCAGAACAGGGTGTGCAAAGGGATGAGTTCCACCAGCAGGAATCGGCTGCAGAGTATGCGGTGGAAGGAGGTAGGTAGCCCTTCACCTGAATGCAGGGATTAGCGTTGTTAAGGGTGTGTGCTGCGTTGTGTGACTGGTGTTGGAGCAAGGCTCTGGAGAAGTGATTGTCAACACTATGCAATTCGTAGCTGTTTCCCCTCTCCCCCACACAAGGAGATACAGGCGATCCGAATGGATGACTTTGTTTGAAACACAGTAATCAAACTGTACCTGGGAAAGGGTTGCAAAGTCCGTTAAGGCAGGCAGAGGTCGGCAACAGGAGATCCAAACAGGTACTGGGGAAGATGCTGCAGAGTTTGTTAAGGTAAGCGGAGGTCGGCAACAGCGGATCAAAGTAGTACCAAAACGTCAAGCAGTGGGAGTCCGTGGAGAGTAGGCAAGCTCATTCGAAGACACAGAATAATGCAGGTGATCAGCTGCAAACAGAAGCAGCGTTTCCTTGTTTAGCGCAGCTTTTACGCTTTCCCTGAAGGCAGAGCCTGCTAAGGTCAACAGCCGCCGTGATCAAATGACAAGCTCTCCGTGCGGGAGCCATGGCAACAGGTCTCTTTGCATGGAAGTACGCCATGGTTTTTCTCCAAGACAATTGCAAACTCAGCGAATGCCATTGAAAAAACTGTGAAGTAACACAGGACTTCGAAGCCTGAACTCGGGAGTGGGGACCCCGAACAGTAACAGACGGCAATCAGGGGGTGGGAACTGGCGAGATAGCCTCTACCTGCTCCTCTACATTATGCTAATACCCAATTCCCAATCAGTGAACAGAGCATTTCCAAATCAACATTATTTAATTTTCATTTTTTCATGCCATATCATGCCGAGGTCTGTCCTAGTCCAGGGGTCTGCCACATTTGGATCTTCAGATGTTTTGGACTACAAATTCCACCAGTCCTAGCCTGCATAGTGAATGGTGAGAGATCATGGGAGTCATAGTCCAAAACATCTGGAGAGCTGCAGGTTGCAGACTCCTGGCTTAGTCAATGCTTAATTGTGGCATTCTAAAATGCTTTGTTTAGTCAGACCAGCCTTTCATGTTGACTTTATGGGGGCTCTGCCTATTCGCTTACCCCCTCACCCTCGTCCCCTTCAATATATTCTCTGGGTCCTTCTTGTGTACCTGGACTATCATCACCTGACTTGATTGCCTAAGAGTTTAGGTGTGACCATGAGCCTCTCATCTCCACCTCGTTTGAGGCTGTGACAATCGACCCTTGATCATCAGTCACTCATGGCAAGATTCACCCCAGGCTGTGTCTCAGCGCCAAAAGACAGACCTGCCTAGGTTTGTGTGCTTCCCAACATGATTAAATTTATACAGCCAGGAATTGTGAAGTTCTTGGACTCAAAGAGATGCTACTCTGCCGCATTACTCTGAATGATACACTTGACACAGGAGTTATCATGTTAATGGATTTAACATGACCCCCTATCTCTGAGTGCTCTTATTTTCATTAAACAAGCTAAAGCAAAAGCAGCTATAACATCACACCTGTGAAGTAGATTGCCATGTAGTCAAAGAGCATGGTTGAATAGACAAATAATCGAACGAGTGGTGGTTTTAGTTAAACAGCATGTGTAACCTCTGTCTCATGAAGCTATGTTAGACTATACTACCATCAGTCTAAATGCACTCGGCAAGCCCCCACCCATCACTCCCGTCTGTAACGCTCACCTGATTCCCATAGAGGCGCCGGTCTTGACTGGGCGTATACCGTATCTTCAAAGGTGATGTGTAACACACGGCTGGCTCTTTGGGCTGGACCTCTGTGCACTGTATGTCTGACTCGAAGGGTAAGATGTCTGCAGATAGAAAATATGGGATTAAGGAACTGGGTTATTGAATGTCTCTCTCTTCTTCCCTTTCTCTTCTCCTGTAGAACCCCAAAGGTTAACGCTCTCACCTTAGGTAAGTGAACGCCGTGCTCTCCATCTGCCTCGGGGCAGGGTGCTGTAACCAGTTTCTTCACTGGATAAGGGGAGCAGGCCTCTTGACTTCAGAGGACTGCTGTCCGTCGTTTACTGCACGAACGGTAAGTTTCGAGTAATTCTAATGTCTTTAAAGTCTTTAGTAATGATGTTTCTTGTTTTGCAGGGTTCCGGCGATGGCGGATGACGGGCTGAAGTGAGTTGAAGATGGAGCCCGTGTGATGAATAGAAGCGCCTGGAAGCACGTAAGTAAGCGCTTGTTGCCTGCTTCACGATGCGCTCTAGCTGTCTTTTTATTTTGCAGGTACAAGTTCGGAGCGGCTGCAGGGTGCCGGAATACCCACTGGGTTAGATGTGGAAAGGAGTAATGGCACGTGAGTATTAAAGTTCCCCAATGTCTTTAAACGCACCTTGTTTTGTCTTTCAGATGCGGGATGCAGCGCCGAAGGCCTCCGGAGCGTGCGAAGAGTTGGTAAGCTTTTGTCTTTCAGATGCCGGAATGCAGTGTGAAGACCTCCGGAGCGCACGAAGAGTAGGTAAGCCTTTGTCTTTCAGATGCCGGAATGCAGCGCGAGGCGTTGGTGACAGCCGATGGACCAGGTAAGTGAAGAGCTGTCACTGAAGACCGTAATGCTAACCTGTTCTTTCTTGTCTTTATAGGTGTTGCTGAAGACTGGATTCAGGATGGTAAGCCTTTTTCCTTAGGCCCAGGATCAGATGCAGAAGACACGATGAGCGTTCTGCTGCAGAGGATGCAGAATAACGCAAAGCAAGATTCATCCATCGGGTGTGGTTTAAATAGCCTCCTGTAGTGCTTAGGTGTCTCCTTCCACAGCCACGCCTAGGTAAGAAAAGAGTTCCTGCTTTCCAGAAGAGTTCCAGTGTTCTGAATCTAGGGAGTGGCTCCTGCCCCACCCAACAGGAAAAGTAGTTCCAAACAGAAGAGGATCAGAGGCTCAACTGGCAGGCAAGTAAGCAGCATGGTCTGCTGCAGGTAAGTCCACCCAAGCATTATGAGCCCGGCGCTTCCAGCGCTGGGACTGGGCATATTTATGAGCCTGGTGCCACTGGCGCCAGGACTGGGTCCAAAAGGTCCCAATTGGGACTGGTTGGCACTCGGAACCTGGGTTATGGATCTGCTTCCAAGGGAGTTGGGAAAACCCTGACCTTTTGGAAGCAGAGATCATGACACGTTTAGAGCAGAATGTGCTTCAAATTAAACGGCTCCTTCTGGGGGTGACGAGTTCTGCTTAGCTGGGCCCGGCTGTCTCTTTCCTGCTGCTTCTCTGCTCAGGACTCCTCTGCTCTGCACTCCTCCCCAGCCCCTCAGGCCTCGATGCACAGGCAAGCCTGCTGCTGTTGGTGCCCTTTTGCTTGGGCCTTATATGTATGAAGGAACATGGTTTCCCTGCCTGTGTGCGTGCATCATATCTGCTATCTGGAAGAGTACAGCCTAGAGCTGAGCGTGTCCTTGTGCTCGCTGATGTCTCCTATGTACAACTACATTAGGTGGGTTTTCGCATCTCTCAGTGAGAGCTTTGTACCTGTTCAGTGAATGCCTCCACTGTACTCTATGGCCCTTGGCTATCTGTTGTGAACAGACATTTCTCTCACTTTTCAATACTTAACCCTGAGGACATGCACAATGCTTCTGTTTGTGTCTGCCAATTTCCTGTTCCTGAATCCTTATCAGACATAACACTTAATGGTGTGAAGTCAACGCTCGCACCTACTGGTGTGCAGTTAAAACAGGCAGCTATCTCTCGTTTGTTGTTTGCTCATCTGCCAGAACAGGAAAGCACCACTTCCTGGACTTTGGTGAGGCCAAGAAATATTCGCCCAGTAGGTGTGCATGCTAGCCTTCTGTGTAAACGTGTGCTGTATGTTTAACAACCATTCTTCAGCTATCAATGGCTGCAGGCCGCATGGGATATGAAAACAGCTGTCCTCTACATTTGTCATTGTTTCACTGACTACAGGCTGCATGAGATATTAAAAGCTGTCTTAAATTAGGCTTGTTTTCATGTCAGAACCTCATGATGCAGGCTTCAAGCTCTGTTTGGTGAAGTGGATGCTACAGTGGTATATGGCTAGCTGTGTTCAGAACATGATACCTTTGTTGCTGCAGGATGTGTTGCATAACATCTTTTTTGGTTTGGTGGTGGAAGCTGTGTTCTTTAGGGCACTCTTCTACTTAGATGGTACACATTTGCCAAATCCACGAGTGTCCCCGGCATGCTGCATTTCACCATTTTGTTGTATTATAAAGACCTGGTCTGAGGATCCTTACTTTGCAGAGTGCTGCCCATTTTTGCACCTGGTACTGATCAGCTGATGCATCTCCCTAGTGTAGGACTAGGGGCTGAGACCTTCACACTCCCTAACATGCTCTAGGTCCTATATCTGGAGTCTGTGGTGAATTAGACTAATGGACCGATGCACCTATTATAGTGGTGTAAGGGTGACCTGGGGCTCACGTGCTGGTTCCTCATAGCTACAATCTGCGGTGAAGTAGAGTAATGGACCAATACACCCATTATAGTGGTGTAAGGGTGACCTGGGGCTCATGTGCTGGGTCCCAAGGGTCCACTTGGTCTCCCATCCTGGTATATTTGAGGCATGGTGTGGAGTACTGATATCTTTTAGGCTTAATGCATTTGAATATGCTTCTAGGGAGTGTCACTATTCAGTCACCACTGGCCATGAGCTTTGGCCACACCACCCTGGAGGCACCTGTTGTCTGCGGCTCTCAGAAGCTGTGGATGGTTGCCATGTCAAAGGGTCATTGGTGGGTGCCTCCTGGGTAGGCATTTTGGCTTAAAGCTTGGATTCTGCCCAGGGTTTTGCATGTGTTCCCGTGGATAGCCCTCCAGCTCATATTCAGAACATTCATCTCTGGTCGTCTGATCTCAGTTGACATCGGTTGGGCATTCTGGGTGCTACCCTCTGGCCTTCTATTGAGGGCGCGGGTGGGGGGTTTACCAAGTTGATAAAGTAGTGCCTTCTACTGCTGCATTTCTTAAGTAGATTTTCGTTGCTCTACAAGTTCCTCTTTGGTTCTCCGAGTCTTGCACGTAAGACTCAGTAGATGAAGTTGGAATTCTTGTGGACCAGCATTATGCTGTCGGGCAGTATTTATAGAACAAAATTGGGGCACCTTCTGTCGGACAGCAACCATATTTGCATGGTTCAAAATCACTTCAGGATCATCCTTCAACATTTCTTCCAAACCCACACTATTTTGAAGTAAAACCTCCATTGCAGCCAAAAAAAGGTTTTGAAAACCCAATTCTGTCACGGTACCCGTCAGCTCTCATATGATATCTATGGGCAATCGGGGTCCTCCGAAGGGCGTTCGTCACCACATCGCTTCAAGGCCATACTAGTAGGCGCTATACAAATGCCATATAACATTCCTAGTCAGAAAGGGTATGATTAACAGGTTTAACTTAGCTGCTGGAACAGTAAAAAAACACCAAACCCCTGCTACAGAACTGCCCTTTGTACCTAGGATATTGCTGTCCCCTCTCTGGTTCTGTGGGTGGGTTCTTTCTTTTCTTGACTCTTCATCTATGGGCTCTTCTTCTTCACCAAGGGTCTTCTGTGGCCGAAACTCCACTGGAACACCACAATCTGCTCATTTGGAGACTTTCGCAGAAGGTAACTCTTCACCCACACTCTCAAAAGACTTCCCAAAACCTTAATGGTGCTCCCTGTTGGCCTCTTCTCAGACTTTCTGGCTTAATGAGGAAAACTGTTGTACATTACTGTGATTGTATTTTCCCAGCTAAGAAAAAACATTTAATCAAAAAGTAACTTAGCTGTAACATCTTTTTTTTAAAAACACTTTATTTAGGTCAACAACATATTTACAATTCAGAAAAGACAATCTGAAGTTAAACAATCAGAGCATAACAAAGTACAAAATGTAGTAACTATATTAAGTCAAAAACAGTGAAAAAAGATCAGAAAACCAAAAAAGAAATCTATAGTCCTTAATTGCCAATTCACTACTAATCAATTATCCTAAACACCAATTTTTCACCTTACCAACAAAAATACAACATCAAAAACACCACAAACATCAACCCTCCCCTCCCACCACCCAACGCCCAAAGCAAAATAAACAAAAGATAAAGAAAAAAACATTCTGACAGAGCATCAGGCATATAACTCATTGCATTTACCCCATTGTTCATTGTAGACCTCTTCTTTGTGTAATGTACTAAATTTAAATTTCTCAAAACGTGAAAGAATTTACACCTGAACTAACCAATCTTCCACACACGGCTTTTTCCTAGTCTTCCAGACACGCAATATTAGTCTGACAGCAACCAAGAGGACTTTATTAATCCAACACAACATCAGATATTCAAGATGTCTCGCACAACTCAAAGATTTCAATATACCGCTAATGGATTTCTAGGAAAAGTGATCTCCCATACCAAATCAACCCTATCCAAAACTTCATTCCAAAACCCCACTACTTTTTCACAATTCCATAACATGTGTAACATAGTACCCTTCTCTTTGAAACAACACCAGCACCTATCAGTATCACCAAGTCCCAATTTATACATCCTATCCGGGGTCCAAAAAAGATGCCCTAAAATCCTCTGGTGAATAAAGCGCAAATTCAAATCAGCCTTTGCCCTAATCGGAACCTTCCACATACTTTCCCATTCCTTCAGATGTATAACCTCTCCAAGTTCTTCAGACCATGCACATCTCAATTTATCCCATAGTACTAAGGAACGATTTTCTGTCGGAAAGAGTTTTAAAAAACTAGACACCCTATGTGGAACAGTAGAGAAAACAACACCTCTCAGGTCTCTGCAACAGAAGCAGATCAATCATCTGACTCCTCTCCAATATTAAAGCATTCAACAAATTATATCTACGCAATTCCTTTTGATGTAAACCAAATGTAACCTTCAAATTCTTAAAAGACTTCATACCCCCATCATACCAGATATCTCCCATCAATAATATGCCCCTATTAATCCAGCTTCTCCAACACAACATCATATTATGAATCTGCAAACCCAGATTCTGCCAGATGGAAGCTTCCTCATACAAATATAATCCTTGTCCACCACCAGTAACCAAAGAGATGATAGCATCTTTAGTGACCATCACAGATTGCAATTTAGCCACTTGCCTAGACAACCTTCCAAAGGAATATAAACTTTCAACATGGAAAGGACTTAACATATATTCCTCAATACGATCCCAAAGTGGAACCACAGAACTATTCATAGAGAAGTAAATAGACGATTTCTTTAACAGAAAGCCATTGAAATAATTCTCAAGAATGGGATATCCAAAACCACCTTCAGAAGTCCCACGGATCATATTATACCTCGGTTTCTTGGGCCTTTTCCTAGCCCCCCCATAAAAATTCTTGAAATTCCTTATCTACCTGACCAAGAGTTTTTTTTTTTTGAAAATCTCAATGGAAGAGACTGAATAATGTATAAAACCTTAGGTAAGAGTACCATCTTCATGGCATTAACTTTAGCCCAAGCCGACAGTGTTAATCTTTCCCATTTATGAATGTCCTTCCTAAGAGTTTCATTACTTTATCAACATTAAACCCAACCATCATCTTCATATCTCTAGTGAGGTACACACCCAGATACTTCACAGAACTATTTTCCCATTTACAATTCCAGTTTAACAATTGATCATGTACAGGAGTGTCACAGACCGAGAATACTATAGTTTTTTCCCAATTGATTCTATACCCTGAGAGCTTACCCACCTCTTCAACCATACCTCGAAGTATACTTCCACCCGTTTCAGGATTACCAAGGATGATCGTAACATCGTCAGCGTAAGCCAACACCTTAACTTCAATTCCTCCCATCCTAAATCCTAAAAGGCTCTGAGATTGTCAAATATAAAGTGAAAACGGTTCCAAAGCTAAATTAAAAAGGTAGGGCGATAAAGGACACCCTTGATGAGTACCTTTGAATAATTTGAAGGAAGCGGACAGTACCCCATTTACCCAAACCATAGCACTAAAATCTAATTGTAACGCTCCGACAGCATTAATGAATAATGGACAAAAGCCCATCTTCATCAGTGTAAAATTCAAGAAGGTCCAGTTTACACTGCCAAAAGCCTTCTTGCCATAAAAAGTAAATTATCAGCTTCTGAACTAGAAAGATTCAAAACATCTAATAGCGTTCTAATGTTATCATAACCGAAGCGCTGTTTTATAAACCTACCTGGGTACTATCTATCAGAGTACCTATATGTTTATCAAGTCTATAAGTTAGGATTTTAGCGAAGCTCTTTATATCCACATTAAGAAGGGAACTGGGATGATAATTACCACACTTTGATGCATCTTTCCCCCCTTTCGGAACTACAGTAACAATAGCTTTCCTCATTGAAGGACATAGTGTACCTTCCATTAAAAACCTATTGTAAAGGTCACATAGTTCTGGAGCAAGCAGCTCACTAAAAGATTGATAAAATTCAGTCAACTGGCCATTCCGCCTCGGTGACTTTCCAATTTTTAAATCCTGGTTAGCCCGTAGGACCTCATCAATCATTACTGGAGAATCAATAAAGTCCATAGCATCACTAGACAGACAGGGAACTTCAATTTTATCAAAAAACTCTTCAAGTTCATTTACGGATGGACTATAGACCACAGTTTCAACTAAAGTGTCAGAAATGAACACATAGTCAATCCTGGAAAACAAGTCATGAGCCTGATAATAAAATGAACAGCCCCTTTCCCCCCTGATGTAAAGTCCTCCAGGAATCAATTAAGTCAAACGTTTCAATAAAATCTTGAAATTCCTTACTAGACTTCTGGCCAGTAAAACGACATTTTGAAGACCTAGACCCAGGACACAATTAAAATCCCCTCCTAAGACAATAGGCTCCCCTTTCATACCACTCAACAGCTTAGTTAGAGAATCAAAAAAGTCACCATAGAGACAGGGGCCATAAACGGAACCTATAGTAATAACCCTATCTTCATATTTAAAATCGGCCAGAATCACACGACCCACGTCATCCATAGCCACCCTTTCCACACTTGCACCCAATCCTCTCTGAATCAAAAACCCAACACCCCTCGACTTAGAAGAGAAGCAATTGAGCCACACGTTCGTGTATCGCGAATTAGTCAGAAGCTTCCCGCACCCTCCACGAGATGTGTTTCCTGAAGAAAAATCGCATCAATCCTCTCCCTCCAAAGTCTAGACAACACTTTCTTCCTCTTTATTGGGCAATTCAACCCTTTCACATTCCATGTTCCTACCGTAATCAATCTCATAGCAGATAAACTATTTGAGTAACGAAAATCTCCAAAAAGGACCACACAACCCTAAAAAGAATAGGATGAACAATTAGAGAACACATATGTTTAAAGCCAGAATAAACAATGCAATAGTATCCCCAACCCAGACAAACAAAACAGAACAGCACATGAAAACAATTCAATATACCAATTGAGATCAGTCTGACTAAAGCCAAACCCCTTAAAAGTAATATTATTTACATAGGTAGACCAAATCCAAACTATACCACCCAGAAAGCTGCATCCACATTGTAGTATTATTATTGAAACCCTCCCCATATTTCCAAATTGAATCAGAAAAAAGTGAAACAAATTCCAAAGTATACTGAAGAACATCAGGTCAAGGTTTCCATTAAGTATAAATCATTAAAAAAAGAAAGAAAAGGGATTACAAACAACCTCACAGAAAAATAAAGCTAGAATCCCAACAGTAAAGAAAGAAAAGATGAGCAAAGGAGGACAGGACACATGTAATGAAAGCAAGATATTATAAAATCAGCATCACCAAAACCACGTTACACTTTTAAGTTCTAATATCATATCCACAACCCACTAGACTTCCAAAGTGACTTGAGTATATGACAAATAGAGAACTCCCTACATCAATAATTAGCAGATGAACACCATTACCATTGGTCACCCTCAATGCCTAGCGATCTAGAAGTTGACCATCATGTATCCCACACTCAACACCCTTAGACTAAAGTGACCATTACAGACAGAGCATGGAACAGACCTGCTACATTAAATAGTAATAAAATATCTAGATCAGGAAAGACCCAAGAAAGTATTGATAAGTTATAACAGAGTCCCAATGACAACATCTCAGCACAGCAACATACTGATGCATATTATACAAACCACAGGCATGCACTAGATGTGACATACTGAAATGCAAAGATATACCACACTGCATTTAAGGCCAGGTGAGACAATTTCCTTCACGCTCAATTCAATTACATTTTTTGGGGGAAAAACCTGTTTGATGTGTCTTTTCTGTTAGGTGCTCTATTCCAGCAGTGATGATCATTGATGAGGTTTCTTTGAGAAGCTGACTTTAAAAAGAATGTTATACTTTTCCTTTTTTCACCAACTTTAATGAGCTTTTTTACTCGGTCCGGCATTGTATACATGTGTCTTGTAAAATAGCTGTAATATCTTGTTGAATTTATTTTGTCAATTCTTCTAACCTGGTGTAGAAGCATTTTCTTTTTCCTGATCATATATATATAGAGACTATATTTTCTTTAAATTATCAAATGCACAGTGTTGTTATCGGGATTTGCACCTCTCCCATTTGCTTGCTATCCAGGCGCGCTGATGGATCTGTAAGAGAGCGAGTTGGATTGGTTAGTTTGAAGGTGAGGGATAGGCAAGATTGCAGTGCTTTGTGTTGAGGTTGCAGATGGAAGTACCCTGAGCTCTGCATACTTGTAAGTGGTTGGTTGTGTTTTAGTGAGACCTGTTTGGCGTTAATGGTTGATAAGTGAAGATGTTCTGTGTTGGGGTTTAGATATTCCAGGAAACAGTAGGTGTCACTTAAAGTTTTGGCAGTTCCTTGGTGTGCTGTCTTCTAGTAGTTACAGGTTCCTGAGTGTCTTGCATTGTCATATCGGCAGATGGTTGTTTATTAGTACAGTTGATGTGCTTCAAACCTGGCAAAAGGCATAGGTTGAGGAAACTCTTATTAGCGAGGGAGTGGGGCCCCCCGTGTGACGGGAGTGGTCACATGTCTGAGATAAGTACAGTTATAGTTGGAGCAGAATTGGAGTTGCCATATTTGTCTTTTAAGTATAGCAAGACATTTAGCACACAGTGCAAAAAAAAGTAGAGACACACAAATGTTTTGTTTATTAGGATAAGCACTTAGGACTAGTGAAGAGACCACATGGCTAAGAGCTATTCAAGACTCTTTATTAGAGCCCACACAGCACAGCACCTGCTGCTGGTCGGCTGGGCAACTCAACAGTAAACACTCGAACCAAAACAATTGCATAACACAACATATGTCCCCCCACAGAGAAGGGAATTATATCATGCCAAGAACACAACATATCTACCCCTCCGAATAAGGAAAAAACAAGAATTAACCTAATAGAACAAAATTCAATTAAAACAGATGCAGCAAACCAAACAATTGCATATAACATCATGAACATGGGTATACAAGAACACATGTAAAAAAATCAACAATGAACAAAATCTTTCAGATGACTCTGAACCCTCCTTTCTCTACGTCTCACTCTAATCCCATCAAGAACCCCTCTAGGATGTTGTATTTGACATTGTTATTGTCCAAAACCTTGCACTTGACACTGACATTTTTTATGCTCATTTCTCTCCACCGGACCATTTCCACCAGCATCACTTTCTCCCATCACCTCTTTGTAGGGAGCAAATCTACCCTTGGACCGCACACCACCGCCTTCTACAATCGCCACTCCCTCTCTCACAGCGGTGATTTACTCTCAAGACATTTAAGTCCCAAACAGGGATTTTTTTTATCTAGACCAAATCTCCAACAGACCACACACAATCCTTCACCCCATGGCTAGCATCAAAGATCCTTTTGTAATGCATCTGACCATTTTCTTCTACCCTCATCAACTTCTCACGGTCCTCCCAGACCTGCGATCGCTACTCTCAACCAACTGGTGCACAATTGCGTCCCCAGCTCACAGCCTTTTAAAGAGACAGAAGGAGATATGTTTGTAACTGAGCGCAGGTTGGTGCAGTAGCCCCAAACCATCTGTTTCAGCACTGCTCGCCACGGTAAGGTAGCTCTTCAAGTCAATTGGATTCCACCCTTGATAAACCTATTCACCCGCTCCACTAGGCCATTCGCCCTGGGGTGATACAAAGCTTTACGCATGTGTGCTATAGAATACTTATTCAAAAATGTCTTTATCTTCTCAGACGAGAATTGTACTCTGTTATCTGTTACTTAAGTACTATGAAACCCCTCCCTGAAAAACACATTCCCTAGAAACTTGATCAACTCAATCGTGGTGGCCTCCCTTGCACCTACCGACTCCTCCTATTTAGAGTGGAAATCCACAATCACGAAAACAAATTTGAAATCATCTTCTAAACCTTGAGTTTGACCGATTACGTCCACAGCCACCCTCTGTTAAGGTGGTACTTTCCCAGGAATCAATGGAGTCTCACGCACCACCTTACTCTTGTCGCTCATAGCACACTCTACACAATCGCCCATATGCTTCTCCACAGAACTTTCCATGGCAGGCCACCAATAGCTCTGGCACAACCTCCTTTTTGTTCCATTTATACCTCGGTGGCCTTGGTGAGCCAACTCTATTAATTTCTTTCTAATCTTTTCAAGCGGCACAAATTTCACTCCCCTCCTCACCTTCATCTTCACCAAGTATAGCTCATCCATGACTTCAGAATAGGGGTCAACCTTCCTATCCAAAACATTCCTGTCGGGCCATCCAATGACTATTCACTCCACAACAGTCTTCAAATGACATCTTCCTTAACCGCACATTCCTATTCATACTCACTAATGGGACCTTGCTCAATACTCGCTACTTTATGATATATGATATATATGATATATGATATGATATATGATATATATGATATATGATATGGTATTTGTAACGCGCCTATACACAAGTGTTTCAAGGCGCGACGAGGCAGGGGGGGAGGGAAACAAGGGGAAGACGGACAAACGATCCTACTAGGCCAGGTGTCATTCAGATCGCGCAAGTGCAGAGGTAAGGGGAAAAGGAGAAAGTGCAGGGGGAGGAGGTGGGGGGAAAAGTGCAGAACAAGGTAAGTGGCGTAAAAAAAAAAATAATAAATGATAAATAATAAATAAAAAGGGCCAGCTGGTGGCAAGTGCGAGGTAAGTGCAGAGCAAGTGCTGGGTAGGGGGCTGTAGGGATACAGTGACAGTCCCAAAGTGCAGGGGGAGCCAGGGGGGCAGTGCAAGTGGAGAGTGGCTGGGCCCTGGACCGAGGTCGCTGAGAGTGGCCCAGATGCAGGTGAGTGCAGAATTCAGTGGGGAGTTAAGCAGGTCTAGCAGGGGAGAGGGAGAGAGAAAGCAGAAGCGAAGAGGAAGGTTTTGAGGTGCTTCCGGAACCGGAGATGGTTCTCCTCAAGTTTCAGGGAGGCAGGCAGGCTGTTCCAGAGGGAGGCCCCTGCTGCGGAGAGAGATCTACCCCCAGCACGTTGCTTCGAGAAGCGGCTGACCATGAGGGAGTTAGAGATGGATGAGCGAAGGGCTCGTGAAGGAAGATATTTAGGAAGAGAGAGTTGAAGGTATTTAGGCCCCAGGCCCCAGAAGGCCTTGTGGACAATGCAGAGGGTTTTGAACTTAATCCTCGCAGCCACTGGGAGCCAGTGAAGAGATTTCAGTCCTGGAGAGATGCGGTCCCTGGGCTTGAGGCCAAGGACAAGTCTCGCAGTTCTGTTCTGGATAAGTTGCAGAGGGCGGAGAGTGGAGGCAGGGAGATTAAGATAGAGGCTGTTACAGTAGTCCAGCCTTGAGAGAACCAGGGCTCGGGAGACAGTGAGCTTCTGGGGGAAGGAGAGGAAGGGAAGAATACCTCTGAGGAGGTGCAGCTGGTAGTGTGATTTCTTAGAGACATCAGATATATGAGGAGAGAAGGAGAGTGTGGAGTCGAAGATGACCCCGAGGTTTTTAGCCTTGCAGGTAGGGGCAGGAAGGGGGCCAAGGGAGGCCGGCCAGAGAGCTGCAGGGAAGGAGGGAGTGGGTGCGCCGATGAGTAGAATCTCAGTCTTACTGGCGTTAAGGCAGAGGTCATTGGCGGCACACCATTCCTGGATAGCAGACAGACAGTCGGAGATGAGGGAAGGAGAGGAGGAGGCCGAGGGTAGCCTGAAAATGAGCTGGGTATCGTCCGCATAGCACTGGAAGTGGGGGCAGAGGGCGGCGATGCGGTGGGCAAGGAGTGCCAGATACTGGTTGAAAAGCCAGGGAGAGAGATTGGATCCCTGGGGGACACCACAGGTGGAGAAAAAGATGTCAGAGAGGAAGGGGCCCATTTGGACCTGGGAGGGTCGACCAGAGAGGAAAGAGGTCAGCCATGCCAGAGCCTGACCAGTGATACCCAGGTTATCACGGAGACGGTTGAGCAGGATGGCATGGTTGACAGTGTCAAAGGCAGAGGAGAGATCGAGCAGAATGAGAACACAGGGAGTGTTGGAATCGAGGTTCAGGAGCAGGTCCTCACGGATGTTCAGGAGAGCAGTTTCCGTGCTTCTGGCCGCTCTGAAGCCGGATTGATGGTCATGAAGATTACCAACAGATTCAGCATGGAGGTTAAGCTGGGAGATGGCCAGTTTCTCCAGGAGCTTGCCCAGGAAGGGAGTAATGGAGATTGGGCGATAGTTGGCCGGGCAGGAGGGGTCGGAAGAGGGTTTCTTGAGGAGGGGGTGCACTTTCAACTCGTCAGCATGATCAGATTCCTCCTGTTCAGATGAGTCACTGGCAGTCTCAAGAGACAGTCTGCTACGGAGGTAGGTAACAAACGCAAAATGTATGCCCTCGACGATCCAGTAACCATTTTGAAATCCTAGGGGAACCCTTGCTCCACCCCACACTAGCCATAATCTGCACTAACGGCTTGTGATCCGATCTTACCACAAAATGTAAAATTTCACAATACACCACCAATACCTCTCTCTCAACAACAGAGTAATTTCCTTCCGTACCCCTCAAATGCTGGGAGGCAAATGCCACTACATGTTCCGCCCCTTTCCATCGGTCTGGGTCAACGAAGCCCCTAGACCTAAGATGCTGGCCTCTACAGTGAGAAATGTTTTACTGTTAGATGAAAATGTCCCCAGTGAGGGTGCATTGGCAATGCTTTCTTTCATTTTATCAAAAGCAACCCCACACTCATCAGACCATATGTACCTCACACCCTTTTTAAGCAACAACCTGAGAGGTGTCGACAAAATTGCAAAATGTTCTACAAACGTATGATGATAATCCTGAAATACCCAGGAAGGAGCATAATTGTTCTTTGTCATTGGGCTCTGTGGCCAACCTAATCGCTTCAACTAAACTGTGTTTTGGAACAATCTCAGCAGCGCAAATAAAATGCCCCAAGTACTCCACAGTTTGTACACCAATTCTGCGTTTTGCACCCTCAAGAACTTTCTCCATAACCTGCTGAATTTTATAGGGCAGACGTCACCCAAACCGGAGCAAGAGGTGGCACCGCTGTCCCAAACTGAGAACAAGCCAAGCAATGTCCAACAATGTGTTATGGGTACTCCGTAGTGGCAAGAGAGGTCCATTGGATGAGTTGTATGTCAACAGGAAGAAATTAACAATGAAAGTAGACTGTGCCTCCCCTTGGACCATTGTCTCTGGGGAGACCTTTACAAATGTCATTGGTGCAAGAGTACAGGATCTCATGGAGCATGACATCCATCCTCATGGGTATTGTGCAGTTGAGATAGAGATGTTGGGAAAGTTCCAAGCCGCAATAGAGTACAAGGGTCGCAGTTGTACTGCAGAAGTGTTTGTAGCAAAAAGGGGATCATCCCTTCTTGGATGGGATGAACACGCAAATCTTGGCATTCTCATCCAAGCAACTTCAAAGGAACTTGTGTCGATTGCAGAAGTTCAAGATGGATGGGCTAATGAGTTTCCAGAAGTTTTCTCATTGTATTAAAAAAAGGAAAAATGTGCCGTAGATCCCAACTGCGACAGCGCAACGGTAAACAGTGTTATCCCACCTCGTATAGTCCCTTGACTAATTGGCCACATCTGAAACTACCCCGGCCCTCTAACCATGTGGTCGTCTACTCCATCACTTTGGTTCCCTACTACTTGATTGGCCGGTTACGTGATGTCTTACCCTCCCCATAGTCGCATGGCATGCACCTGGTCATTCACATTAGCTCAGCGGATATTCTTGAGGTAAAATTGGCCCTTTACAATAAATAAGAGCTTCTCTTAATCCCAGACACACAGACGCCCCCATCATACCTCCCCATCGCAGAACATTTTCACTCCTTGCTCCCCCTTCTTGGCTTCCCCTCCTGGGAGTTCCTCCTAGGCCTCTTGGAGACCCCACTAATAGGCCACATTCTGAAGGATTTAGGGGATCTTGTTTGTGAACATCGGGCAGTTCAGAAGGTACAGTCATTATTTTTGGGAGTGCTAGGGCCCTATATCTAGACCGGACCTTTGGCAGCTAGAAACCTCTGCCCCGGCTCCTATGGGTTTGTCCTTCAGGGACGAGCGCAGCCCTGTCCGTGCTCTGCCATCCACATTCCTCTCCGGTTTCGCAGGCCTGCAACACGAGACGATTGTATTTTATGCGTTCGGCCTGTTTACCTCTACGCTTGCTTTTCCCTGCTGGGTCTTGGGATGAGAAAGTGATTCGGCCCTCATTGCTATGTTATGCTGCTAGTTCCGCCATGACCTGCGGCAAACTAGGCCTTGCTCTAAGTATGGCGGTACTGCAGTAATTCCCGCGCTGGGCACCAGAGCCTATGTTTGCATTGGTATGCACTACATTTCACTTATTATACTCTAATATCACTCATGCCCTATACTGGGGCCTACCTAGGTTTCCATGACGATTGGAAAACACTACATTTGTTATTCCCACGTTTAGTTTAGTTTATTATTTATAGAGCGCACCCAACCCCCAGGTATCTGGGCGCTTGATCATATATCAATGTGATACAATTACAGAAATAGTAAATTACAAGGGACATAAGACTGGGTTACAGGTGGTCAAGTGTAAAGGCAAGAACAACAGACAAGTGAAAGTACAACATACAGATTTAAATATAACGAAATTAGAGTGACTGCGGTTTGGTAGTGTAACCATTGGTCAGATGTACAAAGAGGTAGTAGTAACTAACGTAGCAGATGACACGATAGTTGAGTACAGAAATCATAACGCAGATGTGGGTCTAGGATAGTTGAATCCACTGGTGTAGTTGGGCAAAGAACCATTCCTTTACTTTTGAACTGAAAGACCAGAAGGAAGGTTCGGCTCTAATAGCTGGTGGGAGGGAGTTCCAGCATTTGGCTGCAAGTACTGGGAAGCTTAAACATTGCATGCCTCACTGCCCTCCAGTTGCGTGGGTACAGTTCCTCATGCATTGTTATAAATAGTTTGCGGGGGACACTGGACCTGTACGTGCATCCCAACACAGTGCTTCTGTCCAACAACACCAAAACCACTATGACGTAGAGGCAGCGAGAAGACTATTATTATCCGCAGGCATACCTGGTCCCAGAGAGAGTGAGGTCACAGAGCTGTGCACCGACGAAGTTGACAAGACGGAGAACCAGAGTGAACCCAGCCATCTGCAGGCCCCGGTGTTGTTCCTTTTATAGAGTCAAAGGTAACGGGGGGAGAGGGAGAATGGGAGAACTGGGAGGCCATCTGGGAATCTTTATATAGCACTTGTCCCAGTGAAATTGATGTGACATTGAAGTTAAAGGCGATGGAATGGAGCTGCATTAATGCGAGAGAGGATTTCACAAATAATCCTACATGAAAGGGGTACCAATATCTTGAGAAGAGGGGAAAGCAATCCCCAAGCCAGGAGATACAGAGTGGAGAATATTAAAGTGAGGCTTGCATGAATATAGAGAAGTCAAGTGAACCACTTGAGGGAAAAGAGACTCTGAGTCAGTAACCCGAGGAAACTGGGAATTTTAAAACGTTAAGTTACCAAGCCCAAGAGCGGATCATCTGAGCAGCGATAAGAAGAAAGGGACCAATAGGGGGTATTGAAAAAGTATCCCTACAGTGGAAGGAAGACCTTGTGGAAGAGTGGCAAGAACTGGTACAGGAAGTGGTAAACAGCTATTTAAGAATATCCTACTAACAACGAATCCTGAAGAAAAGGAGAGATGTTGCCATAATATAATCGGGAGGAGGGAGACCTTCTCCTGATCTTCTTTAGGTTGGTTAAAAAAGTGGTGGTGTCAGGTAGAACTAGTTCTTAAATAGTGCTCTTATTCTTTTCAGACATAGTCTGTGTTACTGATGCCCCCCTTAATTTATTTGGCAATGGTTGACCTTTTGCTCCCACTACTGCAACAGCCTCACTTCTCATACAACCAATGCTAAGCTCTCAAAGACTCAGCCAAAACCATAGGCCTGAGAAAGTGCTCCATCACGCAAGCCCACACCATCCAGAAGACATCAGACTCTCTCACCTCCACTCCAATCACACCCCGTTGCACAATCTAGCAAAGCGCCTTCACATGCCACCCACGGACCCAAGATCCATCACAACCACTCTACCAATAAAACAAATCCCTGCTGAATTGTGCGCTGGTCAATGCATGCCCTCTAACTGCCCACGCCTTACACATCTGTGACCTCCTGACAACCCACAACTTAGACGCACTTGCCATCACAGAAACGTGGCTCCACGAAGCCTGAGGCCCATCACTACTTCTAGCCATCCTCCAGGCTACACAATATATTGCAAAGACAGATCAAACGCCAGAGGAGGAGGAGTAGCTCTACTGACCAAAGACTCCCTCTCCATAAGGGCCACTGACATCTCCCTAAAGAAAAACGGAGACATCCTCTCACTCAAACTCACCACCTCTCCCATCAGCACTACCACCATTCACATCAGCTACCGCCCACCATGCCCTACACTCACAATCAAAGGAAATCTTCTCCACTTCTTTGTTGACAATATTAAGACCACTTCAGAAATCATCATCATTGGCGACCTCAACCTAAGCCTCAACAACCCCTCCAACCTTGCAGCCACTGCTATATCAAACTCCCTGAAAGCACTAAACTTGCAACAAATGATTAATGATCCTATACACTCAAAGGGCTGCACCCTGGACTGGATCACGTCCCTCAACTGCCAAATCACCATCAAAGCTA
This sequence comes from Ambystoma mexicanum, assembly GCF_040938575.1. Lineage (NCBI taxonomy): Eukaryota > Metazoa > Chordata > Amphibia > Caudata > Ambystomatidae > Ambystoma > Ambystoma mexicanum. The sequence goes on from NC_090928.1 coordinate 1,296,443,080, forward strand.
ACTCCCCATCCCCTTGGACAGACCACCACATCATTAACTTCACCATCTCTCACCACAAACAAATCAAAACCTCCACTCATATTCTACCCCATCCCTAACCCGTAGCTCACGCAAGCTCACCAACAACCGTATCTTGCCATTACTGCCTTACTAACACTGGAGCCCTCCCACGTAAAGTACCCAAACCTCTTGGCTTATCTGTACACGTCTATCTTTACATCGGCAGTAGACACCGTTGCTCCACCCTTACACAATGAACGGCCAAACCCGTGAGACAACCAAACTCATGGTACACCCCCGCCCTAAATGATCTTAGAGGTAAAGAACAAACGGCTGAATCATGCTGGAAAAAGAAGCCCTGAGACACCTCCAAACTGGAGTTCATATCCACCTCCAAAACCTACAAACTAGCCATCATCTCTGCCAAATCTACCACATTCAACCTAGAATAGCCAATGCAAAATCAGATTCAAAAGGAATTTTTTTCTATCCTCATAGAGCTTGAAACACCCTCCACACCTCCATCCCTAATCAAGGACAAAGCCTGGTGCTTGAACATCCGAAATGCAATGAACAATGAACTTGACACACTACAAAAGAAAATCCATGCACAACTAGCCACCTGCCCACCCCCTGCAGCTCATTCCCCTCCCACCGTGACCTTGCCATAATTTCACTTCTGGCCAGTCCCGGAACCTGAAATCCATGCCATTCTAAAAAGTCTTAAACCATCCAAGTGTAAAGGCGATGTATGCCCAGCCACCATCATCAAGGGCTGCACCTACTCCCAGGCACCCCTCATCACTGCCTTCATCAATGCCTCCTTTACCACAGGTATAGTGCCCACTAGCCTTAAAGATGTCTGGGTTCCCCCACTCCTGGAAAAGCCTTCATTAGACCCCACATTCCCTAGCGACTACCGGCCTATCGCCACAGTACCCTTCCTTCTCAAAATCATAGATAGAGCAGCCTAACTACAGATCCAAAAATACCTGGAAACTGATCACATTCTAGGAATGTGCCAATCCAGCTTCCACCCAGGCCATGGAACAGAATCCGTGCTCCTTGACTTAAAAAATCAAATCGATTAACTCAGAGACATGGGGAAGCCTGCCCTCCTACTCTTCCTTGATCTATCAGCAGCATTTGACCTGGTAGATCACAAAATCCTCTGGCATCACCTCACCACCTCAGCCACCTTCTCTGAAGAACCACAGCATGAATCACTTCCTTCCTAAAAGGTATGGTCATGAAAGTGTTCTCCGACAATGCCTGCACCTATCCTTTGCGCGGTCTCTAGGGAAGGCATGGTATTAAGACAGACACCACAGTACCACAGTTCAAGGGTGTTTATTGAACCTCAGCTACAACCATCAAATAATAAAGAAGACAGTCCTAGTTGAGTCTTGTCAACATAAAAGGGCCTATACTAAAAATCCTTACCACTAATTACAAATAGTGTGGGATAAATGTTCACAAATGATAAGGTGGGATGTTTACGGCGGTGGCCTCCCTTCCCCACGTTTTCAGCACAGGACAAGGCGGTTCACTCGAGCATAGCACACTCTCAGACTTCTTCGGCACAAGGACACAGTTCCATTACCAACATCAGGACCTTCTGGGCCCAAGTATCTTAAGTTATCAAAGTCTCTTGATTCAGAGGGCCTGATGTACCAAAACAAACAAAAAGTTCCTTTACAAATACTCAAGCCAGGTGAGTCACTCTTCACCCTGGATCCCCCTCAGCCAGGCTCAGATCCTTTTTATGCCACAATCTTTAGTTTGGATCCCCTTCTTCCGGGCTTAGATCCTCTTCTCCAATGCTTATAGAATAACTTTTTTTTTATTATTCATTTGTATTTGGTTTATAAAAAAAACCTTTACAAAGCAAAACACAGTTGAACATTGTCTGACACTAATATTACAAAATATAAAAGAAAACTTTTTTTAAAATAAAGAACAAGAAAAACACACGACACATAAGTAACATCTTTTTTCCCGTAAACATTCACATACTCCCTAATCGTTAAATATTCAGCCTGAAAATTTACTAATTCTTTATCCCTTACTGTTTTCACTTTTAATTTTTACCCGTTAGACACTTTACTTGAATGGATAACTATTAGTCCACAGTCTTTTACCTTACCAGGAAATCTGCAACCTCTACCTTAACGGGAAGGCTACTAACAATGGGGTTAAGCCTTTTTGTACGCATTGATGTTGTCATTATTTTTAAAATACACAGTATTGACAGTCACCTACCGAGTTTTACTCTAGTTTACCGAAATCTTTTAAAAATTCCAACACTCTCAACTTCAGTGACATTGAGTCCCCGTGCAACAACGTTAAACAGACTTGATCTCTCACGACCCAATCAGTGTTTACACACTCCAAAATAATGCAGCCCTTTAGGCAAGAGCATCGGACATACTACTAATAAATGAAGTGATGATTCGGTTTTGCCGGAGTATTTGCAATATCTGCATACACCTTTATCTCCTTCCTCTTGGTTGCGGATGAACTTAATTTCATTCGCATACAACACATTTAATCTGAATCTCATGAAGCCCATTTTCAACTTTGTACTAGGGAATTTGCAGAGATATGATTCCATCTCACCTGGAATTTTTTTTAGATGATCGCACTTGAGCATAGATTCTTGACTCTGAGATCATCAACCTATTTCATTCCCAATCCATATCCTTTGTTGTTTTTTTTTTTACCTTATTAGGATTAGTTTTCATTACTTCCATGGAGAGGCCCAGTATTCCCAGGATGATTCCACACTCTTCCCTTAAATTCTTCATAATCCCTGCTGTATCCTGCTGTATCGTTGGTTCCTAGCAGTTGATAAAGGGACCCATCATATGACGTCTCACATTTGCTTAATAGACACAGGGCCTCATTACGACCCTGGCGGATTTTTTCCGCCATCGGCGGACTTTTCCGCCATGGCGCAAAGTCCCTTTACGCCATGGCGGATGGCGGACTTACCGCCCCATTCCGAGGTCGGCGGGGCGGTAAGTCCCCATTGACCCATTTACCCTTCCCCATTCCCATTTCGGCCCCATAGGGCTCAATGGGAGTGGGGAAGGTGTTAATTACGCCACCGTACACTACGGTGGCGTAATTAACACCGAGGTCCCATAGCGCCATGGATTTTTACGCCCGCAAAAAGCGGGCGGAAAAGTGACCATGGCGCTCTGGGAACTCGTAGTTGGCGGTAAGGGGTCGGCGCAGCTAACGCTGGCGCAAACCCCTTACCGCCAGGGTCCTAATGAGGCCCACAGTTTATTCCATTCTACTAGACTGGCGATTGATTGCAACCCAATCTCACACCTAATAATCTATACCGGCACACATTTGGGGATAAAGAACAGGATGGCCCTCCATATCATGCTTTCAATGGCTCTGAATTCTCCTTCTAATTCTTTGGGCCAGAATTCTAACCCGTAACCGATCGTTCGTAGGACTTTACTTTTGTAGAATTCTCTACAGGAGTGAGCAAAACATTTCCAAACTTATGATCAATTCGGCGCATTTGTATCAAAAGACCCTTTGCTTTTGTTTTTAGATGATTCAAATGGAATGGCTTCCTGAATTTTGCAACAATAAAATATCCCAAGAATTGAAAGTTCTCCTTTTCGGGCAAGACAGTATTCTTCCAAGTCCACTTCAGTTTACACAATCCCTTCTGTTTGCTATTCTGATTATGACCATCTTGGAGGGATTGATCTTAAGTTCTATTGCTGCCATATACTTTCCAAATGCCACTATTAAACTTTATAGACCTACCGGTGTGGTGTCTATAAGCACAAAGTCATCGGCGTATGAAGCCCAATTTACTTTTAGTGCACCCATTTTGGGTGATACAAGAGTGGTATTTCCCAGTGTCTGTCCTACGTCAACCACGTAAAGATTATATAGGGTAGGCCCCAGGATACACCCTTGCCTTATCCCTCTTATGGTATTACACTCCCTTGACAGAAGGCCTTGGGAATTTAGTCTAATCTGTACCTTGGATTTATTATGCAAGAATATAACCATACTCAGTAACCCCTTAGGGATTCCATATTGTTACAGTTTTTTCCATAAACGGTTCCTATTTACCAGGTCAAAGGCCTTACTCGGATCCATTGACGCTACATATATTTCAGGATTTCTAGCTGACCACGCAGAATTTTGCAAACAACTCGCCCGAAAACCCCTGCAGTCCGTCCCACATCTCTTTTTAAAACCTAGTTGTCTGTAGTCCAATATTTTATTTCTTCACAGACCATTTATTTATATTATCTAACACCATTGAGGCGAAAAATGTTGAGTCTGCGTCCATAATTGCTATTATTCTATAATTTGAGGGTAATAGTCTGGAGCCCTTCTTACATATAGGGACCATTTATGATTTCCTCCAGGACTCGGGTATCTTGTGTGTATCCAATATGTCCCCAAATTGAATCCGTAGGCTCTTGGCCCAGAGACCTGGATTTTGTTTTAAAATACTGTTAATTTGTTAGGTCCTGCAGCCCTTGACGTATTAGCCACTTTAATTTTTGCCTCAATGTTTTCTACAGAAGTATCCAAATGCCACCCTAAGTCTGTGTCTTTAATACAGTATTTAAGGTCTTTACTTTTTAAATTCTCTATTATGTTTTGTGTCCAGAACTCCTCAGCCATGGGATTGCTCATTACTAACCCATTTTTCTCCTCTGTTTCATTCATTAAGTCCCAAAACACCCTCGAGTTTTTCCCTTTTATACTTTCAAGCATTCTTTACTCATCCATCTGAAAGAGTCCAGCATGCTCATGCTTCAGCCAGTCTGTATGTCTTTGTTTTAGGAGCCTGATGGTTTCTCTTTTGTTGAGTCCCTTCTCCTGCGATTTCAATATTTTTCTTATCTCCCTCTGGAGCACGTTTTTTCGTTCTTTAACCTCTATTTTGAAAACATGTCTACTCCTTTTTTCTTATTAACTCTTTTTTACTCCCCTGTAATATCAATTCATTGAACTTTGGTTCAAGATATTCAGGCAGTCCCTTGAAAGAATATCTGTCCACCTTGACTTCAGTGTACTTTTCAATAACATAATAGAGTTCAATTTCTTAATTTTCTTATCAGACCACCTTACACGGTTTCCACTGTTGTTCACATTTAGATCTCTCAGATTCATAACCCCCTCTTCAGAGCTATTCTCCCAGTCCAATTCCATGCGTAATTGGGAGTGATCACTGACCCCTGTTTGCTTAATCTCGTATGTCCTTATCCTCCCAAATAAGTTATTGGTCGATCTCAGAATAGATACCTCTTGCAGCCCATGTGGGGCTATCATGAAGACGCAACAACCCCCAATTCTCTGCAGAATTCAGACACACCCCTCCTTCTAGTCTCTTCCTCCTAATCCTTGTTACTTGTATATTATCAGTCACAAGACACTCCATTCTATCTGGATCACCTATGTTGCAGCTAGCGTTCAGATCTCCTGCAAGGATGACATCCCCGCCTTCATGCAAGTCGAACCATTCTTCCAGTTTCTGGTATTTGCCAAACAGGTTCTCCAACAAGAGATCAAACATCCTATAAACGTTTATCAACAAGATGGCCCCAATTCCAGTCACCCCTTTTACATTAACACCCAGACCAAGAATGGTATAATTGATTCTCCATTCTTCTCTTCTTTCTAACTCCTTGCCCATCTTTACTGCTGTAGTAACACCTCCCTTAGGCCTCTCCTTAAACTCCTGCACCGCACATATATTAACAGAATTATAACCATCCCATGTTAGCTTCGATATTGATTTGATTTGATTGATTTATTTATAGAGCGCTTTACACCAAGGCGTATTGCCCATGTCTATTGTAGAAACAGTACACCATTGGCTTTTAATTGTTCACATACTTTGGAGTTTCCAAGTAAATGCTTTTCCCCCCCTGGAGTTCCAGCTTAAAATTGTCAGTGAATTTCTTTTCTACTAAAGCAGTTGACTCAAAGATTTTAGTTGAGCAATTGAGTCTTTAGCGTCAGTGCTAACCACCTCCAATTTGGATCCTCTACTCTGTTTCGTCCTCCACTCATCTCTATTCACACTCTCCTTCTCTTTGTGATCCCACTCCTCTCTCTCCTTCCATACCTCCTGTTTATAGCTCTCGCTATTAAAGACCACAATATCATATCCATATTTTTGTAAGCTTGTTGCTTCCTTCATTTACATGCTCCTTACCAAAGGTGAACACATTATCAATCATACATAATTGTACCTCTGGGGATGTATAAAGTTCACTAGTTGGATATCTGCTGAGGTGATCAGTCTGAGTGCTGGAATTTCCTCAAAAAATGCCAAGACACCCTTCCTGTGTAACGAGTTAGCCCCCCCCCCACTACACCTTCATCGAATACAAAATCAAACTTGGTGCCTCTGGTTGTTTTGGCAGTCTTCATTTCAGTAGCTTTGTGTCACTCCCTCTTCCCTCTTTTTGTCGGTTTTCCTGCATTGTCCATTCCATTCCTGTTTTCCCTTTTCCATTACTCCCTTCCTCCTCCTCCCCATCTCCTTTCCCATTAACTCTTCCCCTTGCTTCTCCCTCCCTTCTGCCGCCTTCATCTTTTTCCCTTGTAGATCTCCCACATGTTTTTCTTTCAATGTGTCTCTAGCTATATTTCTCACATCTTCTTCAGAGAGCATATCTTGCTCTCCCCCTCTAATCCCTTTTGCTCCTCCATCTCACCCCTTTCACTTTGTATTTTTGACTCAACCATTCCCCTACTGGAATCAACTATTGTGTACCTAAACTTGGAACTTCTTCGACTTCCCATTGTGTGATAAATATTTGGATATACCTTCAGGCACAAGGCCCACCTTTGGTCCCCTAATGTGTTTTTCAATATGGTTTACAAACACTGGTATACTTAATGGCTCTCTCTTGGCTTTTACAGTGTTTGTTCTTTTCAACTTGTTTTGGTACAATTCTCTTCTGGCTTTGGCAATAGTTGTTTGTTCAACTGATTGCCCTCTCTTGTTGCTGGTCTTTAATCTGACTCACATGCATACAATCACACCCTTCTCCAGCATGGGGTCTGGCATGGATTAACATGCTCATGAATATTCCCAGTCATCGGGCTTGGAATCCTTGGTAAAAGAAAAACATTTTCACTTTCACTTACAAACTGTATTTCTCCCATAAACCAATCGCTGTCCTCTGGGTCATACTGCCCCCAGCCAATGACAGTCCTCTCCCTATTTATATTATTATTATTTATATAGCGCTTTAGATTAAGGCGCTATATAAATAACACATCATTATCCCTAAGCCCCTCATCTGGCAGCCATCTTCAGATTTTTACTGCACGCTTCATTTCTGGGAGGCCTCGAGTTTGCTCTGCAAGCTACTTCTATGTTTTTCTACAGGAAAAAGGTTCAATTTTTGTTCCAAAAGAGCCTGTGTGCTCTTCTCGCCATCTGCCGACAGCGGGGATCCGTTGTCAGTGAAGATCAGCGCCCCTCAAGGGCAAAGATCTTAAAAGATTCCATGAAGAAAGAAGGAATATCCCTCTTCAACTCCTACACCAAGTGCGGGTTTTGAAATGTGTTTGTGGAGGACAAGCACCTGCAATGCCTCTACAGCCGGCATTCGGACCACAAGGAAGGATATTGCGAGATATGCCGCAAAATTTCCAAGACGACGATGAAGAACAGGCACAGTCGACTGGTGGTGTGGCTGAACGGCAAGGCCTCTGCCCAGATGAGGGGTATGCCTCACCCAAGGCTCGTCGCTCTGCGTTGCAGGCTTCTCAGTCCTGTGAGGGCGCTGTTATGTGGGAAAGATGAGGAGCCACACACAGACTGGATTAACAGGGGTGTCTCTCTATTAGTTTTGCTCAACAGAGACCAGGTGAGCTGCTTTCTACAGGGACCCCCTCCCCCCCCAGCCAGTCTCACACTCAACTGACTCTGCTGGAACCTTCACGGCAAGACTCCAGGTTCTTGCTGACAGAAACTATGTACATCATTGGGCGACGCAAGACACCTTACATAACTAATCAAGAGCATGCAAGCACTATGCAAGAGCCCTCCTAACACCTCACTTCCTTACCCCAAACTATACACAAATATACAGTATGAATGAAGATGTCTTCAACAAAACAACTGTCCAGAATGAACATGTGATTGTAAAGACTCTGGATAGAACAGCAAAAATGTGTAAAACAGTACCACAACAATCAGGTGGGGGAACCCTTACACCACAACTCACTCCAACTCTCACCCTTCCCCCTACTCTCTTCACAGGCACACCATTCCCATGCATTACCACCACTCTCTCCTTGTTCCAAATCCCCCCCCCCCCCCTGACCAGAATGGAGCAAACCCAGATCCTTAACCACCTCCTTGGGCTCTGAAAACACAATTACCCTTTCTGACTTTCACTGACAAACTCAACTAAATCATCTCCCCCGGCCTCTTTAAAAAATCTGTGCAATCATTTACCTTGTCATACCATTCCTTGGACTTGCGTCCACTAGCTAGAAGTTTCTCTCTCACACCTTCCACCACCACACGTCCGTAGCTTGATCTGCCCATCTGTCATGGATGTATCACTTTAAAGAATACATGTGATGAGGGCAGGTTCCTGGTCTTGAGAATCAAGAACCGGCTCTAGTAGAACGACAAGATCAAAATATAGACCTTCCAATTGATGACACCCTATGACTGTTAATAAGCACAATCCGAGGGAGGAATCAATGGAGAGGGCGTGGAGAGCAAAAATACGCCAACCTGCGAGAAAAAATAAGGAATGCTTCAAAATAGGAACCAAGAATATTGTCCTCTCAGTGTATTAAGTATGAGTAGCACTAACCTGTTGGCGTAGATAGATGAGGACAAGTCCGACACTGAAACCACCAAATAATCCAAAATTAGGAAACAACGACAGGGAAGGAATGTTAGTAAGGGAAACTAATCCCGAACGGCACGAGGGCCGCGCTAGTGACGGGTTGGTGCAATCCTGGATATCGTCCATGAAGTCCAATGCACATGTAATCCTGGGAATCAGAGGGAGTGAATGGTAAGAACTGGTCGGTGCTAGTAACTGCTTCCCTTAGATAGTACACAAAATAATAATGATTAATAAACCCTACACTTCATAGGTTACAAACAAAAAGAGTACAGCTCGTAGGGTTGAAAGTGAGCTAACTGGTGCAACCGCTGTGTCTGTACGTATAAGGTAATGTCTGTAAGATTTGCTGTGTAGCGCGACGTTATACCAAAGACTGAGGACCTCGCCATATGAGGCACTTCAGGAAAAGAATCTGAATGATGCTGAGTCAATGATCTGGAGTGTCAATGACTCAGGGAGCCGCCACGTAAGGCACTTTAGGAAAATAACATCTTGCGGGAACGCAGACTTCGAGGAAACAATAGATGATACAGAGCCGGCAAACTGATGTGGACACCAGATAGTGGAAAGACTCATGGCCGGAACAGAAAACAAAAAAGGGACCGCTGAGGTCCGAAACAGTAAGGCCGCAAATAGAATCCAGGAACACTGTTTAAGAAAACTGTGAAAACGAAGATCCAGAATGTAGCTTCAATGAGCAAACTGGCGTAGTAACCCAATCAGAAGCAGCGAATGAATTTCGCAACGCTGGTAAATACGTAGCTCCGAGATCATGTGATAGATTCCGATCACGTGATACTAACGGCGTGTATAGAGAAAGTGCTGCTTTCCTGGTAATACATCATACAATCTCCACTTAGTATAGAACGGTCTAGCTGTTCTATTAGTGAAACGTGTCCCACAAAGGTGAGGAGCAATGGGAACAGGTACAACAGAGGTGCCAGGATTGACCCCATCCAAACCGGGCACAAAGGTGTATTGGGCTTCCTGCCACGTAACAATTCAAATGGATATACCCCTGTTACTGCGTGTGGGGAAAGTCTATATTGGAATATTCTTCCCTCACTGCTCGCACCCAGTCTCCCCCAGTAGCCACCGCAATCCTGATCACCTCCATAAGTGTGCTGTTGAAACATTCAACACACCCATTGCCTTGTGGGTGATAAAAAGAAGTCGTAACTTGCTCCACACCATGCTTCTCCAAAAACTCCTTAAATTCCCTTGAGACTAATTGTGCACCATTGTCCGACAGACCTCTACGGGGAAAACTTCTCATCAAAATACAGGTTCCAAAAACCTTATAATGCTCCTACTGGTCACCTCCTTTAAAACACAAACCTCTGGCCACTCAGATAGGAGATCACTCACCACCAAAAGATATGTATCTCTGGGTCCCTTCCTATTAAACAGACCCAACAAGTCCAAAGCAATCTCATCCAAAGGTGATTTTGGACTCTCTCTAACCACCATGGGAATCTTATGAACCCTGAGACCCTTAACACCTTCTTGACAGTCTGTACAATTCTTAACCAACTCCTCCACAGCCTTGTCAGTCACAGGTGTCATGCCTGTGCCACTGGCGCACTCATTGGGAACCATCATGGACTATTTGGAACTCATTTATCTTCATAATACTCTTTGAACAACCCCTATTCACACTTTGGTCCTTAATTTCCATTTGCACGACTTTGGTACTTTCTTATTTAATTCAGCTAACTACATGTACCATAATGCACTTTGCTACAGTTATCCATTCCTGGCTATTCCCATTCATCAGTATTGGAACGACAATCCCCAGAAGCCCGAGCGATCAGTGTTGCTTCCACCTTCTCAGGACCAGGGAGGGAGGAGGCAGATTGCCTTCAGGTGTGCTGCTCCAGGTGCTGCCAATTAGCCTGCCTCAGTACAGGGCAGGGCTGTATTTAAGCAGCTGCCTGCAGGAGCTCAGTCTCTTGCATTAAGAGTTCTCCCAGCACCTTTTTGCTTTGAGCCACGAATTGTATGCTGTTCCTGTTGCCGAATAATCCTGCTTCCGATCCAATGCCTCGCTGCCCTGCTCCTCTGGGCTCCTGCCTCGCCGTCCTGCTCCTCTGGGCTCCCTGCCTTGCAGCCTGCTGCACTCCTCTGCCTGCAGCCCTGGTCCTCTGGGCTCCCTGCCTCGCTGCCCTGCTCCTCTGGGCTCCCTGCCTTGCAGCCTGTTACACTCCTCTGCCAGCAGCCCTGGTCCTCTGGGCTCCCTGCCTCTCTGCCCTGCTCCTCCGGGCTCGCTCCTTGCTGCCCTGCTCCTCTGGGCTCTCTGTCTGCAGCTTACTACAGCTCTCTGTCCTGCTCCTCTGGACCTACTACGGTCCTCTGCAGTCCACAACAGTCTGCCTGCACCTTGTGCCATCCGTTACTGCAGCCCTGCTTCCTTGTTTGCAACCCCCTGTTCTTGATCACTGTCCTTCTCTTCCTTGAGTCTTTGGTCCTCCCTTAAATTATCCATTTCAGTTATACTGTTTCTGTACAGACACCCACAGCTGTTGTTCCCAGCCATGAGCATACAGAGTGGGCTCCTATAATAGCAATCGGTGCAGAAGGCTGGAGTTTCCAAAGGTCCGTGGAACACTCTTTCCCATTTCTGCATACACCCCAAGAGAGAATCCAGTTTGTTTGTACTTTTGTATTCTCTGCCCTTTTTTTTCACAGCTACTGTTACCTATTCTTCTTTCTTGTTGAGCTTCCTGCTGTGTGTGCTTATTTGTCACCTTACATCAGCATAGCCACCCAAAACCTACCTGGGTGCCCGGTGCCACTCTTGACAGAGTGCCATCCTTGACAACAGGCCACCAAAAGTCAGCCCTTATCAGACCTTTTGGTTTTTGCCAATCCCAAATGTCCACAATGCGCTAGATCCATAACCATGCCTCATTTTCTCTGGCAACACCAATCTGGGCCCCCTACACAAATACTTATCACTAACACAAAGTTAATTCTTCACTCTCCTGTGTCCTCTGGTCCTCTCATCACCAACCTCTGTAAAACATCTACTCACCAAATCCATCACTGATTGGTACACCAAATCCTCAGCACATGCTACATCCCACTCCACCTTTTTTATACACTAAAAATCTCACCAACATCTTCATTGTCATTTTCGACCTCGAGAGTGCACCCGCAACCACAACCACACTGTTATTACCCTGAACATGGTCCTGGCAGAATTTCAGCCCCTGCAGGCCACTCACCCACTTCATTATTCTCCTTGACACCCCTTCCAATCCTCCTTTGGAAAAAATGCTAATGAGAGGTTTATGTCCGTTCTTATGATGAAATCACGACCCCATAGGGACATTTTAAACTTTTCTAAAGTCCACACACACGCCAAAGCTAATTTTTGCACTACTGAGTACCTCACCCATGCTTCTTTTAATGTTCTTGACGCAATAGTGTGCACCAAGACCACAATTGCTGGCATCCACATAAACTAAGGTCCTCCTACCCTCCACACACAAAAATGGATAATACTGGAGTATTTATGATTGCTCACTTAACATCCTCAAACGCTTTAGCACATGCACCATTCCACTCGAAACCACCCCTTTTCTGGTAAGCCTCCTCATGTTCTGTGTCCTGTCCGACAACTTCTCAATAAATTTGCAACAGAACTCCACCAGGAATGAGGAAACACCAGCCTTGCTTTTGGGACACACCATCTGCCTGATAGCCTCTACTGTATCATATTTCGGCTTCACCCCCTCCGGCAAGATCTCATCCCCCAAATACACCACCTTGCGTGCCTTGAAGGTACACTTCTCTTTGGCAATGGTGAGACCTGCCTCACCCAAGATTTCCAACACTCTCCTCACCATCATGCTCTTCCTCATTCTGCCTGCAAATCAAAGCATCATCCTGATAGAACAACACTCTCTTCTCATTAACCAACAACCTCTACAAAACATTTTGAAATACACTGGCCGCAGAAACAAGCCCAAAAGGCATCCTGCGGCACCTAAACGGACCAACAGGTGTAATAAACGCTGTGAGATCCACTGAATTTTCATGCAGCTCAATATGGTTATAGGCCGATCTGAGGTCTAGAATAGAATACACCTGAGCACCAGAGGCCTTTGGGCCATGCACGCTATACAAATAAAGAAACACAAATACAAATCCCAGTCAATAAAACATCAATCCCGGGGTGAGGAAACTTCTCTGCCACCACCATACTATTTAAATGTCTCAGATCTATACAGATTCTCACAGTGCCATTAGGTTTCTCACGACAACAATTGGACTAATCCATTCCGAAAGTCTGAATCTTTTCTATAACACCTTCAGTCTCCATTCTGATTAACTCTTCCTCTACATCCTTGCATAGAGCCAAAGGTACCATACGTTACTTGGCTACTTTCGTTTGAGCTTTCCGCTTGAGTCTGATATGATGCACAAAGCCCTTGAAACACCCCTAATCTTTTCTCGAAGACTTTCTGCCCAACCTCTGATGATCTTGTTCCTATGGCCCCAATTTTACTCTCCTCTAATGCTAACAGCAGTCCCCCAGCAGCGTTGATGGATTTGAAGGGTTTATTTTTTTATCCTGCTAAGAGTGAGACCCTTTTTTCCCACTCTTAGACAGATTGCTAGTGTGTGTTTTAGGCTATCTTGTGTGCTTCTGGTCTATGGGGTTTTCTCACCCTCATAGGAATCATCTTTTTTAACATGTGTGGTACACAGCACCCTCCATGCCGTACCACAGGGGTGTCGTAGCTACCCCCAAACATAGACTCCATACACTGGGACTGACTTCTGTCTCCCAGGGCATAGCCGGTAAGATAGCTCAGCGGGTTGAGCGCTCGCTGCTGCGATCTGAGCGTGATCTGCAGGTCGCAGGTTCGAATCCCGGCACGGCCAACTCAGCCTTTCATCCTTCCGAGGTCGATAAATGAGTACCAATTTCGGTTGGGTGATATTGTATGTAAATATGTGCTCTGTAAAGCGCTTTGGATTAAGGCGCTATATAAATAACACATCATTATCATTATTAAAGTCCCCATTGACTTTACTAGTCAATTCTTATGAACTAAACCAGTACAAATCATCTTACTATGGAAGTACTGGGAAGGGTTAATAGTTTTTCCCTAACGTTCATTTTCGAGGGGGTACCGTACAGTCCCTCCCTCAAAAGTTTCTGGCTGGTGGCAGTGATTACTACCATAAATATTCTACCGCAAATATTTCCCTATGGGATTTTCCCATTGTTCGAGGCTACCACTTTTACTGACAGCCTCTAACATACCACCTCCGGTAGGTTTTTATTGCCAGAACTTTGATAATATTTCTTTCTCGTGTGTTTCTGTATAATCCTAACCCAGGTCAGGGATCCTTTGTTCGTCCTTTTGGCGGGCTTCTACACGGAAGTCCTCCTCTCGGCGCCACTGAGTCTGGGGTAGACAGAATGTGTGGGAGGGGGACTAGGCACCCTGCCCAGGGTTGCCTACGCAACCCAAGTCACACTCTGCCCCAATAGGCTGGGGGGGTTCTCCGGCCAGGAGAGCCACCCCACTGTGTGGGTGACAGCTAGGCTTTATGAATGGGGGTCTTGCTGCATAAAATCAGGGTCCTGAGGTCTGGAGGACAAGACGTCGCCACTGGAACTAAGAAACCGAAGAGGAGAGAAGCTGAAGACATCTGCAACGACTGAACCACTGGTGAAGCCCTGCTGCAGACCCTCACCACTTTTCTCCAACGACTTGAGAAGATCTTCCTCGGAAAGAGTCTTCTTCCCTTGAGCTGGTGGGGCCAACCAGTTCAACAATCACCTTCCTCGACCTGCCTTGGTCGAATCGCCAGTGCCAAGCACCAGGAGACCGGATAGCCAGGCACCCGTCCACCCGCACCGCGATTTAAAGGAGCGTACCTTTTATTCGTTTGGCAGCACCGTGGCTGGTTTCATCCCTGGGCAGTGCAGTAACTTGAAACTTCCTCCACGACGAGAGCCTCTCCTCCTCTGCTGGATCTCCCGAACTGCAGGAACTGCCAGGAACTACCGCCACTGCAGGAGCCTCTTCTCCTTTAAAGGTGCATTGTTCCGCCAGGCCTCCCGTTTCGTTGGGTTTCACTAAAGGTGTTTTAAAACCTTTACTTACCTACTGGGTTGGACGCCCCTCTCGTCTAACATTGTCTTTCACCCTCTGCAACCACCTTTTCGAATCGTTAAACAAAGACTTGACTGCAGCTACTAGAACATTTTGATCCTGGGCACATTGCCTTGTACCATTTACACTGGCACAGGCCTATTGACTCTGGCTAAATCTGTTACACCTGCCTTCTCTAGATTGATTCTCACCTAGAAATGTGTTGGTGCACCTAACTCTTATAACCACCTTTTCCTTCCCTCTTTTTAAACTTGTGAAGTGCCATTTTGCTCCGGTTTCACCTCAGTATTGCATATGCTAAAGTACTGCCTTGCCTAACTTGTTCACAATCTACTTGGGAAGTGTTGCTTGTGTGTTTAAGAGTCTAAGCCTGTATAACTTGTCCTTTCCCTCCCTTTTGAGAAATTGATAGAGTGCCAATTCTGCTTGGTTTTCACTGTGCCGATTTGCTCAGTTTTCACTCTTACTCAAACTTGTCTGCAATTTAAATAGGGAGTTGTGTATACTTTTCTTGACTGATTTAACTTGCTTTAATAATAGTGATTTGTGTATGAACATCAGAGTGTGTAAAATAAATATATATATTCTTTTTGATACCAAGCTTTGGTTAGTGTTTCCTTGTTCCATAGTACTGTAGTCCTAATGTGTAAACCCTGAATACTGCTCATCTCCCTCTTGAGATAAGTCTGACTGCTTAGCCACAGCTACCAACTAAATCTTTGTGGTACAGACTGATACCAAAGGGGATTTTCTTGCATATACCTGTAGTCTTAATCTTCTGTAGTGCTCCCTAAGGGAACTGAACAGGATTCTGCCTAACAAGGGTTGCAGATACAGACCCAAGTGCAGGGTTTGCCAGGAGGCAGTGTAGGTGTGTGGCTGGGAGGGCAGGGAACTGGGCCCGAAATTGGGGTGTAACCAGGTGCCTGGTGCCAAAGCAGACAGATTATCAGGGGAGATGAAGATCAAAGGCAAAAGCAAAGAGGAAGGTCTTGAGGTATAGATTATCGCGTTAGTATGATGTTCTCCTGCACCTCATAGTGCTTGTCCAGTTTGGCCATCGTCCTCTTGGACACCCTAGCATCTTCTAACCCTGCCGGTTCCGGAAGCTTCTTTAATATATCCTGGCCAGCGGCACCTAAACAATGGTACAGTAGTGCCTCCTTCCTTTCATTAGAGTAGTTGGTCCCAAACATAGCCAAGACATACTTGGAGAAACCATCCCTCCAATCAGCCCAACGCAATCTAGGTATACCAGGAGTAGGTCGAAAGAACACTGGGCCAAGCACATTAGCCATGGTGTGCCACTGAATGGTGGTCTTGTTCTGGTGTGTCAATGAATGGGTGTCTTCCTCTATCTATTCTTTTTTTTTTTTGTTGTTTATTTTGAAGACCCACCCTCTTTCTGTTCACTCTGGAGCCAAGCTTGACTCCCTTGCTGTGTTTATTTTAATAGACTAACTTTTCTTCTTCAATGTTTCCAAACTTGCTCATAAATGTGTTCCTACTCCTTGAAAACTCTCACTTTCAATTAGGGTATCTGATCGCTTCCAGCTTTCCTCGTGTTTAACTGAAGGCAATACTGTTTTTCACTGTGCATAATTATCTTTTCGCAAAGCTTCAGAGGCCGTAATGTTAGCAAAGTCTCACGAACGGCTTCTTTGCTGGCAACATATGCAATGCACTTGTTGCGGGTTACCTTGGTAACTTAACTTAACAGTCGCGCTCTGCAAGGAAATCGCAACGGATCCCTCAGTCTCCCAGCCAAGCCAAGTCTCACCTGTGACTTCTGGTAAGAGCTCTCTTCCGCTGGGTTCTGGCACTATCTCCTCTCCGGCCTATTTTCTTGTCTTGCCGGGGGTCGCTGTCACTCCTTGCCTTCCTTCCTTTTTGACAGTTTTCTCGTTGCCACAATTTTATGTGGGAAGGATGAGGAGCCACACGCAGACTGGATTAACAGAAGCGTCTCTTTATTAGTTGTGCTCACCAGAGACCAGGTGAGCTGCCTTATACAGCGACTTCCAGCCAGTTTCACACTCAACTGACTGCTGGAACCTGGAACCTTCACGGCAAGACTCCAGTTTCCAGCTGACAGAAACGGTGTACTTCATTGGGTGACACGAGACACCTTACATAACTAATCAAGAGGATGCAAGCACTATGCAAGAGTCCTAACAGGCGCCTCATCCGTGGGGGCCCAAGATAAGGCCAAGCACTGCAAGTCCGGGTCCACTGGGGTAGCCGCAGAAGCGGGTCCCACGGCAGACAGGGTATGCTCGACATCGCCCTCTGCCTCCATTGCCAGCCAGCAATCAAGCTCCTCCTCGAAGAGGAAGTTGTCCAAGCTGCTAAGCTGCGGGAGAAGCCTGAGAAGCCACAGTCGGGGGAGAATGCAGAGCTGCCCAAGAAGGCCCAGGTGGCACAGGAAAAGTCTTTGTCGATGATAGAGCTGGTGGCAGCTCCTCTCTCGAAAGCTAAAGGGGCTTACCCTGAGAAGGTAAACCCCACGGCATGCGTGATGCCGCCATAGTGACTTTGACAAGGTCTGCCGGCACGCTGAAGAAGGGGACACCGTCTCAGAACCTGGTTCCAGCCAATCAGAACCTGGTTCCAGCCAATCAGAACCTGGTTCCAGCCCCTCAGGGTCGTAAAAAAAGGGGGTTTGTCAAGGAGGCCCGGATCAGTCCCAGGCCATGGCCCAAGCCATGAGAATTTCATCCACGGACGACGAGGACTTGAATCCCTACACAAGGACATGGAAGGGGAGGACAACGGCGACTATGGCGCGACGACGGCGGCGCAGGGCCTAGTGTTCCGATCACGCCAGTTCCACTGAGGGATGTGTCTCTAGACATCCTATAAATCCTCCACACCTTAGTGTCGGAGATCCAGAAGAGGATGCCACAAGGGCCTGTTGCAATGGTTCCTCAGGCCCCCGACCAACCGCCGATGAAGAAAAGAAAGCGCCATCCGATGCCCCATTTTAACCTCCACATCTGGGTCGGGTACCATCTCCCCCAGCATACCCAGACACAGGTACAGGGACGGATACAGCCACAATGACTGACAATGATATTGTCAGAGCGGGCAGCGGGTCCCTGCAGCCTAAGGCGTCCCCTCCAGACGAGGTGGGATTGTTCCACTCTATGATCGCCAAAGCCCCAGTGCTGTTCCAGCCTGTGCCCGAAGAAACCAGGAAGGATGGTTTCCTGTAGCAGCGGCGCAAGGCCAAGAGGAAGACAATCATGGAAGTGCCTCTCCTGGACGACGTGTGGGAGGAGGGCCTAGCCCTCATGAAGAGCCCTTGCACGGCTCCAGCCAAGCGGGGTAGGCTGGAGAAGAAGTACCAAGTACCGGATCCGCACCCAGGGGCCTGAGGTTGCAACTATCGCTGGATTTGGTGGTTTCAGCGACGGCAAGCAAGCAGTCAGCTAACCTGTCCTCGTCATCTTCAGTCCCTCCAGACAGCGAGGGTAAGAAGTTGGATGCCATGGGGAGGAAAGTGATTTACACCCCTGCATCCACCATCAATACGGCAACGCACTGGTGATACTAGCCAGGTACGACAGGGAGCTGTGGTACACGCTGGGTCTGATTCTGGAGTTCCTCCAAGACGACAAGAGATGGAGGTGATCGCCCTCTTCCAGGTGGGAGAGGTAGCGCTGGATCATGCCATCACAATGGCACTGGACGTTGCCGATGCAGGGTTCCGGCAGATGGGGAACGGTGTCTGCCTTTGTCGCCAAGGCTGGATGAAGTCCATAAAACTCTGCCAGGAAGTACAATTGAAGGTACTGGACATGCATTTCGACAGAGATTACTTTTTCGGGAAGGTCGTGGACAAGTCCCTGCAGGCCATCAAGGTGGATACTGAGACAGCTCGTGCCCTGGGCACCCTCCAGCACCGCTCTTCCTTTCGTTCCTCCAGAGGAAAGCCGGGCAGGTCTTTGAAATGTTTCTCCTCCTCGTACCATCAGCCTTCCAGATCCACGACCCAGGAAGCCCACAGAGGCCGTTCTCAGACCGAGGGGGGAGGAGGACAGCGTCCTCGTCGCCAGGCGTACAGGGTGCTGAACAAAGCCTGAACCGGCCAAGATGTCAGGCGCCCAGCCGCTCACCCCGGTGTGAGGCCGGTTGATGAGGTTTGTCAGCGAGTGGGAAAAGATCACCACTGGCAGATGGGTGATGGACGCTCTCGCCCACGTTCATACCCTGGAATTGCAGCACGGGTATCCACGGATCCCACTGGTTGCCCGCCAGGAGCAGCACGCACCTCAGCTCTTGGAAGAAGTACGGCCCATGCTACGAAAAGGGGCGATAGAGCTGGCTCCCCAGCGACTCCGGGGCTCCCGAGAATACTCCAGATACTTCTTGGTAAGAAAGAAGGGGCTGGAGGCTGGAGGCCCATTTTAGACCTGCAACATCTGAACAAGTACCTCAATACTCAGAAATTCAGAAAGTTACGTTGCAGCACGTGCTCGGCCAACTGGAAAGAAAAATGTTGCTGGACCTGGAGGACGCCTACTTCCACGTTCCCATTCACATGAAACACCGAAAGTTTCTACGCTTCATAGTGCAGGGACAGCACTATCAGTTCAAGGCCCTACCCTTTGGCGTGAAGTCGGCCCCCAGAGTGTTCACGAAGTGCCTGCCACAGGTGGCGGCCCATGGGAGATACGCGGGATTCACGTTTACCCGTACCTCGACGACTGCCTCATCCGAGCCAGTTCGCGAGAGTCGGCCGTCGGACACACACATATGGTCGTCAATGAGCTGGCGGATCTAGGATTTTCCATCAACTATCCAAAGTCCTGCTTGACACCATCGCAGAAAGTGCTGTTCCTGGGGGCCAGACTCGATACAGTGTCCTGCCTCGCTTCACCCTTGGAGGCGATGCTAGTTGCCATTTGTTAGGAAATATTTCATTTTATATGTAATTTTCCCTCCAGTTGTACACCCCCAAACTTTTGCTGACTTTGCCAGGGCAACACAGTCTTCTGCTGCATTCCACTGGGCTTTCGCTCACTTTTTATGGGGAAACCGACATGCCCTTAAGACAGTCTGTACTGGGAGACTTTGTTTCCCTTACTCCTTTTCCCATGTTGCAACTTTTCTTCAACATGTAACAAGTGCACAATGTACCTTACAGTACAGTGCACTTGGATCTCTTAGTCAATTCCAAAGACCCTAGATTCTCTCTTAGGACTTTTTTGGAGATGTGCAGATGTGTCATGGACAGGAATGGTGGCAGCTTATATTTTCATGTAATTTTAACCCTGTCCTGCCATTTAAACCACGTTAACCGCGTTTGGCAAGAATAGGTGGCCTGGCTCCAAAATGGCCATGCCACGAGGTTCTTTGTCCTGTCCTTTAGCAGTCTTGCACCTTTGCCTTCCCCAGGTTGAGCCGACCTGGGTCAGTACTTATTCGGACATGCAGTTTCCTGCGAAACGCCAAGCTTTCACCGGGCTTCTGCATGCCTTGTGTGTGTGCCTTCAAGATGTGGGCTTGGGTTTCTGTCCCTAATACACATCCTGGGTGCCAGAGAGTCTGGAGTGCTGTGAATGACTGGGACCACCTTGGTCCATGATTGGTCCACGTATGGAGTGTGTGTTTGTGAGCAGATCTCCCATTGAGTCCTCTCCGTTTTGGCGCGAAGGGAACTTTGGATAAGAGGAGGCTGAAAACTCCCCTACCATGTCGATCTCTGGAGTTCTCACTGAACAAAGGATAGGATCCAAGTATCCTGAAACTAAGAAGTCGTGGCAAGGAACCGCTGGAAGGTTTGGCACCCTGAGCACGTTATCGTCCTGTGGGACCCCTCTGCATCTGGTCATCCTAGAAGGTCTGCGAAGACGCTTCGAACCATTAGAATAGTGGAACCAACTATTCTCTGCACCTTCAACAAACCCTGCAAGCAAGCCTTCTCGGAAGTGTCCCTGGGCCAAACAGTGGGCTGACCAGTTTACGCAGGACCTTTGCTCTGTCTCTGCCGTCGTTTCGAGGAGGCCCTTGAAACTTGGTATACTGCTAGCTCTGTGTCCCCGGCACCCTCACAGCGAATTTCGAACACTTGGCATTCCCAGGTCTGAAGTGAGACGAGTGTGCCAGGACCGGAGTAAACGTGATTACTGTGTTACCCAGCCGCGGAAATGATCTTTGCAGGTGCGCTGCATTTGTGACCATCTTGCCCCTGAAGCTTGCTGCAGTGAAACTGGCTTGATCCATCCACCAGGAGTGGAGAAATCGCCACTGTCCCGTTAGGGAATCCTCACTGTATCTTCAGAACTGAAAGCCGCAGAGCTGTCCTATTGCCGCAGTAGAACTTGCAACCGAAGTGGACTCGACCTGCGAAGTTTGGTCCGGAGTGCGCCTGGGGCCGACAAGTAACCCTAACCTTAACCGGTGGCCCCTAGCGCCTCCATCCATTATTATGCATGTTAGGGAGAATTCTCTCTTTAGACTGAATTTCCTAACCTAGTGAGTCCCCCAGCAGCTTTGCTGGATTTCTGGAGTTTGTTTTTTTTCTCCTGCCAAGAGTGAGACTCTTTTTCTCCCACTCTTGGACATGATTTATGGTGTTCCTTTGACTGTCAATGTGTTTTATGGGCTATGGGGTCCTTTACTCCATAGGGTCTCATGTGTTTTTCCTATGTGTGTTACACAGCACCTTCCATGCAGTAACAGAGGGGTGTCCTAGTGACACCCCACCATAGACTCCATACCCTGGGACTGACTACTGTCTCCCAGGGCATGTAAAGTCACCATTGGCTTTACTAGTCCCAAATTATTAACAGAAACCGGTACAAACCATCATATTGTGGACGTACTGGTCGGGGCAATTCGATTGCCCCGGGGTCTGTTAGTCGAGGGGGCACGTCTCTGTCCCCCCTGATCGAGTTTTGGCTGGTGGCAGTGGAAACTACTTTTTATATTCGACCGCGAATATTTTCCTATGGGATTTTCCCATTGTTCGAGGCTATCAACTTTAATTATTTAATTCTCATAGCCTCGAACATACCGCCGGTTTATTTAATTAATATTAATTCGCCCGTTGGTATTTTTTGCCAGGACTCGATTCTAAAATGGCGTTTGTGTTCTCTTCTGTGACTCCACCTGTCCCCCCTCTGGAATCTTTCGCGACATCTGCGACTCGCTCTCACTCTCTATTCTCCCGTCTGGGCCGACTCATTCTGCAGGGCACACTCTTGATGCCCTGATCTCCTCTGACCTACCCCTCTCTTTCCCTCTCTCCACTCCTCTCTCCTGGAGTGATCACTTTCTCCTCTCCTCCCACGTCACCCTCCCTACCCCACAGGCAAAGCCACCCCCATCACTGCCACCTTCCTTCTCGGTCATCCGAACCATGAAGCGCGTGTCAGTTGAGGCTTTCGCTGCCACCTTCTCGCCCCCTCCTCCCCCTTCGGCTGACTCCCACCCTGACACAGCCCTCTCCACTCTGCTATATCTGATACTCTTGATATCCTTGCCCCTGTCATGAGAATCCGCCTGAAGCCCAAAGCCAAATGTAACTCCTGGTATGACTCTGATCTCGTCACCCTCAAACGCAAGTGCAGGGTGGCAGAGAGGAAATGGCATGCTTCATGTTCATCCTCTGACAAACTGGCCTGTCGCCTGCTCCAAAGGCAATACCGGCTCTCCGTTCTCACCAAGAAGAGAGCCCCTATCCAAGCCCGCATCTAACAATTCGGCCGAACTCTTTAAAATCTGCAAGGAGCTGACGAACCCTGCTGCAGTCTCTACCTCTCCTGTCTTCTCCCAGGCCCTCTGCAAGGCACTGGCCTCTCGCTTCATTTAAAAAACTCAGGACATCCTGTCCTCACTCTCCTCCTATCACCTCCCCCCCTCTATTCTCTGCCCTTCCTCGGGCCCTTCTGCAGCCACCCCCCCTCTCTCCTTCTCTGCCTTTCCCCTTTTCTCTGCTGACAAGGTTTCAAGACAAGTCCGATCTATGAAAGTCTCGTCAAAACAGGTCCACCCCTGTTCCTCCAAGACTATCAAGGACCACATCGACTCCTTGGCTCCTGCCCTTGCTGACTTCTGCAATCACTCCTTCGCCTCTGGAGTCTTCCCATCCCCTCTCAAGCACTCCCCTGTGCACCCCCTTCTTAAGAAACTCTCTTCCGACCCGTCCTGCCCAGCTAACTATCGCCCAATCTCTATCACTCCAGCTTAATCTCCATGCTGAATCTGTTGGTAGTCTTCATGACCATCAGTCTGGCTTCAGAGCTGCCAGAAGCACGGAAACTGCTCTCCTGAACATCCGTGAGGACCTGCTCTCGAACCTTGACTCTAACATTCCATGTGTTCTCATTTTGCTTGATCTCTCTTCTGCCTTTGATACTGTCAACCATACCATCCTGCTCCACCGTCTCCGTGATAACCTGGGTATCACTGGTCAGGCTCTGGCGTGGCTGACCTCTTTCCTCTCCAATCGACCCTCCCAGGTCCAACTGGAGTCTTTCCTCACTGACATCTTTTTCTCTACCTGTGGTGTCCCCAGGGATCTAACCTCTCTCCCTGGCTGTTCAACCAGTATCTGGCACTTCTCGCCCACCGCATCGCCGCTCTCTGCCCCAACTTTCAGTGCTATGCGGATGATACCCAGCTCATTTTCAGGCTACCCTCGGCCTCCTCTTCTCCTTCCCTCATCTCTGACTGTCTTTCTGCTATCCAGGAATGGTGTGCCGCCAACGACCTCTGCCTTAATGCCAGTAAGACTGAGATTGTACTCATTGGCACACCCACTCCCTCCTTCCCTGCAGCTCTCTGGCCGGCCTCTCTGGGCCCTCTTCCTGCTCCTACCTGCAAGGCTAAAAACCTTGGGGTCATCTTCGACTCTACACTCTCCTTCTCTCCTCACATATCCGACGTCTCTAAGAAGTCACACTACCAGCTACACCTCCTCAGAGGTATCCTTCCTTTCCTCTCCTTCCCCCAGAAGCTCACTGTCTCTAGAGCCCTGGTTCTCTCGAAGCTGGACTACTGTAACAGCCTCTATCTATATCTGCCCGCCTCTACTCTCCACCCTTTGCAACTCATCCAGAACAGGACTGCGAGACTTGTCCTTGGCCTAAAGCCCAGGGATCGTATCTCTCCAGGACTGAAATCACTGCACTGGCTCCCAGTGACTGCGAGTATCAAGTTCAAAACCCTCTGCATTGTCCACAAGTCCGTCTGGGGCCTTGGGCCAAAATACCTTCAACTCTCTCTTCCTAAATATCTTCCTTCTCGAGCTC
This sequence comes from Ambystoma mexicanum, assembly GCF_040938575.1. Classification (NCBI taxonomy): domain Eukaryota; kingdom Metazoa; phylum Chordata; class Amphibia; order Caudata; family Ambystomatidae; genus Ambystoma; species Ambystoma mexicanum. Next base: position 1,296,467,362 of record NC_090928.1, read on the forward strand.
TTCGCTCATCCGCCTCCAACTCCCTCAGGGTCAGCCGCTTCTCCAAACAACGAGTTGGGGGCAGATCTCTCTCCGCTGCAGGGGCCTCCCTCTGGAGCAGCCTTCCTGCCTCCCTGAAACTTGAGGAGAACCATCTCTGGTTCCGGAAGCACCTCAAAACCTTCCTCTTTGCCTCTGCTTTCTCTCCCCCTCTCCCCTGCTAATACTACTGAAGCTGCATTGAATCTGCAACTGGGCCACTCACCGTTCTCGGTCCTTGGGCCAGCCACTCTCCCCTGCACTGCCTCCCTGGCAACCCCTGCACTACGGGACTGTGTCTGTATCCCTACAGTCCCCCTTCCCAGCACTTGTCTGCACTTACTTCACACCTGCCACCAGCTGGCCCTTGTTATTTATCCTGTATGCTGTATGCTAATAACCCTGTACTGCACTTTCCCCTCTCCCTTTCCCCCTTGCACTTTTCCCTTCCCCTCTACCCTTTGCACTTGCACGATCTGAATGACACCTGGCCTAGTAGGATCGTTGTCTGTCTCCCATTGTTCCCCCCCTGCCTCGTCGCGCCTTGAAACACTTGTGTATAGGCGCGTTACAAATGCCATATCATATCAAGTCGTCCTGCATCTACCTCATCCGGCTCTAGTTCCTGGACGCTTGCTGGGTACAAGTGTCTGGAAACTTTGTGGATAAGATCACTCTGGACGATAAGTTCTGTCGGGCGATAAGGTGGTGGGGCGACCCCTCCAACATCGCCCGTGGCACAGGGTTTCAGAACCTTCCATTCCAGGAAACGGTCACAACGGACGCTTCCCTGGAAGGTTGGGGAGCCCACACCGGGCGTCTGCATGCGAGAGGTCTGTGGCTGCCGGAAGAGAAAGATCAACATATCAACATCCTGGAGCTACGGGCAGTGTTCTGGGCCCTCAAGTCGATCCTTCCATCTCTGAAGGGCAAGGTGGTGAAGACCTTTTCGGACAATACCACCACGATGTTCTACATCAGGAAACACAGGGGCCCTGGATCCCTGGCACTCTCCTGGGAGGCGCAGGAATTGTGGAGCTGGGATGCTGGACAAGAAGTGTTCCTTGTCCCCCTCACCTAGTGGGAGTCAAGAACACCACAGCGGACTCCCTCAGCAGGGAGTTGCGCTCCTGCCACGAGTGGGAACTTCGGCAGGAACAGGTGGACCGCATCTTCGGCAAGTGGTGCAGGGCCTAGATCGATCTGTTTTCGACAACATCGAACTCCAAATGCCAGAAGTTCCCCAGCAGATTCCACCAGCCGGTGAGCCTAAGGGACGCGTTCTCCTTCCTGTGGGAAGGGATGTTGCTGTACGCATTTCCTCTGTTGCCTCACCTGCTACGAGTCATCAACACACTCGGACAGTGTCAGTGCAGGATGATACTCATAGCCCTGTCGTGGCCGAGGCAGATTTGGTACCCGGACGTTCTCAGCCTGTCTGTGTCATTGCTGGTCAAGCTACCAGCGGTCCCGGATCTTCTCACCAGAGAAGGAGGTGCAATCCTGCATCACAACCCAGGATCGCACAACCTGAGGGCTTGGCTCCTGAAGCCCTAGAGTTTGGAGGATACAAGTTGCCGGTGGACTGCAGGGAGGTCCTTGCCAAGGCCAGGGCATCGTCGTCTCTGAAGTGCTACGGTCACAAGTGGAAGCGCTTTGCTACGTGGTGCCGGTATGCGGAAAATTACCCCTCTGAAGATCATGACCCCCAGGTTCGCCCATACTTGCTTTCCTTGGCCAAGGCTGGACTGGCGAACGCCTCGATCAAGGTACATTTGGCGGCTATTTCCCGCTACACCAGGTCTCTAGGAAGGTCTTCACTTTGGTCTCATCGACTCATCAAGGAGTTCCTAAAAGGACTTTTTTGATCTTTCCTGCCGGTGATGGCGCCTGCCTCGGCGTGGAAACTGAACGTGGGTCTGATGAGGCTCATGGGGGGCCCCCTTCGAGTCTATACATCGGGCCCCTCTCAAGATCTGTTGAAAACGTATTTCCTTGTGGCCATCACCTCCGCCAGGAGGGTGGGTGAGATACAGGCCCTACCCTGCAAATAGCCATACCTGACTTTCCATGAATCAAGGGTGGTGCTGCAGGTGCACCCCTCTTTCATGTCGAAGGTTATTTCGGAATTCTACCTAAAGAACCTTTGATGTTAACTGTTTTTTCCCCCGAAACCTTAGTCTCCGGCTGGGCGAGCCTTGCACTCGCTGGACGTCGCTTGTGCCCTGAAGTTCTACATGGCAGGTATGAAGAGTTTTCAAAAGACTGCACAGCTGTTCGTGAACTTTGGTCCTGTGAACCATGAGAAGGCCTTCTCCAAGGCTTCTATCTCAAGGTGGCGCTCCGGCTGCATCATGTACTGTCATCGGTTGTCTAACCGACCGCTGCCCGGCCCTCCGAGAGCCAACTCCACCAGAGCGATCGCTGCGACGATGGCGTTCCTGGCTGGTGTACCCCTACTGGACATCTGCAGGGCTGCTACGTGGAGGTCCACACACCTTCACGAAGTTCTACTGCGTCGACAGGGATTCCAGGGAGGAGTCCAGAGTCGGCCAAGCGGTGCTATGCAACCTGTTTGCTTGAGGTGATTCTGTTTCAAAGGTAAGAGTGTTAGGATAGTTTTTCTGAAGTCCAGTTAAGGGCCTAGCAAAACCATTCTACTGAGACAGTACAAGACTCCACTCTTAGTATAAGGCTGTACCACCTGAGTTCGGACAGAGCAGCCAGGTTTATTTTATGAGGGAGAGAGGGCAGTAGATACAGTACAAATGAAATTGTCATACAAATGATCCAAAGAAACGCTGAAACACTATGGGCCTCATTACGACCCTTGCGGAAATTGAAAAATGATGGCGGAAATGCAATACCGCCATCGAACACCGCTCGTTGCGATCATGACCCGTCACCGTAAAGTACGATGCCATTAGCGACACCGCAGTGAACGGCAACGCTAACTGCACCAAGTACGCGCACGCGCGCCTTGCAAAACCGGAATCACCGCCATGGCGCAACGGTACGCGAATTCTGACCCTAGCGGACATGTACTGAACGCCATCAAGCACGTCGTAAAGTACCATTCCGCCATGGCGAGAAATACGGCATCGTGAACCAACCGTAAATGGCCCACTGAGTGCCTGTACTCCACTCCCTGGCCACATTGCACAACTCCTGGCAGGCGCAATGTACTCACACTATGCAACCAGTGAAATCTACAATTCACCCATGCATGCCAACGTAGAAAAGCATGCAGGGGCTCAAAGCGCCCCGTGAGTGGGCATCCATGTACGGCATGTCACCATAGCCGTACTGACGCAGCACAGGCATGTGAAGGTACAATACATCAAAATGAAAATCAAGAACACATGACACAAAACAACAGTAGTCCCCCATCGCTTGCCACCAGCGCAAGGCAACATCCAAAACAGCATCCTGAGGGGGATTGCACCAGCCCTGTACTCTTGCCAGTAAACAAACCAACCATCAGCAGAAGCATGTACCACACAAGTTGGCAGAGTGACTGAGCAGCCAGGCTCATCCCAAGAGGGGCCGATGGGAGCTGCAGGGCACAGATGGCATCAATACAGAAGCTATTCCAATGGACATGACCCCAGTCCCCCTCCAACAAACGCACGCAAACACAGTCACCTGTGACCAGCCACATTCTGAACATCCCATCATTCCACCAATCGACCTGGCTGACAGGCACCAGTCGGCCAAAAGCCAATCCCCCGCCCCTGAACAGCACATCATGTAAACAGTCACAATGGCAGCCCCTATCCGTGACCATACTGTGCTACGTAGGCAAACGCGGCCAGTACTGTACCACACAACTCAACTCAGAAGGCGGAACACAATGCAGATCATCTCGCAATACATACCGCCACAAAGCGAAAATCGCCACATCACCTGCAAAGAACAACGCAACACGACAAATATCGGAATACAATTTAAATGCACATCCAAATGACAAAGGCCCCACAGCAATTTGCAAAATAACACCAAAACAACCATCATCACCGAGGGCTGCATCTGCAATAATTGACCAGCTTCCACTTGTGTGACGCCCTGTACCATCATGGCACACAGGGCCTACATCAACGTTCCAAAAGGCAACATGGAAGCGGCAAGAACCGCAGGTCCGTCCCATGAGGCAGGCACTAGTCGAGCTGAAAGGCCGAAATGTTGCACCTAGCCACCAGTACAGCGTAAGGGCATGTGGCCCATTGGCGATCGTCCCATAAGATCGAAATGGTGCTCCACTGATTCACCCGAAGCTGCAGGAGTCGAGAGTAAAAACCATCTGGAGGAGTGGCGTAGAGATGGCATCTGCAATAGGGCAGGAGATACCTGTCACCCAAAAGAAACACAAATTAACCGATTGCATTACGGGACTCATGATGCATTACAATCTTCATTCAACACACCAAATCCACACCCATATGCATGCTAGCCCACTCCAAAGGAATATACACACCCCTAAATCAGTATCGAATCATAACGAAATCAATCGAGCTAAATACACCATTGGCAACGTCGGTTACTGTGCATGCGTCCGTCAAGATAGAACCCATGACATGGGATTAGTAACGTGCCTAGACACAAGTTTATGAAGGCGCGTCGAGACAGGGAGGATCCGACAAGGGCAGATAGACGTATGTCCCACTATGGCAGCCTTGCATCACATAGCGCAGGGGAAGGGGAGTGATTCAAAAAACCCATGTACATGGCAGACCCTAAACGGAATCATCAGTCCATGCATCCATTCATCATTCCCTCATCCCGCAATGAAAACGCATGAATATTCACTCACATTATATGTGAAACTTCCATCGCGTCTGTGCGTAATGCAGTCCGCAAAAACCACTGTGCCCCTGGCCGGATCTGTAGTGTTGTGAAGCAAGATGGATTTGGGAACGTCCTGCCTTATCGTCCACTACGCTATTGCGCATCCCATTCAATTCATATCATTCATTGCCTGCTCGTTATGGGCCATGTCCCAAGGACATTCTACAATAGAACGTTACATTTCCAGCCAGACCTGTGGGCGTATCCTCGCCGCTACTTCAAAACCAAAAATGCTGGCCTTCGAATTCCTCACTTGCAACATTACGTCGAAAAGGCTTCTGTGAACGCTTGCATTCACAATTACATCAATGTAGTGCGGCTGTGTGTCATGATGCTAACTGGCTGCAATCACAAATGGGACGCCACGCCCGTCGGTGAAGTACGTTACTGTGCTGCATGAGGGTCGGCCATCGATCGAGCCCTACATACCACTGACTCTTCACAGGTATGTAAGCGGCTGCAATCATAGCATGTGTAACAATGGGAGCATACCATGAAAATCAGTCAAAGTACATCACACTGCCATCGGGATTTGATACATGATTCCAATCCCAAGATGCCATGCGGCCAAATGCAGCCTTACGTGCGGGACGTGCTCGGCCAGAAGGGATAGCATCTGCCACAGAATCATTCAATCAGCACAGGTGGAGGCCATACAGGCCGACAGCACATATATAGCAGACCCAAACCCCTCCCACAACCACTCCCACTCCAAAATGCTACCGGCAGGACTAGCGATGTTGGGCCTGGGGGACCAGATAGCACTGCAAGTGCTACAACTACAAGAAGACGACGAACAACAACAGGTACAACAACCGGGCGCACAGGGGAGACGGAGGAGAAGGAGGAGGAGGAGGGCAAGGCAGGGTCAGCAAGGCCCACAAGCACTGCCACTACCACCACGCAGGCGGCCCGCAATCCCACGCCTCCGAGCCGATCCGTTCAACCTCACTGCTGAGCAGATCCACACCCTCTACCGTTTGGACCGGGACACCATAATCGCCATTGTGGACATGACACATGCTGACCTCGTGAGCATGATAGATAGCCCAACCGCCATCCCACCCCTACTGAAGGTGGTGTCTGCACTCCACTTCCTGGCCACAGGCACCTACCAGCACACAGTGGGACAGTTGCATGGCATTTCACAGCCACTGTTCTCACGGACACTCTTCCAAGTGCACGATGCCCTCCTGAAGCACGCCGACGACCACATCACACTACCACGCACGTACCAGGAGATTACCAACGCAAAAGTGGGATTCCATGCACTTGGCGGCATCCCGGGTTGCATTGGTGCCATCGACTGCACCCATGTTGAATTGGTTGTCCCACATGCCATGGAGGTCCAGTACCGCAACCGGAAACAATTTCATTCAATCAATGTGCAAATGGTGTGTGACTCCAACAAGATATTTACGCATTGTTGTGCCAGATTCCCAGGATCTACCCATGATTCTATGGTCCTGAGGAACACAAGAATACCACGCTACATGGAGCGACACGCAGGGCACAGATCCTGGCTACTCGGTGAGTCTCATTCCATGCATGACATCGTGGCCCATTTGATGCGTCAATGACCTTGCAGGAGGGGGGGGGGGCTACTTAGCACTATCATTCCACTGACACCCTTTATTCGTCTCATACAGGTGATGCCGGGTATCCACTGAAGAGATGGCTCCTTACACCAATCCGGAACCCACAGAACGAGCATGAGGAGGACTACAACCATGCCCACTCACGTACCCGTGTGGTCATTGAACAGGCATTCGGCCTACTGAAGGCTCGTTTCCGCAGCCTCAGCAGGTCTGGCGGGGCACTCATGTACAGCCATGAGAAGGTTTCTAAGATGGTCATGGCATGTGTCATGCTGCACAACATGTGCATACGTAGGAATGTGCCCATGCCCCCTGACGCTGTACTGCATGCACCTGAAGATGATGATGATGATGAGGGTGGGGATGTGGAGGCACCTCAAGGAGTCCATGAGGCACAGGATGCACGTGCAATCCGACAGAGCATCATAGATGCATGCTTCTAGCAACCACGCATGGTGCCTATTACACGGAAAGGGGACCTGTGGCACTGTGTGTGTGTAGTACAGGCACATTGTGGACTGTACGCCTATGAAGGCCTCGTACGCAAATATCAATGTCCACACATGTCATTGGATGATTATGAGATGCTGTATTGTTAATGTGATTTGATTTATACACCCTATGGACCCGCCACCCAGTGAAGCCCAACACACCCCCTCCACCCTACTATCTCCCCCCCCAACACCAGTGTCCAAATATGCATGCTGTCCGTGGTTGGACGCTATTGCAAGCCCCCTCTACGGGTATCAGGGGCACCCCTGCCCGTGGAGCGCAGGTTCCTGCCAGATCTGCGTTGGGGGCTGCCCTGGACGGAACTTGCCACGGATGATGTCTCTGCCTGCTCGCGTCCATGCATGTCTCTGAGGGTTTGTGAGAGCTCCGAGAGCACACGGCGCACAGCAGCAAGTTCAGCACAAACGTCTTTGGACGTCGCATGCAGTTCCCCCCTCAGGCTCTCGGTGCTTTTCTCCATTTGTGCTCTCAGGCTCTCGGTGCTTTTCTCCATTTGTGCTCTCAGGCTCTCGGTGCTTCTCTCCATTTCTCCCCTGAGGCTCTCACTACTTTTCTCTATTTGTGCCCTGAGTGTCTCGGTGGATGTTTCCATGGCTGCCCTGGAACCCCCGCATTCATTTGCATGGTCCTTGAGTAGCGTGGACACTTCCTGCTGTTGCTCGATCAGCAGGTCGAGGGACTGTTGCCTCTGCTGGGCCATGGACATTTGCGGTGGTGTGACAGGGGGGCTGCTCAACACATGTTGCCTTGGCACAGGACTTGTGGGGGTTGGCCAGTCGTCGTCTTCAGGGTGCCCCTGCGTGGTTTCGTCATGGTGTAGGGGATGGAACATGCAGGGGGATTGGGAAAGGTCATGGATGGTACCTACGTCGCCAGCACTGTTTTCCGTGTCGGAGCATGCTGGCATGACAGCTGTGTCACCTATGGTGCTGCTACCACCAGAGGCAGTGCCATCAGATACGTTCTTTGGGGGGACCTGTGGTGCTGGGGTTGTGGACTTGCTGGCTGCTGGGGTGCCTGTTGCAGTCCCCTCCAGTGTGCTGCCACTTGATTCCTGCTGCTGCCGTGTCTTGATCCTTGCACCTGAGGTGGAGGCTCTTGGGACGTTGGTCCTGGCCCTCTTTGCAGGCGTGCTGGTAGGGGTGTCCTGCAGCTCGTCGTTGGTATCGGACCCTGTGGTGGAGTAAAGAGGGGCGAGCGTTAGTTATGGGTCTGTCGGATTTGGAATGGCAACGTATCAAATGCATTGGGGTGGTACATGAGGCTGATTTGGGACTGGGCCTTGGAGGTGGTCTCATTTTCGTGTGGATTGAGGATGCATTCATTTGGCTGCCTGCAGTTAGGGGGTGCATGCTGCACATGTAGGGGTTGTTTATGGCATCTTGATTGATTTGTTTATTCATTCTGACTTTTAGAGGGCGCTGTCAGGGCAAAGTATGTATTGCACTATGGGGTCACATGGTACTGCACATGTTCGTGTTTTGTGGATTTCGCATTGTTTCTCTTGGCCAACCTACCTGATTCTCCGGATGTCGGCACTCCTTTCTCCATCCCTCCGACTCCCTCTATGCTCTCCATTCCTATGGTGGAGGCGCAGATATCCTCCCAGGGGGTCAACTTGATGGGCGACTCTGAACCCCCCCCGGTAGCTGTGGCGATGTTCCTGTTCGCAGAAAGTATGCTGCGTACGCGGATCCGCAGGTCGTCCCACCGCTTGCGACATTGCTGTGGCGTGCGGGGTGTTGTCCCCACCGCACTTACGCGCTGTGCCACCAGGGCCCATATGGCCTTCTTGTTGGCAAGGGCCGTCCTGGTCATTTGACTGGAGAAGACGACGGCGGCATTTTCCTGGAGGGTCTCGGTGAGCACGGTCAGTTCCTCTCGGGAGAAGTGTACCTGCCGCTTGCGGTCACACGCTTTCTTGGCTACCTTTCCCATATTTATTTTTTTAACTGGGGTTGCTAACGGGTTGGGATGTGTGTCAGGGTCGGATTTTTAATGGTTGTGTTGGGATTCGGTTTTTATAGTTGTGCGGCGTGCTGTTTCCCGTTCCGGCCACATGCTTTTACTTCCGTTTCCGTATATTTACGGTGGCCGTAATTTGCGGTGCCCGCTCGTTACGGTGACCGCTCATTACGGTGACCGCTAAGATGGGTGGCGGTATTGCACCTGGTGCAGCGTACGGCGGCGGTAAGGGCCGTTTTGGGGTCATTTCCGCCATCGCAGCCTTTCGGATTCCGCCATGGCGTAATGCTCGTGCCCGATGGGTCGTGATTAGCCGCACTTTGCTCCTTCGTGCAATGGCGGAAACGCTATTTACGCTGTTGCGGTCCGGTCAGTCACTTTCCGCCAGGGTCGTAATGAGGCCCTATGTATTGTAAAAATAAAGGATTTATTTAAATACAGGTAGGCCCAGATAAATCTAGGGGTTAAGTAAGTACTAACACATTATATGAAATCACAATATAAAACACAACACTATACCTGAAAGTACACAGACCCAAGTATAGACCTTATTTGGAACACCTAACAGTAGTTCTAGGGAAGTCGAAACCTTGTTATACACATTAAGTATAGGTCAAGCCTATTCTTTGGGAGTAAAAGACCAATGGTTAATTTTAGATTAGTTTTGGTAATACAAGGACAGTAGGCCCTTCCAGTTGTACCGTGACTCTTGGAACAAATCACATAAACAGTCAACTGGACAATATACTTTTGGTGAATAGTGAAACACTTATTCTAGGTGCAGTAAAAACCCATAACTACTTTTGTCATAACACACAGTTATACCAGGTGAGTAAGGATGTAATATACAATTAGAGATGCTTTGGAAATCAGGGAACCCCAGATTGAGGTAAGCAATAACTCTGGTAACTTGTTTTGGATGGCACACAGCTAACACAAGGTAAGTAAAACCCACATACTTTAACTTCACAGTGAAGGGGAAAGTAAAACCCAATGTCACACTTTACTGAATAGTTATTCTAGGTAGGCAACAACCTAATGTAGACTTATTAAGGACAGGCTAGCAGCAAGTCAGGGGAAGCAAGACCCAGTTGGGGGACACTCATACAGTTATCTTAACATGACTAACCTGGTGATACCAACAGTTGGAGGACACTCATACAATTACCCTACATGAATAATCTGGTGAAACCAACACATTACTTTTGTAAAGAGGCACAACCTAATCACAGGAGAGTAAAATACCTTCACATCTGCTTTCTTTTAGACTGGCAAAACAGTGGCTAAGGAAGAAAAAATGTTAACCATACTTTTAAGAATAGTGCATCACACATTCAAGATCAGTAAGAACTTTTGTAACTGTTCACTCTGAGAATTACAGTTACCCACCAACTCTTTACAAGTAAGTAAAACACTTGATTTCTTTTCTAGGCAGAAGTCCCAAACCCTTCAAAGTCTTTCCCTTAGAGCATGAGTGTTCTCAGTGGCAGAAGGGGGGTCACTAGGACCTGTGACCAACAGGCAGTGTTAGAATAAGTTCTTTAGTAGCAAAAGTCAGAGTTCCTTAGGAAAACTGGGCAAACAGGTGAGTACTTTACTTCTAGGGGAAGACACCCCAGGAGGATTCTAGCAGTGGGACAGGGTGCACTGGATGAGGGACCTCCCAATCACAGAAGACATCCCAAAGCTACACAGAAATCCCTACACGCTTATGGTAAGTATATACCGAGCCAACACAGTACCTCAGCAATGAAGAAGAGATTGCAGCATGAGAACTTCAGGGACTGCAGCCAAATACCCGGTCAGTGGATTCCTTGTCCTGGAGACTGAACACAAGACCTCAGAAGGGACTTTGCAGCAGGGGTCGATGAAGAAGGCTCTAGGCAAGATTTCTCTCGCGGTTGAATGCGGTTCTGTGGGTTTGGCGCCTTTTCGAGGAGCACAGAAGAAGACAGAAATCACAGTTGAATTCTTGTGGTTACAAAGGTTCAGTACTCTTGTGAGGGGACTTTTCGGACTCGATTCGTGTCTCTGGAGATACACCAGGATGCCCACGAAGTTTCAGCAAGATTTGGAATTCGGAAGACCGTGCACCGCACAGTGGCTAGAGGTCCCATGGTATTGGGGTATTGCAAGAACGCAAGGTCGCAGCAAACCTTGGGATGGCTCAAAATGCAGGTCGTCTTGAGTCTAGTGGGTCTCACCAGGCTCTGGGTTCGGGCCGTCGTTTTCGGAGACCCCAGGTCGATCAGAAGGAAGGGCTGCAGCAGGCTCCGGTTACCCTGCAGGCTCTCCGGTCGCTGGAAATCATTCCCGCCGCTTTTCCTTCGTCATCCTCTTCGGTTTTCTGTTCCAGTGGTCGACATGACTTCAGCTTCCAGGTTTCCGGTATTTATCAGGAACTACAGCACAACCTCTGCATTCTCTCCCTGCATTTTACAAGAAAGGGGCGTCTGGCTGTCCAATCAGGACAGCCAGCCCCCCACTGGGATTTGTCCCAGTTGAAGGAAGACGTAAGACAAAGGAGGGGGAAGTATTGGACTCCTCCCTCACTTCCTGTGCTTACAGACTGACTGGAGCCTGGGCGGGGTGTCCAGGGGACTCCCGCCAAAGGCAAAACTCAAACAAAGGAATTTCCCACCCTTGATGTCAGGGGAAGGAACAAGAAACGACAAGAAACACTAAAATGGCAGAAAAAGAAGACGGGGGCCATTTTGGTAAAATGAGCACACTTAGATGCCCTTTACTGCAGCTGTGATTACAGCCCGCGGTAAAGGTGCACCAAATTAGTAAAAGGTATCACTGCCACCAGCCATTAAAGGTAAGCTTGTCACTGTAACAGAATTGTTAGTTTTAATGTGAAAGGGGATACATTGTATCTTCCCAGCACTCCACATAAGGTGGGGTGTGCTGGTTTCACAGAATAAAATGTAAAAGGGATCCAAAGATCCTTTCTACCCTTGGGAACTGTAGTTCACCCAAGGTTAGCACAAGAAAGTAGAATGGGGAGCCCCTAGGGCAACCCAGCAACAACAGGCACTTATTGCCAATAAGTTGTTAGACATGATAACTTTAAAAAGACACTATGGAGAGTCTTAAAAATGACACCCATAAAAAGAGTTAAAGATGAGGTGAGTGTGGAAAAAGGTTCCCACTCACTGAGGTATTAATGAAAAATATCCCACTAGAAAAGCAAAAAGTTCTGGAGTTGAACCAAGAAAGGAAGATTTACCAGCTCTGTGGAAATCTTACCTAACAAAGAGTGAATTGCTTCTGTTGAGCCTTTCCACCTCCCGTGGTTGTGTAATTTTGTACTGATGTGTATTCGTTATTCATGAGCATGTGAATCCATGCCAGACCCATGCCGGAGAACAATAGTTCCTTCTGGTCTGATGGTACAGTTCTAATTTTGCCGCTTGTTCTTTTTACAGCCTGCTTGGTTTAATGATTGGTCTGCTTTATATTAGTTCGATATTCAAAAACCCAATTTCTTTTCCATTTTACTCTGCTTGTAGGATTGATGTGCTTAAGACACCTAGAACTGGTCGGTGGGCAGTTACGCAGCGCTCCAGTGTCACAATCAAGTGAACTTATCGGGTCTGGTGAGCGCATCCATCGCCTCGCTGCTTCCAGGTCCTCTGCTTTTGCTTTCCTCTGCAGTCTGGTAACCTCTGCTTCTTGACTTCCTGCCACTCCTGTAAGTTGATAAAGGAGCTCTCCTTGCTCCAACGGCTCTCTGGTGCTCGCCTGCCACCAGTTCTCTGCTGAAACTGGGGAAAGCTTTTAATTTGTATGCTTTCTTCTGCGTGACCTCTGCAGCTGCAAATCTCAATGGGGTGTGGGGGTCCTCAATGCTTCCCGCTGCGTACCCTGTGCAATTAAGGTATTGGAAAAAGGAGACCCTCCCAGGACAGACATCGATTTGCCTCACAACAGTGGTCCAATGACTCTTCTTTCCTCTATCCTCTGCTTCTACTGCCACGTGGAGGCACTTCTCCTTCTGCTGCTACTCTCATCCTCTATGACCTGCATCCGAGGGGGCCTTTTATGCCTCCGACAAGTGTGGGTCATTATTACTAATAGGCTGCTACATGCAGTCTCATGTCTCTGCAGCCCTCTTCTTCATCCCAGTACTTGGGTATTGTTGAACTCTGTGTCGGGGATGAAGGATGGAGCATTGATTTCGGATCCCTTGGAAATCTAGATGCTGTGCTACCCCTACCAGAGGAGATGTGCCCTACAGACAGATTGGTGTAACAACCTGGTTCTCCCCTGTTCCTCTAAAACCATCAAGGACCGCATTGATACCCTTACTCCTGCTTTGGCTGACTTCTGCAACCACTCCTTCGCCACTGGAGTCTTCGCTTCCCCCTCCTACTTGATCTCTCTTCTGCCTTTGACACCGTCAACCATGCCACCCTGCTCAACCGTCTCTGTAATTCCCTGGGTGTAAAGACTGGAGGTGGGTGTCTGTTCTCCTGCTCTCTATATGGTAGAGGAGAGGCACAGAGGACCCCAGCCAAGATTCTCTATTTGGTAAACGTGGGCGAGCAATCAAGGCCTAGCTTCTCAGGAGGTGATGCAGGCTGGTTCTTAAGTACAATGTAGTCCCCAAGCACCCACAAAGGAATGTCCACACACTGTATTAGTGAAAACACAGTCTTTATATAATTAAGGTTCAAGTTATATACACAATCACAATAACTCACTTTGTGCTCAGTTAATCTACAATGAGAAATATATACAGTTCTAAGTGGTACCACAGTTATCAGATTTCATTCCAGTGCATCAACTGTACTCTAGTCAAATGTCACACAAATCAATTAATAAGGGTAACCAACAATAGACGTAGGAGTAAAGCAGTTGGTTAGAACAATTGGCAGAATACTGGCTCCTACCACCAGACACAGTTATGTGTGGAGATCCCCCCCACCTGGGCAGCCTGTAAAATAAAGATATACTACAAGCCCAGTCCATATATTGTTCAATGAGTCTTATTCCCTTCTAAAATGTTTCTACCACCCCCAATGTCCCTGGAATAGCAGAGTTCCTCGAGGAGGCATCGATGGATTCTTCTTGAGCGACTCCCTTTAAAGCAGGAGCCACAGATCATCGATGGGCCTCGAAGAAAGTGAACTTGGCGTCGATGATCCTCAATGGAAAGTTTGGTGGCGTCGAGGCAGCAGCTTCGGTCCTGGCGGTGCTCGTCGACGAGTCAAAGACGTCCTACAAGCAAGAGGCGTGCAGGGCGCCTCGATGTAGGTAGTTAAGGACCGCAAAGAGTCTATAAAGAACTTTGGCTAGCAAGGGCGTCGAGTCGTCCGGCGTCTCTGCGGTCTTTGGGTGGCGGGAAACTCACAGGCGTATTCTCCTCTTTGCGTCGGCGGCCTCGACTTCCTCCGGCGGGAAAAAGTGGTCGGCAATGCGGTTGAGAGATTCCTTCGATTCAAATGTCTTAATGGAGCGTTGCGGCTCCGGTCATCAATCGCACGACATCAAGCAGTCCCCGCTTCTGGGCAACACGGCTTCGACGGGCCTCCAGTGGTTATAGCAAACCTGCGAACCCTAGTCGACAACGGTGGATGGAATGTCCAGTGCTTCTCTTCGTTCTCCTCGGCGGTCCCCGTCTCCGATCGGCAGCCTGACGAGGGTCTTACTTCCAGGGAGCTTCGGCAAAGGTTAGTGGTGCTCGATGGTCCATCGGACCTCGGGAAGAGGACACCTAACCAGGTCCTCTCTCGGATCAGTCCACTATGAACTCTACAGCTTTCAGGTCAGAGCAATTCTAGCAGTAAGACGCCCCCAGATATACTGTTCGGTCTCTCATTCATTCTGCTGGGTCACACTCAGGCAACCAATCACTCAGAAGGGCATTCAGCAGTCAGTCAGCCAATCTGGCATACAGTGCATTCAGGCCAGTCTCCTCCCTCTCAGACACTCACAACAAGTAATGTGTATTGGGACAAGTACCCAGCCATTCAACTGTACACACTGCATTCATACCAGTTTCGGGCAGGGCTGTCTCAGTCATTGTGTTTCATACCAGAAACCAGACATCCACAACAAGAAGTGCATATTGGTCACACACTCCATTCACCCAAGTCCCACCCACATGCGCAGTCTCAATGTAAACTGGGCCAGTAAGATCTTTGTCTCTGTCTTCCCTCTGTACCCCCTCCCTTGCCTCGTCATGCTTTGAAACACTTGTGTATAGGCGTGTTATAAATGCCATATCATAGCATACCTATAAATCGGGGAAGGACTGCTACGTGACACCCTCCGACCCCCCTCGGGTATCAAGAGCTGACGGAATCAGGAGCTACAAAGGAGACAGGCTACATAAGTTTGAAAGGTACATAAAGGTAAGGCAAGAGAGAAACACTCCAGTTTTTACACAAAGCAAGATAGTACTATCCTTACCTATAAATATGCGGCTCCTAACCAGGAACACCAATGAATAATCCAGGCCCTAATCTAAATACCTAATATATATCTGTGTATAGAATCACTGGAGACATCGGTTCAGGTCCATAAGTTATGCAACCGTTGCAAGAAAAGCGCCACTGAGAATTACCTTGCTTTTTATAGAGCCGCATCTGAATGCAGCATTGAAGGAAAGGAACCCGTAGTTGGAATAGGTCACATGGCTTAAATCGGCATTGCTCATGCGAAAACGTACATTATTTGAAGACCCCCGTCCGGGGTCTTGTAGCAGCCAAGGTAGGCAGTATCTGTGTATGAAGGCACCCATGAGCCTGACCGCAGTGACAGGAATCCATTGCATGAGCAGGTAAGAGCAGGACCGGGGACCGGCGCTGCGAGCATCTGCCCCCGGTCCGAACAGCATGCCCCCCTCAAGCCTCCCTCCCAACAGCCTAAGGTGAAGAGGAAATTGGGCTAGGTTTTAGAGGAAATAAGCTATGAAATCTTCCAATGAGATGGGGAGCCATGACATGACTATGGGAAATCCAGGAACGTTCCTCCATCCCATAACCTTTCCAGTGTACTAAATATTGCAAGGAACGTCCTCTGAGGTGTGAATCCACAATGTATTGGACTTTGTATTCATCCTGGGGTCCTAGGGCAGGAAGAGCTGACGTTGACAGACCGGGGTACCTCTGGGCAACACAAGCAAGCTTGAGACGGGGAAACATGAACTACAGAGTGGATCTTGTAATGTGGGGGCAGTGCTAATTTTTGAACTACAGGATTGATAACATGTGAAACAGATATATTGTGGTTTAAACTTTTTAACACAACCAGGGATTTGAATGTGTTCTGCGGACAACCATACAACATCCTGAAGTATATACAAAAGTGCAGGGTTATGTTTTTATCAGCATGATGGGCATTTTCTTGGGCAGTCACTAGATGTGTCTTACATGATTGTAATCCTATCCTGATTGAAAGTACATGTTCTTTTACTGAAGGGAACTTGTGGTCAAAGGAACACAGCATAGGAATAGACATAGGATGGTAACCATACAAGGCATAAAAAGGAGTGTCACCTAGAGAAGGATGGTCAGAGTCATAGAAATACTCAGCTAAAGGTAGCAGATTTGTCAATTTCTCTTCATTTTCTGTAACATAACAACCAAGGTTTTGGCCCAATGTTTGGTTGGCTCGTTCACTCTGTCCATCGGTTTGGGGATGGTAAGCTGAAGAATACCTGTGTTGGAGGTTTAGGCGGTTACACGTTTCTTTCCAAATGATGAAACAAATTGTGTTCCTCGGTCTGTAATCAAAACTCGTGGGAGTCCATTAAAATGGAATATGTGCTGAATGAAGGAACGAGAAAAGACTGGAGCTGATGATACCTTCTTCAAGGCAATAAAATAGCCATTTTGGTAAAGGAATGATGGTTAAAATGGTGGTATGACCGTTATCAGGAGGAAGATCGGTAATGAAATCAAGAGAACAAGTCTGCCAAGGACCCATAGGTATTGGAAGGGTTCTCAAACACAAAGGGCGTTGTCAGCAGGGGTTGGCTCGTGCACATACTCCACATCCTTGAATATAATGTCTTGTATCTTCCTTTGTTGTTTTCCACCAAACAAAACGGCGTAGTTCCTCTAAGGTTTTTCTTACCCTAAAATGATCAGCTCCAGGTAGGTCATGACACCATGATAATAAAGTCATCTGACCGTACTTGTGTGGGCAACCAGAGCTTGCTATTGTGCAACATCAACCACTGTTTCTCTGTATTACGAGAGTCTGCTTGAAGGAACTGTTGAATTTCTTGAACATTATAACTGTTCTTGAGGGTGTCTTCGTAAGGTAGTACGAATGACTGCAACATTCCTGTAATCTTTTCGGGACTGAAAAAGGGGACTCCTGTTTCATCTTCATCGGTCTAATATGCCCGAGACAAGGCATCAGCTCTGGTGTTTAGATGACAGGGTTTAAATGTCACTATGAAATCGAACCTTGCAGAGAAATAAATCCAATGGTTTGGCATTGATTCATAGTCTTTGCAGTTTTAAGGAAGCCCATTTTGATGATCTGTGAAAACTGTGATGGTATGTCAGGCACCTTCCAGAGATGTCTCCAGGTCACAAAAGATTCTTTAATGGCTAGTAATTGTTTCTCAAATATACTGTCTTTTTACTCTGCTGGTGCGAAGGTACGAGAGAAATAGGATGGTTTTCCTTGGTGACTTGATCGGTCTGAGTAAGCATGGCTCCTAAAGCAAAATTGGAGGCGTCAGCTCCCAGTTTGTAAGGTACATTGGGATTAGGTCATTTGAGTACGGAGACTGTGGTGAATTTGTTCTTTAATGTCTGAAAGGCTTTTGCTGACTCTGTATTACAATCGTATACGACCCCTTTTTTCAACAATTGAGTGAGGGGTAGGAGTATTTTGGAATAATTATTGATGAACCGCCTGTAAAAGTAGGAAAATCCCAAGATTCTTTGAAGTTCATTAACTGAACGAGGAGGTGGCCAATTAAAAACAAAATTCCTGGGGTCCATTTCGATGCCTTCAGGAGTTAAGATGTAACTCAAGTAGGCGATTTTGGTCTGATGGAAACAACATTTAGACGGTTTAGCATATAAGTATTGGTCTTGTAATCGTTGCAACACTTCTTTGACATGGCGAACATGGAGATTATAAAATGCAGAAAAGATCAAAATATCATCCAAATAGGCAACAACCAATATAGCCAAAAGGTCAAGGAATATATTGTTGAGAAAATATTGAAAAACCGCAGGTGCATTACATAACTCCAAGGGCATAACGAGATCCTCAAAATGCCCGAACTTGGTATGAAAGGCGGTTTTCCATTCTTCGCCTTCTGATACATGCACCAAGTTGTATACGCCCTTTAAATCAAGTTTGGTATGGATATGAGTTGGTCCAATAAAGCCTGTATAAGGGGAAGAGGATAATGATTTTTGTTTGTAATGGCGTTTAATTGGCGGTAATCCACACAGCGTGTAAGCTCATCATCGTCTTTTTTGGGAATAAAGATGATGCGTGCACTGGCAGGAGAATTTGAATGTTTTATGAAGCCCTTTAGGAGGTTATCATTGTTGTATTCTTTCAGGATTTGATTCTTTCTCTCAGATAAGGCGTAATTCCTTCCATAAGGTATCTTGGCGTCGGGATTAAATCAATGCAACAATCATAATCCGTGTGGGGAGGGAGTATTGGCTTCCTTGGGATGTGATATGATAAGTCATTTATTAAGTGCCTGTACACAAGTGTTCCTAGGCGCGACATGACAAGGGAGGGAAGACAGAGGGTGGACAAGACACAATCTTACTAGGCCTTGAGTCATTCAGTGGGAACGAGAAGTGCAAGGGGAAAGGGAAGGGCAGAAGTGCAAGGGAGAGGGGAAAACAGGGCAGCAATGCTCTGACTAAGTGCAGGCAGGGTGGCACGGCTCTGGGTAGTGCAAGTAGAACAAGGGACTGTAGGGTCACAGCCCCTAAATTCATGGTATGCCCAGAGGCAGTGCAAGGGTGACTGATCAAGAAGAGCCTGGTAGCCAGTGAGGGTAGCCAACGCAACCAGTCAGTACAGCAGGTCAGCAGGGGAGGGAGAGAGAGAAAGCAGAGGAGAAGAGGAATGTTTTGAGCTGCTTCCAGAACTTCAAGTGGTCTGGCACAAGTTTGAGAGGGGCAGGGAGGTCATTCCAGAGGGAGGCACCTGCAGAGGAGAGCGATCTACCCCCACTCTCTGCCAGGAGAAGCATCTGACCCTTAGAGAGTTGGAGGTAGCTGAGCGTAGGCCTCGTGAAGGAAGGTATTTTGGAAGAGACCGTTGGATGTAGTGCAGGCCCCGGCCCCAGAAAGCCTTGTGGACAATGCAAAGGGTCTTGTACTTGATCCTTGCTGCCACCGGGTACCAATAGAGAGATGTCAGGGCTGGAAAGACAGTACCTGGGCTTGATGCCAATGATAAGTCTTGCAGTCCTTTTCTGGATTAGTTGCAGAGGGCGGAGAGTAAAGGAAGGCAGATTGAGAAAGAGGCTGTTGCAGTAGTCCAGCCTAGAGAGAACCAGGGGGAGACGGTGAGCTTCTGGGGGAAAGGATCTCTGTCTTGCTGGCATTAAGGCAGAGATCGTTGGAGGTCCACCAATTCTGAATCGGGAATAGACTGGAATGAGCGAGAGAGGGGAGCCTGAAGGAAAGCTGAGTGTCATCCGCATAACACTGAAAGTTACAGGGGAAGGTAGTGATCAGGTGGGCCAAAGGGGCCAAGTAGAGGTTGAGAATCCAAGATAAGAGGATAGCTATTAGTTACTGAGGTTTCAATGTGTCCAGAAGTCATTGACAGTGAACTCTCCATTGTAATTGCACCACTTATGAATGCGAAGGCCCGGCTGAAGATGTGTGGGGGACCATTCCAACATGATGGTTGCGGGCCCCCTGCTTAAAGCGAAAGCAGTCTGAGCCACCCATGGGGTGCCTACATTACAATGGCAACAAAGATAAGTGTAATTGCCGCTGATGATCACATGACGTTAAGCTAGCTAACATACCTGGCCCTGCACTGTTTTTACTCAATGGTGGGACGGGGGGCGGGGGTCTGTTATTCGATGGAAGGAGGACTTTTTGCTGCTGTGTATGGCCCAAACTACTCAATGGAGCCAGGATGCACTCCTATACCACTGTTTGGGTCATGGAGGTCAGGATGTGTTGAAGGGGCGCAGTGATCCTGCAGTGGAGGATGGCTTAGTTGTGAGCTTGTTTGAAACCAGTACATTGAAACTAAATAAACATTATGAGATCGAGATGAAAGAAAACACACAGTCTTGATAGAGATCGCTTTGTCACCAGGGAGCAAAGAAAAGACGTGAGTATTGAAGAGTTTGTCACAGCATTGAGAGGATTGACCGTCGAATGCCAGTTCAAGCAGTGATGTCAGGAAAAACATTTGCTAGAGAAGTTCATGATAAAAAGTGCCTAAGATAAGGTTTGTGGGGAGGAAGGGGTTGAGGGAGCTTTTAGAGGCAATTGGGCTTTAAAGCGTCTTAACATTTCAATGTTGTAATCATTTAAAAACATTTTTGTAATTGGTTTTTGAACTTGTAATATTGTTTGAAACAACATGTGTAGTAGAACAAATACAAATGTATTGATTGACCTAGGCTGGTCTGAAGATGTATATATCAATTGGAGCCAAACCTATGACGTTGTGCGAAGCATTGGCCTTAACATTAATGTATGGGCATATGGAGCTTTTATGTGCTAGCTGAAGCCTTGCAGAAAAAAAAAATAAAAAAATAACATGTTATTTTATTATTATATTTTTTTTATTGGTTTATTACAAACCTTTAAAATACTTTACACTCACACCGTATTAAACAGCTTTCAGGTTCCAAGTTTTTGTACTTGGATTCCTCACAGTTTTCTTTGACCTCAATTTAGATAATGTTATGTAAATTGTCTGTTTTCTTTCCAGCTTCTTTTTGACATTACTATATGTTTTACTGTGTAGCACAATCCTGGATACTAAAAGTAAGATCTTAGCCTTGGAGAATCATTTAACTATAAACACTGAGAAGTCACAAATTATGGTCTGTAAGCCCCCGGGGAGAGCCAAATTACAAAATGCTGCATGGTACCTGCAACAAAAACCGATGGACGTGGTCTCAGAATACAAGTATTTGGGTTTGTTCATCCAAAATAGTGCAGGTGATTCATGTTACCCAAACAAACTGCGAATAAAACTTATGTCTCTCACATCTCAGGCCAAAATTCTAGTTTACAAGTACGGCAAATGTTCTCTAAATCATTTGCTCCTGTTCTACGAGCAAAAAGTCATTCCCATACTTACGTACAGTGCTGAATCAAAATTATACATTAACAATCAGATGTGGGACAAGCTAGAGGCGACTTTTTGGAGAAAGGTGCTCCACTTGCCAAACTGTGTGCCCATACCGCTCCTATGTCTCGAACTGGGCACTAAACCTTTATCCAGCAGAGTCAAATGGAGCATGTGTGCATTCTTTCGTAAGTGTCTGCTTGGAGTCACAAATAACAACATATTAAGCACGGTTGCCAGCTATCTGATCTCCTCCAATCTGTACTTTCCCATCAAATGGCGTAGTTCAGTTTTGAACACTCTATTAGAAGCTGATATTTCTCTACAGAATTTAATAGAGAATCCAGCTAGAGCCAAAATTAAATACTATCAATGGGCGTGGATCCACAACTATGAAAATTGTGCAAAGTACAGAGACTTCAATATAAAGATCTTTGGCACTAATCGTCTAGGGCAAATGGCCGGCTATCTTGCAAAGTGTCCTTCGGCAAAAATTAGGAATCAGTTCTTACGCCTAAGATTGAATTTATGGCCCACGAGGGAAGTCCTGGTGAGGCGAAAAATTATACCCGCTGATCAAAAATATTGTCGATTTTGTGAATCTGCTACTGTCATAGAAACACTTCAGCACTTGATAGTAACATGTCCTTATTTAAATGCCTTACGCTTCAAACAATTCACTAAGCTAACAAATTTGCATTTGGTACGGGATGAAGGTGAGACATGGAGCATTTTAGTAAATAGTCCTAGATTCTCGATCTTAAAGTCCATGGTACACTTCTTGGAAACCATTTTACCAACGGAAATTCATTTTTAAATGTGTTATGTTATATTACAAGTCCATATATGTATGTTTGTTTCCCACTTGAAATATGCTTTTATTTAACATTTTTATTTAATATGGATGAATTGCTTTTTGGTTTCCCCTGAGAAGATTTTATATGCACATGTGTTTTTGTGTATTTTACGAATATATGTAATTTTAAGTTGCTCTCATGTCCCTTTTTGTCCTTTAACATTGTTGGTCCCAATGTGAAGTTTGAATTGTTTATTGAAGTTTGAATTGTTTATTGATTTATTTTGTATTAACATGTAAGTTTGAAAAGTTGATTGAATTCAGCTAAATCAAATCAAATAAATACATTTAAAAAAGTAAGATCTAGCTACAAATAAAGCACAATAGTCTAGATTCCTGTCACATCCGCTCTGTCAGTGCTGCATTAATGTTTAATCATTGAAGCAGTTCTTCTCCACCACCCATTGAGATATTTGTTCCAAATAGATGGGATCTCAAAGTCCTATGATTTACTACACAAAAGCAACTGGCCCACATCACTAGTATTCAGAGCCAGCCTGCCTGCTAAATGTTATACTTGTGACCTTGAATATGTATTAATTATGTGCATCTCCTTTTAATTCTACAGGTGATTGATGTCCTGGAGAAATGCACCAAAAGCGACTTTTCATTTCACTGATGGATTAATACAGTGCAACGCTTCATTGAGAGAATGTGCACTATCCACACCTCTACAAGGATGCACGTCTATGAGCTACTTGGCTTTTCAAAGTAATGAGGAACTGGGATTGGAGAAACCTACTGAATACCTGAAGATTTTCAGTGAAATGGCCGACTGATCATACAAACGCAGTGCATTATTTCCTGCAAGAAAAGCCTTTTGTTTAGTCTAATCTTCATGATAGAACCTGTGTGGCATTTTATTTGTAGCCTGCATATAAAGGTCGTTTTATTTTTTTTAACGGATTTAGTAAATCACCTCTGAAAACATGCAGAATGATCTGTGCACTGATGCTAAACTTTTCAGTAGGAACAAGTCTGTTTTGGCACTAGAGTAGATATTCAGATGAGAAACTTGATTTGACTCCTAAATGCAGGAACATGTACAATATGAAAGTCTACTTACTCTCCACCAGAGAACACATACAGGTGAGAGACCTCATCTGTGCACTGAATGTGGGAAAGGATTCATTCAGAAGGGACATCTTATTCACCACCAGAGAACGCATACAGGTGAGAAACCTTATCGGTGCGCGGAATGTGGGAAAAGCTTCAGTGATAAGAGATCTCTTGTTGTGCACCAGAGAACACATACAGGTGAGAAACCTTATCAGTGCACTGAATGTGGGAAAGGATTCATTCAGAAGGGACATCTTATTCACCACCAGAGAAACCATACAGGCGAGAAACCTTATCAGTGCACAGAATGTGGGAAAAGCTTCAGAGATAAGAGATCTCTTGTTGCACACCAAAGAACACATACAGGTGAGAAACCTTATCAGTGTACTGAATGTGGGAAAGGATTCATTCAGAGGGGGCATCTTCTTCACCACCAGAGAACACATACAGGTGAGAAACCTCATCTGTGCACTGAATGCGGAAAAGGATTCATTCAGAAGGGGCAACTTATTCACCACCAGAGAACACATACAGGTGAGAAACCTTATCAGTGCACGGAATGTGGGAAAAGCTTGAGGGATAAGAGATCTCTTGTTGACCACCAGAGAACACATACAGGTGAGAAACCTTATCAGTGCACTGAATGTGGGAAAGGATTCAGTCATAACAGGACTCTTATTTACCACCAGAGAACACATACAGGTGAGAAACCTTATCAGTGCACTGAATGTGGGAAAGGATTCAGTCAGAAGGGGAATCTCATGTACCACCAGATTACACATACAGGTGAGAAACCTCATCTGTGCACTGAATGTGGGAAGAGTTTTGGTCATACAAGATCTCTTGTTGACCACAAGAGAACACATACAGGTGAGAAGCCTTATCTGTGCACTGAATGTGGGAAAGGATTCTGTCAGAAGAGGGATCTTACTCTACACCAGAGAACACATACAGGTGAGAAACCTCACCTGTGCACAGAATGTGGGCAAGGATTCTGTCAGAAGGGGAATCTTACTCTACACAGAAGAACACATATAGGTGAGAAGCCGTATCGGTGCACTGAATGTGGGAAAAGCTTCAGTCATACGAGATCTCTTGTTGACCACCAGAGAACACATAAAGGTGTGATTTGGTGTTGATAGGGGGGGGAGCAAGGAGGGGAGTTAAGGAGGGGTTAGGAAGACTAGTATGGATTAGCAAAAAATGCGTAGATACATGAGATCGCTCACTGTAAAGAAGTGAATGTATGGCTCAGTGAAAGACGTATAGATATTAAGAGGTACATGTGATTAAGTGAATATATGGTGAATTGACTGCATGCCAGCCTTCACTCCTATTGCCCTTCCTGTGCCATATGCATCGGACTTGGAAGGTTTATATCTAGTGGTGCAGCTCTATCTCAAATGCCCTCTCTGAGAGTGCACACAACCACAGACAATCTGGGCCCCAAACGCTTACTGAAGAGCCATCTGTTCTTATTTGCTTTGCTTTTGTTTTGTCAGTTCTGCATATGTTCTTATGTCCATCTGCTGTTGAAAAAGAACTACTTTACTAAAAGAAAGGAACATGTAATCCCATTTCTACATGTATGCAGCACACTTGCCCCATTACACACTGAAAGAGGACATATATTACTGAAAAAGTAACAATACTCCTAGTCAAAACAGGTCGTAGCAGCACATAGCCTGCCCCCTGTTTTCACCCACCGAGTTCTATGGATATGTTATTATTGGTCCCACTAGTGTTGTGCTAGCAACAGGAGCTGTACAGTTGTAACTGATCTGAAGAGGAACTTTAATGTGAAAATGCATCTTTTAGTGTTCGTATTTCTAGTTGCACATTTATTTTTTTCTTCCCAACTTCAAAATTTGGAGTAAAATGTTGCAACTTCAACATGCTGTCTGGAGTCCTGGTTAATAGGATTGCATTTGTTGACCACTGGGATAAACATTGCACTGGGCATTTCATAAACCTGGAATGTCCACCTATGCTGTGTATGTACAACGCTGCTCTCAATTTTCCTGCGACATCTTCCTTGTCTAGAATCCCTTCTAACCAAACTCTGCACCGTTTGCCCTTTTGGAGAAAAGTCTTCAACTCTAGCATCCTCCCATCAGAATCCTGAAAGCTGTATAACAGTTATTGGAGTACTTGAGATTATCAGATAGTTCCCTGGCATCAAATTAACTCAAAATAATCACTGCACTCTGATCCTCCTACACATTTAGAAATCAAATAGTCTTTTCTGGATAAAATTATATGCTCCGGTTGGTTTAGCGTTAGTGTTTCTTTAGTCCAACAAGAATGGTGAAAAAGCATACTGTGCTTTTTTCAAAGGAATTCTGATCACAGTTAAATTGACCAATTTGTAATTTAAACCATATCTGCCAGAGTTGATGTACTTTAATTAAAATCTAATGAAAATGATTTGGACATTCCGCCTCAATCTATCACTTTGTAATATCATTAAGAAAAGATTGCTTAATTGCTTATTGGCGCCTCCATTGGTATGCTTGTATCAGTTTCTTTTGTTGGGCTTTGCTAGAGGACAAACTGCTTCCTGGTACAGTAGCACACCATTTGTTATTATTTGTTATGCATGAACTGAGTAGGCTTCTCATCTCAGTTTATGTTGAAATGCATTCATTAGTGAACTTTTGTATTCATAATTGTATTACATTTATTTTATTTTTGAATTCTGGTTCAAGCCCCCTTTTCTTTTTGTTTTTAATAAGTGTCTAGTCAGCCCACCAGCTCTGACGTCACTTTCCTTTCTTGTGTCTTGCCTTCTGCAGATCATTTCTAAAAAATCACTGGATTTCCTCAGGGGCCCCAACATTTCTTTCTTGGGTGCTGGTTGCTTCATAATTAACTGTTTTTTTTTTCCCTTCTTTTTTTCTATTTATAATATGTGATGTAGATCAGCCTCTGTTGCTGGACGGACTGCTATTGATACTTCCCTACAGTTTTGGATTTTAATGTTTGTCTCACATTTTCCTCTAAAATACATTTTATGGAAAAAAAAGTCACTTCAGTTGTTTCCCTGAATTTTTCTTTAAAGACACACTCGTGATGACCACAAGAATTAGAGTAAATGTGCAATATCTTATTTTGTGTTGAAAAATCATTGTACCTATGCTGGTGAATAGCTTTATTCAGCGAGAGGCAGCTCCTGGAAGTTGGGTATCAAGTATATGAGGTAGACAACTCACTTGGAGACTGTGAAGGTGAAAAAACTAAAGAAATGAAGGCCCCTAAAACAAAAGGGAAAACCTCATCGATACCTGAATCAACTGAACGAAGTACAAATTATGTGTGCGTGGCTAAAGTCAACTCAATAGAAGATGAAAGCGAATCTGAATTAGCATGTCTACTCGAAGAGATAAAAATCAAGAAAATTAAAATAACAGTGGATAATTGTGAAAATCTAGGTGGTGGGAGTGCAAAAGATTTAGATCTTAAAGCCGCTGAGGATGAAAGGAAAAATTGGTCTTGGCTAGCCAAATCATTGAACACAACAACGATGAGTTAATGTCACGCTGAAATAGGGCAAATGAGGTTAGCCTCGTGGAATACTAGAGGATTTGTACACCTTCTAGGAACTCCACCGGAAATGATAAGAAAGACTGAGGTAATATGCCTCCAAGAGACATGGGTGACCAATTTACCATGTGTGGACGGGTTTGAAATAGCATTAAACCCAGCCATAAAACAAAAAAAAGGACGGCCCATGTCAGGCCAAATGACATTAATTAAAAGATCATGTGGACTAAGAATCAAGGAAGCATGTAATTTGTCACCTTTCCTTCAGAAGGTCTGCTTAGTACAAACAGAGTCCACAGGGCGGCTGGTGAATCAACTGTACATACTAAATCTATACTGGAATCCAACCCCCAAGTCCGATCACAAGCTTGAAGATGACATTATTGAAGCCTTAGACGCAATCAGAATGGAAGACTCAAAGGCCCCAATCAAACTATGTGGGGACTTCAATATGAAATTAATCGAAGTAGACCCACAAAAAACAACGAGGACTAGCTGTGAGACTCTTGAACGCTGGCTAGAAGAAATGGCAAGCAGAAATCTTTCTATGTTGAATGGAGTAACAAGAGGAGACATACCGGCAAAGCCGACCTGGAAAAGAGGAAGTCAGCAGTCCATTATAGATTACATCTTTGCATATGAGAATATTCTACAGGCAATGGTCTCTTTCAGAGTCACTAAAAACACGCAAAGTGACCACAATATTATATCAATGGAGTGGAAGTGGTGTAAAGGGGAGGAAAGGGAGCAGTGGAGATGTGGCATATCAGTGGTACCAGGGAGAAACAGATTAAGGAAAACGAAAACAGATATAAAAGTAGTATCTGATCAACTGCTACGATCTCATGAACATGGGACAATTGGAGTATCAACAGCTGATTGAAATATACAGAACCAAGAATAAGACCTCGCTAAGGAATCAAAACTTTTACAAACATAAGTATGATCTGGAGGTGGCGAAAAAAAAGAGAGAACTGAGAAAAACTCTAAGTGCGATTGTCGCGACTAAGGGCCAACTGAACCAAGGCCTGTCAAAAAAAGCAAGAAACCAATATAACAATTGGTGCAAAATACACAGAGCAAAGATGGATCAAAGAGAGGCTGAAACAATCATGAAGACTCTAAATCAAAGGAATTCGAAGGGATTTTGCGCTGTAATAAATGACTCAAGCAACTCAGAAAAGGCGATAATAACTAATATGGTGACGGAAAGAAAAAGGGAATGTCATTACAAAAATGTATTTAAAAGAAGGAAAGATATAAAAACAACAGAGATCCAAACGAAAGTACCATGGGATCTGAAAATAGACAGAGCGGACATCAAAACTTCAATTCTAAAGAGCAGTGCGTCGAGAGCTGGACCCGACGGCCTGTCGAATGCAGATCTTAAAGAAAATATCGAGGAATGGGCAGAATTCTGCGATATTTTGTTTCAAGCAATAATAAAGGAAGGAAAGATACCTACAACTTGGAAGTTGGGAATAATTGTCCCAATATTTAAGAAGGGAATACGATCTGAGCCGGCAAATTATCGACCCATAGCCCTTCTCGATGTTATAGGTAAGGTGTTTGCAACCCAACTCCTCAACCAAATCACAAAATGGATTAATCAAGAAAAGATCTATGACGAGCGTCAGTCCGGGTTTGTGAAAGGAGTGGGCTGCAGCACAAATCTCCTAATATTAAATCTATTAAAAATAGACGCCATACGAACAGGACAAACAATATATCTGGCTTTCATCGACATGGCAAATGCGTTCGATGGTGTAAACAGGGAAATTTTGTGGCGTAAACTAAAGGAGAGGGGCTGTCATGGAAGTTTAATTGCGGCTATTAAAGAACTCTACTCAGACACCTGTATTCAAGTAAGGCTGGACAGCGATGGAAATCTGTCCAAATCAATACCCACAGAGAGAGGTGTCAAACAGGGCTGCCCGTTAGGGGCGACCCTGTTCAACTTCTACATTTCAGAGGTTGGAAGTGCCCTGGCAAACGTGATTTCATTCCCACCAATCATCAATGGTTTCCAGCTGCACCACATCCTATACGCAGATGATATGGTGATTTTATACCGTACGCCAATCGGTCTCCAGAGAAAATAGTCAGCTTTAGAGATCTACACAGACGAACTTGGGCTAGAAATAAACATTGCCAAATCTGAAATTATGGTTCTGGAAAACAAAAGAGGCAAGAAAGCCCACAAGTATAGATCAAGCTGGTTCGTGGGAACAATGAAACTAGCCAAAGTACAATACACCAGGTACTTGGGTACAATGATCAACTCCAGTATAAATGATGAGCTGATGGTGAAAAAAATCTTAAACAGCTGCAGACAACTAACTTCACAAGGCTGTGTATTGCAGAAGAAATTTGGGAAATTCACATATGAGCCAGT
The DNA here is from genome assembly GCF_040938575.1 of Ambystoma mexicanum. Classification (NCBI taxonomy): domain Eukaryota; kingdom Metazoa; phylum Chordata; class Amphibia; order Caudata; family Ambystomatidae; genus Ambystoma; species Ambystoma mexicanum. Next base: position 1,296,496,427 of record NC_090928.1, read on the forward strand.
GAGAAAATTTTACCAAAATAAAATTACACCAATCCTAATTTATGGGGCAGAGAACATGTTCGGCTGTGACCACAGGATATGGTCTAGGTGCGAAAGATTCTTTTGGAAGAAAATTCTCCAAATACCTCAAAGCACGCCGACTGTGTGTGTCCTATATGAAGTAAGAATCTCCACCCTGAACTCGAGGATTATGTGGAATAAGCTACTGCTCTTTCGGAAAACATATGAAGAAGCGAATCTACCACCTTTCAAAATCCTGATGGGAAACGAAACAGGAAAAAGAATATCGGCCCTAAGAGACTAAAAATATCAATGTAGTCTAATCCTGAAACAACTCGGGACAGACGAGCTAACACTATGGAACAATCCAGAGTATGTAAAGAGAAAATTGCTCGATCTAGACTGGATTGAAATCGGGGGAAAAAAGAGCTTCACAAAAATCCATGCTAAATCAACCAGAAGAAGCAAAAAAACGGAATACACCCCAGAAATATCTGGTTCTATCGCCATGTAAGCGTCTTAGAAGACATTATTTGAAGTTCCGGCTGAACATCTTAGAAACAAAAGAAATTCTGAGAAATAGGCGTGTCATTCCGAGGGGCGATGTCCTATGCCGATTGTGTGGGAAGGAAGAAGAAAACTTAAAACATCTCATCCTAAATTGTTTTGAACTAAATGACCAACGCGAAATCTGCCTGGGAAAGGTGATGACAAACTACCGGACGCTTTCTGCAGAGGAATGGTGGAAACAACTGCACCTGACAGAAAATAGCTCAGTGTGGATTGCGTTGACGAAATTCCTAGAGCAAATACAGAACTACTTAGACTCGAGTCCAGTGGTCTTGAAAACAGAGGCCTATACGGATACAAGTGAAGAGAACAAATTGGCAGATGCAATCCAGATTTAAGAATAAAGGACCACCTTCGAGATCTCCACAAGATAGTTTTTAAGGAGCCGACTGAAATAAGGCTAGAGAAGAGGTCATGTAAAGACGAAAGATGTAGTGTTTTGTATGTGTTTTAAGTAACAGAACATTTTTTTTGAAAGTTTGTACAAACTAAATGAAAATAAAAAAAAATATATAGCTTTATTGCTATGAGCACCTGCCATTACTACGTGGTGAAGAAAATGAAAAACATCCTTTGGAGAGAAAAAAAGAATAGAGCTGCCACTGAGTCCGGAGTGGAGTGGGAGAGATCAGGAATGCAGACACTTAAGAAACACAAAGGAAGAGTTTGACGATGCTGCCTTTAATGATTTTGAACTTTTGCTTGATCATTAGGTGGGCGTCCAAATGTAATGCCCCCATTCTATACAGTCCACCCCAAAGTCCTGTGAAAGTCACCAGTGGTCTGATCAAAACTCAGTTTATTTAAATAAATTAAGGTGAAATCAAGACAAAGGCAGGGCCCTGTTTTTGTGCAGGGAACTCGCCACATCATTACACAATCACAAATACTTGTCTACAGAAATCACCTGTCTGCATTTCAATGTTTCTCACACAAGCATTCATTTCCATAATCAATTCTTTATACACATTGAGGTCTGAATAACTAAAACTTTCTATTGTAATGTAATTACATCGTTAAACTAAATTTGAAAATGAGAGTTGGTTTAAGTAGCTACAGCCTTCACAGACACATTTTCAGTCTCATCTTGATTAGGCTATGGTGTGGGGCACTCGAACCATGGTCTAATACTGACTAGATCTGTCACAGTTCTTTTGATACTTTCTAAAAAAATAAATGGCATCAATTAAATGCTACACTAACTGCGCTGGAAAGTATTTCCTGTTTTACACAAGGCACAACTCTGAGGAAGCATGTTTGTATTTATTTAAATGTACTCTTCCCTCTGGCTTAAATATACTGAAATTAGGCTGTAACTCCCACAACAATATCATATTCTCTTTCTGTGAATAATAATTTGTCCTCCAAAGCATTATTTGCTAAGTGCGTCTCACTTGGCCTTTGTGTAGTGAAAGGCACAATGTATTTGACCACAATTATACTATTTGTAAAGCACCCCCTAGTGTGTCAACCACCCCCCCCAATTCACTTGCACCGCTTCTTCCCTGCAGCCTTTTCCAGACCCAGAATTCACTCCATACCTGTTCCTGACTTTTAAAAGTGTGAAATATTTCCTTATACCATGCTATTTGACCTTATCCTTCCATTGGCTTGCCTACTGTCAGACATTCACAGAGAATACATCCCCATTGGCTGATCATCATTTTAAAATGTTTTACATAAGCAAAGGTTGTGGGTTTATTTCACTCCTACACTGCTAAATGCCATTTTGTTTTCCAATATTCATGGTATCAACCTGCCACCTCAACGAAACATGGATTACTGTAATCACTTGGCCTAGACACGCACCCGGACACATGGGGTTAGTTTGTTACATTTTCATAATTTTATGAAGGTTACTTATATAAGAATTTGGCGTCAAATGAAAGAGGAGTCTCTTGCTTTCAAATTAGTGCTTTGGTTTTCCTGTAAGTCATATAGTTTGAAAGTGCTGAGCCAAATTTGCTTCTGTTTGTAACATGAGATTGCTCCTAATGGATGCATTTAGAATGTAACAAGATCTTGTGATCAGCACACTGACTCATGTGATAGTTCTTCAGTGACCTCTCCGTAAAACCATTAATCAGTGATTACTCTGGGCATTCATGACAAGTCTCTCATGTTAGTTAAAAAATGTCAAATTTAGTGGATGAATTGTCTGTGTTATAAATCCAGCATCTGGTTACTCCTAATGTTAATCTCTCAGGAGACCACTCCTTCTATTGATAATTAAGAGCATGTTTCCAACATGCTTCCCCTCCAAGGAGTTTCCCAAAGGTGGGGGCCAGTCTAAGGTGAAATCTGGGACAGCTTGATGTCATAGTAGCGGCTGAATTGAACGCCAATGTTATTAAACCTAATTAAATAAAACACTGCTTTACAACATCTTTTCACTACAATACAATATATAACATCCATCACATTGTTATGAGCATTGTGCAATAATCTGAAAGTTGTGAGAAGAACAAATGCACTGTTACCAACACAGTGTTTTGTCACATCGAGGCTTTGATTTCCTTTTCAGATACAACAGGTAACTACATTTTGAAATGAAGATCTGAAATACAAGCTGTGTGTCATGCTTTGCAGGGAATAAAGCAGTATCTGTTGAACTGTAATGTGATGTATGCCACCAATATTTGCAAGTTATATGTTTGTTTGTTTATTTCTAATGCACACCAACCCAGGGTAACAGGGCGCATCAATAAGAAGGTACAAGGCTTACAAAGTTTCAAAATAGATAACAATATAGCATAATGAATGTACAGGTAAGGTTAAATACAAGACAGAGTGTAGATATAAGCGTTCAGATAAAAATAAAATTCCAATACAGTAAGTTCCAGCAATAATGTACAATCATTTACAGTGATGGACAGTGTAGTGTGGGCAATTGTCTCAATTCAAACTAGCCTTTAGTCAGGTTGAGATGGGTGATATAATTCTTTCTAAAGTGTAGATAGGGTTGGTCAGCTCTCAGTTCATGGGGCAAGGAGTTCCAGAGTTTGGCGGCCTTCACAGGAAAACTATTGCCGCCAATCTTAGTAAGTTTGAATCTTGGTACCACAATACAATTTGTGTTAATAACTCTAGTAGGCCTGTTGGAAGATCTTCTCGTCAGTTTGTCAGTTAAGTAACTAGGGGCAGCATTGTGTAATGCTTTGTGTCAAGGAGGCAATTTTTTGCTGTATCTTGTTATGGGTGGACAGCCATTTATATTGACGTCTGGTCGAGGTCATGTGCACTCTTATGTTAATGCCTAGTGCGGCTCTAAGAGTGTTGTTTTGTAGTATTTGTAATCTTTGGATGCTAGCTATGTTGGCGCCATAAATAGAGAGCATTGCAGTAATCTAACCTGGAGTGAATGAATGCTCTGGCCAAGATAATGCAGCTGTCATTTGAGAGGAAAGGCTTGCCAACTCTGATAAGCGTGCACGTGTAGGCCGTAGTAGAGGCTCGGGATTTCACTTGTTTATTTAAGGACATAGTTGAGTCTAGGTAGAAACCCAAGGTCTTTACCTCCTTGGAAACTATGATGTTGTTTCCATCAATAATGAATGATGCGTATTCATGACCTAGTTTAGTGATGTTAGAGGGGGTGCCTAGAATTATCAATTCTGTCTTATCATTCAGGCAGAGACTATGGGTGGCCATCCATGCCTGAATGATATGAGAGATCCTATTCACCAGTGCCAGGCCCTTGCCATGATCCCCAGAAAGCGGGAGGGGAATCTCTGTATCATCTGCATAGTTAGTGTAGGTGATACCCAGAAGGTCCAGATCATCGAACAAAGGTTTGGTGAATATATTGTATAGAGCTTGAGACATGCATGAGCCCTGAGGTACCCCGCACACGATCGGGGTGGGGTCAGCCGCTGCCGATGGAGAGAACACTCATAGTTCTATCACTCAGGAATGATTCTATCTATTTGACAGCATCTGTAGAGAAATGGGCTGCTGAGTCAAGGCGCTTGCAGAGGACCTTGTGATCCACCAAGTCAAATGCTGCTGAGAGATCAAGTAATAAAAGCAATGCTGTCTTCCCTTTATCTCTCAGCTCATTAATTTGGGTTTTCAGATCTATCAATGCAGTTTCCGTCCCGTGTAACAGTCGGAAACCTGATTGTCTGACCCGCTAGGAGCTTGTGAACCTCAAGGTGTTTTCTGAACTGGGTATAAGCAACTTTGTCCAAAATTTTAAGTAGAAATGGCACCGTCGTGATCGGGCGGTAGTTTGTAGCAATAAGTGGATCTAAGGTTTGCTTCTTTAGAAGTGGGAGAACCCAAGATTGTTTAAGGTTGGCTGGGATAGTGCCAGTGGAGAAAGAAGAGTTGATCAGTTTAGAGATAAATGGAGAAAGGTCTCTGGCAGCGTCTTTTATAATATGTGCTGGGCAGATATCTCCTTTGCAGTTGGATGGTTTGAGTGATAGAATGATTTTTTGTACCTCTAATACAGATGTTTTAGTGAAGCAGAATCTATGGTTCTGATCAATAGTCACGTCACTAGGTGGGAGAGAGTTGGCAGGCTGTGGTAGGTTCAGTGCGTCTTTTTTTATTTTATTTTGGAGAGTGTTTATTTTGTTACTTAGTGCTTGTTGAATATCTGAGCACCAGATCTTATTTATGTTCCATATGTCTGGTATAGGGATCGGGGACTACAATTCTTTTAGAATGGTAAATAATTATTTTATACTTGAGTTGGATTTGGCAATGCGTTCATTGTAAGAATTTAGTTTTGCCAGACAGATTTTGTTTTTGTAGTGCGTTGAGGTAGTAGTTAGCTTCTTTTTGTTCTCGCTTTCTTTTCAGTAGGCGTAAGTTCTTTAATTGTTCAGTGAACCACTTGTTGAGGTGTGCTTTAGCTTTGCTTGTTCTCATTTTGAGAGGGGCAATTTTATCCAATGTGAAGGGCATGATTTTGTTATATTCCTGCACCAGGGTGCTCGGGTCAAGATTAATCCGGCAGAGAGTTTAGGATAGGAAAAATATCAGTAATAAAGTTGTCCACTGTGATATTCTTTTTATTTTTAGTTAGACAGGGTGGTGCTTTTTGTAGGGCCATATGTCGAGGTCTGGTGGTTGATAAAATGATGGACACCAGGGAGTGGTCAGTCCATGATTGAGGGGAGATAGGAGTAATGGTGGCTGTACAGTTGTAATCGGCTTCCCAGTCCAAGGTTCTACCCTTAATATGGGTGGGTTTGGTTACTTTTTGCGATAGTCCGAGTGCAGTAAGGGAGTTGGCAATTTCCAGGGCATGTTTATCTGCTGGATCATTAAAACCTAGATTAAAGTCACCTAACAACAGTAGTTGGGAGGTAGGTTTGAGGTTATTAGCAAGTATATTATGCAAGTCCTCCTCAAACGTTCTGAGGGGACCAGGAGTTCTGTATATTACGTGCATAGTAAGTGATTGGAAGTTGTTTAACAGGAGTTTGACAGAGAGGATTCAGTCACATCTACTCTTGTGGAAAGCACCGTTTTCCTGTTTTTACTTTCCATTGGTAAAAATCTTTGGGAGGTGTGGCATGGGAAGAATGGGTAAGACAATGAAACAAGGGGGAACACAGCAGAGCAGGAATGCAGGTTTGTAATGACTCAACCCTAGCTGTGACAGCACTGCCATTTCCTATGTTCTGATTTGAATTGTGACCTAACTGGTGCCCCAAGGCAGGTAAGAATACATTTAATTGCATTACATGTAAAGATGTAAGTGTCAAGGCCGACCTCGCATCTCTGTACTCTAAAATAGCCCACTTCAAGAAGTGACTGCATGTTGTCATTAAACCAAGTTTATTGCACAACGGCTGTTCGGAGAAAGGCTAGACAACTCCTTGGAGATAAACTAACCTGAGTCTGTCTCTCTGAGCCACAGAACAGATACATAATGTATACATTTCCAGACAATTTGACACAATCCCACATTTCCCTCATGTTCCCTTACAACTCATTACCCAAAATACAAATGGTTGGGCCCTATACAAGGAAATCTAATCCCCACAGTCTCATTGGCTGCCTTCCTGTGTGGCACCATCCCCTTGAATATAACCATCCTCTACAAACCTCACATCTCTATTACTTCCACTGAAACACAACACAACCCAGCACAGCTAACTGCAAATCCCTCCTAGTCAAACTCTCTCTGGCCTACTCTCACCCAACTGCCTACTTGTCTACAGACCCCCTGGCTACGACATACACTTTGCTAATGGCCTATGCAACTCACTAGCAGCCATTCTAGTTAAGCACCCTGCACTCACTGTACTGGGAGACTTTAACATCTGGTTTGACCACCCCAAAAACTCCATGACTCTAACCCTGGTTGACAACTTAGAGGCACTCTACTTCACCCAGCATAACAGAGGACCCACACATACTGATCACCACTTCCTCAATGCTATGCTCCATGTTCAACCAACCCCTCATCTGGACAGACCACTCTGCCATACCATTCTCTCTTACACCGCACTCCAGCCATCCTCTACCCCTACATCTCAGTTGCGGGAACAAGGTTAAGGTACTACTGGACCTGCCCAAGGCACTGCTAAGCTCCCTCCAGACCACAGCTAGACCTTTACCCATAGAGCTCTTCGACACCTGGCTAAACGACTTTTTCATGCCCCTAACTCCCTCCAAGTCTTCTCCCTTCCGCAATGAACCTACCCCCAAATGGTTCACCCCCACCTGAAGACTCTAACATCCCATAACTGCTCCCTTCGAAAGTACTTGCTAAGTGCCTCTTTGCCTTTCGTGCTGTCTGTTGGACTCCTGTGAATAAGTAACACGTTGGACCTGTGCTACCTCAAACAACAATCTATGGTATTTACCGGCATCCTAATTATCTCAAGGATAATAGAAAGCTCTCCTGATATTGATTTGAGACTTATATTTTGTTTCTCTCTTTATTTAGAGTAAAAGAAGCCTGTTAACTCCGCTACTGTGAAAGCCCTGCCCCCTTTTTTGGCGCAAGGAGTTAAAATCGGGCACGCGCACGCACATTGTGAAGTACCTGCTAAGTACCTCTTTGCCTGCCGTGCTGTCTGTTGGACTCCTGTGAACAAGTAACTACCTCAAACAACAATCTATGGTATTTACTTGCGTCCTAATTACCTCAAGGATAATGGAAAGCTCTCCTGATATTGAGTTGAGACTTATATTTTGTTTCTCTTTATTTAGAGTAAAGGAAGCCTGTTAACTCTGCTACTTGGTAAGCCCTGCCCCCTTTTTTGGCGTGAGGAGGCACTTAGTTTTTGCTAAGTGCCTCTTTGTCAAGTTTGGCGAGTTGAGATGGCATTCTAGCAGGTACGATTTCATTACGTTGTGGTTCTACGTTTTACTTTTCAGTGCTAGATTGTAATCACACTTGCCATATTGTGAGGCGTCTAGTCTTAGAATGCAGCACTCTATCCCGACTTTAAAAACGGGCATGCCACTAGAACCAATGTAGCCTAAACAAGGGTCAAGACAACGTCCGCAATCAGCCAATGTACGAAAACAACCAATCAATCTGACATGCTCGACCCCTACTGGTCGGGCGGAACGTAAATCTCTAAAACTGGCATTCAAGGACGATGTACATGCTGACATTCGCAAATAATGCAAAGACTTCCGACCAGGGAATAGGGCAGTGTCAAAGCAAGCGGTGGAGCCCATCTCTGCCAGCGGTGAACTAATGTATAAAAACACTGCACAGGGTGGATAGAGCTCCATCCACGGTGGAGAACACAGAACTATGTGACTCATCATCATCATCGATCGTCCCAATTGTCCCTCCTTTAGATCCTTCTGTATCGGCAGTATGTTACTAAACAATGTGCCGGCCACTGCTGATATGGCCGCTTTAAACAACATGCTGCCGCCTATGCCTGATGAGCAAGTAGTCATTGATTTAGAATCACCTAACTCTTGTTTGTCAGAAAATCTTATGTCCCACAACTTGTCGAGGTCGCCTGCTTTATTTGGTGACATTAGTCACTCTAATATAGGTCCTGCGGCTTCATGCATTGCCCCTACCCCGCGCAAAATGACGCCGAGTAACGTGATACAATTGGACCCTATATCTAAGTTGCTAGAAGTCACCTTTACCACTATGAATATGGCCTTACAAACAATGACCAAGTTATTTGAAACCCTAGATGGTAAAATGAATAATCAATATAGTCAAAGTGAAAATATATTACTATGGAAGGCAGACTCAACCAAGTTATTAAAAAGCAGAATAGAAGTGGGAGGTAGACATTTAGAACAGCACCCTACTTGCTGCTCTAAGTTTACTCAAACATTGCTGGGTGAAGCAGTGGATAACCCCATGTTTGTAGTCCCTATGATTCCTGAAATATCTCCAACTCTGTATTCACGCTCACTGAAGAACCTACTCTAGCGCAAGCTAAGCCCACAAAAAATTGCATGCAAAAAAAAAGGAACGCAAAATCAAATTAAATTACCCCAAAATCTAAATCCCATAATAAATCGATCCAAAAACCAAAGTTTTTTTAAAAACCTCACTCTGTCAAAAATAAATAGTTCCATTATAGCATCCATGGCTATTACAAAAAAATATCAACAACAAGTGAGGCTGATGTCAATGAAGTGACTATAGCTTCCTATGTGCCACTAGATGATCTTGTTAGGGCAGCTGCTGTGCTGGAAAAAAAGGACGCACAACCACAAGCAGAAGTTGAGCACAGAAAAGAAATGTGTAAGGCAGTGGTGGCTTACATGGCGGTTCGATTGCCTGCAGTGATATCTAATAATGCGATGAGGTAACAGCCTCTCCTAAGTCTCACACCAGCACAAGCAAAGTGCAATTGTCTGACTCACATTGTGTCCCTAATCAACATCAAAGTTGCTGCCTATTGCAAAAGGTAGCGTCAAAGAATGCATCAAGTGCAGTGCCTTACCTAACAAAAAATCAGACAAAAATGTTGTGACTGGGAGCCATGTTGATTTGTCAGACATATCCACGCACATCAAAGCAGACATGTCTCCTCAACTCATGCAGCTGATACAAACAGCCTTAGCAAACATGATCAGTTCTAAACCTGCTGGCGGTGATGTGGCGAGTGGTAAACCACGCATTTTAGAGAAAAATGACAAGCTCAATAAAATGGCAGCTAAACGGCCAGCCTTGTACTCTCTCAGATTGGCATGTCGCCCTTAGCCCATAACACAGTACGACTTACATTGTAGATCTGTACTAGCCATCTTCTCTGATGTCCCACAACTTGAGGATATTATGACGACAGACCTTGCTCTTGTCGATTTCGTAAAAGATGCAGATCTGTCCTCTGTAAGAATATGGATGAATTCTCGAGTAATACAAAACACAATTTGGCTAGCAAAAGAATGTTTATTCACCATGGGTTTCATAATATCCTCTGAGGATCCTACGTTACATGAATATATCCCGTCCAATATTGCAGCAGTAAGTGATGCACCAAATACACAGATGTTGCATACAAATAAGCAACTTGTGACCCGAAATGAATGTTCCTGTAGAAGTGATGATGGTCATAAATAACTAATTCTCCCAATAAAAAGCCATGAAACCTCTCATGAGTTGGAACACAAACATTTACTCAACAACAATAATAGTAAATTATCAGAATATGACATAACCATGTTACAGGAAACATGGCTCATAACTCCTCCTTTATTGGATAGCTATGATATTTTCTTAAATCCAGCTAACAAAGCCACTAATGGGCGACCCGCATCAGGTTTACTTATTGCTGTCAAAATACAACCAGACATAAAATCAGAGGCTTGGGCGATAGTAAATGCTTTCATGCAAATGCTAAAAGTCACTATACAGACATGCATATATGCCTTGATAAATCTGTACTGGAATCCAGCGGGTTTATCAGACACTCGCTTCATTGAGGACTTAAGTAAGTTAATGGTTTTGATTACCCAAGATGCATCTGTTTCTCACATAATTGTGGGAGATTTCAATCTGAATTGCATATCAAAGGTGTCGGCAAAATCTAAAAACAGAGCATCACATTGGAAACAGTTTATAAAAACACACAATTTACTAATGCTTAATGGAGCATTTAAGTCTGATATCCCGCCGCATCCGACTTGGTGAAAAGGTCTTTCTAGTGCAATATGTATTTGTGAGTAATTCGTTGTTTCACTCAATTTTGGACTTTTGCGTGTTGACGTCGGATGCAAGTGATCATGATTTGTTATTGACTAAATGGCCCAAAAACAATCCTGATGTGAGGGAAGAAAAGTGCCCACAATTGTTTGGTATTTTCACATATTCTGGTGAAAGTAGACTCTGATGGACGTAGGAATCTTTACTGCAATTCAACAAGTCCTAAGCGACTAATATAAATAAATCAGAAGCAGGTCATTCAACCTATGATACCGTCTATAGTGATATGATGCAAGATTTGCAGTATAATCCTTCTAAATTTTCTGGTCAGAAACGAACATTACACATGTTCGACGCTGAGCTGAAAACAAGGAAAACCATATTCAGAGCTCAAAAACGGGAAGCATTGAAACAGCCTATGGCAATCGGAAGCGTATTGCTAATTCGTATTAAAACTCAGTATAAAAATTGACTACGTGCCCAAAGAGCGGCGCTATACCAGAAGTATGGTGCAAATATGCTAAGCGTACTGCAAACTAAAAACATAACCAAAACGTGGGCCATCCTAAATCAAACGACTCAAGGCAATCATTCAATAATTCAAGCAAATTGTGTCAAAGAAGAAAAATGGACAAAACATTGTACAGACTTATATGCCACACCGACAGATTGTCTGAGTCTGGATTCATTAGTTGTTCCGAAAAAATGTTATCTGACATTTGACCTGCAAGATATAACACTTCTTATAAGATCAACTGGTCGTTTGAGAGCTTGTGGACCAGATGGTCTATCAAATCATATGTTTAAACAACACCCTGTTCTCTGGGTAAAGATTCTTTACAATATTTTCACCATAATAAACCACTCACAAACAATTCCTCCAACTTGGAAACATTCATTAATTGTTCCCATTTATAAAAAGGGAGACTGGCAATTACCAAACAGCTATAGGGAAATCGCATTATTAGATGCGCCCCCGAAAATATTTTCTCGGATCATGTTAAAACAGATTAATCAATGGACCACGAACATGCAATTAAGAAATCCTTTTCAAGCTGGTTTCCTGGCTGGACTGGGAACGATACCAAACATCATCACACTTCACATGTTAAAATGTACATATGCTTCCCGGAACCGACCTTTATATATGGCATTTGTGGATTTTAGGGTTGTGTTTGAATCGATTGATTGGGTACTACTCTATAAGAAACTAAGCAAGTATAAATGCCCTCCATATCTATTAGCATTGATTATGCATCTCCATATGAATACTACCATGCAAGTTAGGCTAACTCTTGATGGGTCCCTCTCAGCTAGTATCTCGACAGAGAGGGGACACAAGCAGGGTTGCATTTTAGCTTCCACGTTGTTTAACATGTTTATCCTGGACATGGGAAGTGCGTTTTCAGAGGCAATGAGTGATGCCCCAAAATCGGATCTGCAGTGAATAAGCTATCTGCTATATGCAGATGATTTCGTTCTATTGTCTCAAACCCCGGTTGGTTTACAGAACCTATTGAATCAATTGAATAAGTATTTTCAAATGAACAATCTTGTAAAAAAAGCAGACAAAACACAAATCTTAGTAAGTAAAAACAATATAAGATCCAGGGTGAGCACTTATCAGTGGAAGCTAGAAAATGTGATCCTTGAAAGAGTACCTTATAAGTATCTAGGTGTCAGCATAACAGATACATAGAGAGGTGATGAGCATGATCTAGACTTAAAATGCAAATTACAGTCTCTGATATCTCAAGCAAAAGTGCTGTCACATAAATACGCAAAGTACTCCTATAAACATGTTGTCATATTCTATCAACAAAAAGTAATACCAGTGTTAATATATGGCTCAGAAGCTTTTCTCCCAAAAAATGGAAACTATTAGGATATGTTGGAATCCAGATTCTGGAAGCAGATGTTAAATCTTCAGAATAACACTTATCTGCCATTAATTCGATTTGAGCTAGGTGTGATTTCTTTGTATTCACAAGTGTTGTGGAAAACGTGCTTGATGCTTAGAAAGTGTCTGTTGGGATTAATGTTACCAAATATATTGGGAGTAGTGGCCCAACATTTACTATCAGCAAAGGAAGCCTTACCGCGTGGTATCAAAGTTCTGTGAACATCTTAGCAGATGCCACAATCCCCCCTGAAACACTATTACAAAATCCTGCCTGAGCTAAAACTAAATTGTCACAACACGTTTGGATCATTAGCCAATACAGCTGCACTGCTTATAAGGATTTTGACATTAAACTATTTGGACACAAAAAATGTGGGATGTTGGCTGATTACCTACACAAATGTCTGCCGCCTTACATACGCAAACAATATCTGCATTTTAGGCTAAATCTATGGCATACACAAGAGGCGATAGCTAGACTAAAACAAATCCCAAACTAACAAAATGACTGTCGATTTTGTGGCAGTGTTTCACACAAAGAAACTCTCCAACATTGCTTAATATCTTGTTCTGAATTATCTGGTAAGCGTCAACAGTATTTTGGGAAACTGACTGCCTCACTCAATCCAATGGATCAGTTTCAAGCTTGCCAATGGCTATTTACCAATACTAAATTAGCAGTTAGAATTGCAATTGTACAATATCTTGATTCAATCTTCAATGTTTGATGAGATAGGAATTCTGATAAGCATACTGATAGAGGGTGAAGCCTAAATAAGACAATACAGGAAACATTTGCGCGTGCACAAACAACCTGTAGGCTTATGACAAATGGGACAAATGTTGCCGTCTGTGTAATTAATGTATTGCCTGAATGTCTTCTGTTGTGGTTTTTAATTTCAATGTCCTTTCTCAGTCTTTTTTTTTTGTTTAAACTGATGGTACTTTGCAATATGTAAATAATGGAAAAAGAATTGACATGTAAAGATTTGAGAGGTTCATTATTTGAACCAACCAAATAAAAATAAAAAATAAAATAATAATAATAACTGCTCCCTTCAGTGCAAATGGCTAGCATCCAGAACACTGCAAAGCAAAGCAGTACCACCACAGAAATTACAAATCGGAGATCTGAAAGTCCAAAAAAGCCTATTCTGATCAAAAAGATCCTGAACTACCGTAACAGCAGCAAAGAGCTCCACAGGATCACCACAGAATTCCTGAATCCGCCTGACTGCCTCCTCACAATCACTCTGCAACTCATTGGGCCTCATTCCGAGTACGGCGCTAACCAATGGCGCTATTAACGCCTTGGTTGACGCCGTACCCGGACCGGCAGCGCCTTGGTGGATGGCGGAATTATCGCCCCATTCCAAGGTTGGCGGGGTGGTAATTCCCCATTCACCAAGGCTCTTCCCCATTCCCAAATGAGCCCCCATAGGGCTCAATGGGAATGGGGAAGAGGCAAATAACGGTGACCGTTCATTACGGTCACCGTTATTGGCTTGGGGGCCCCTTTGCGCCCTCGACTTTAACACCTGCTCAAAGCAGCCGTTAAGGGCGAGGGCGCAAAGGGAACTCGGAGTATGGCGGTAAGGGATCACCGCCACCGGTCTCGTTACCGGTGGCCGCTATCCCTTAACGCCATACTCGGAATGAGGCCCATTGTCTGAACACTTCCACCCTCAAGCCAAAACTCTCCATCCTGTCCGCCTGCTCTACCAGATCCAACCATCCCTCCCGACAACCCTTCATTCTGCTCTTTCGAGCACAGAATTCTTAAAACGATTTGCCAGTCGACCCTCCGGCTTGCCCCTTGACCCCTGTACTGCCTCTCTCCTCAAAGAAATCTTCAACTCCACCTGTGGAGGAGAATTGGCGAGGCCCATTCTAAATGACTCCCTCACCTACAGCAACTTCCCAGAATTCTTCAAAACTGCATGTCAAACACCTGCTTTAAAATAGCTTCAATCGACCCTCTATTACCAATCAACTATAGGGCAATCTCCAACACCAGATTCCTGGCAAAACTCATTGACCACACTGCATACTCACAACGCAATGGTTTTGTGGAATCTAACAATCTCTTAGAGCCTGTGCAATTAGGTTTTCATCTGCACCAGAGAACAGAAACCACACTTGATTTCTATCTGGGATGACCTCAAAGTCACAACAGACTCAGAAGGATGTGCAGCACCCATTCTTCTTTACCTACTTGCAGCATTTGACACAATTAACCACATGATTGGCCTTGACAGACTGCACTTCTTAGGAATACGTAATTCAGCATTCACCTGGATTGCCTCATTCTACACTAATAGCAAATCAACCATCTCACCCCTCTTCTCTGCACGCCCAATAAACACTGGAGTACCCCAAGGTGCCTGCCTTTCTCCCCCCTTCTTTTCTCTCCCCCCTGCCCAGGATCATTTGCTCACAGAACCTCCGCTGCTATAACTATGTGGATGACACACACCATCCTGAGAATTCCAAAATTGCCCACCTACCCTCACCCTGACCTAGCACCATGTCTCAGTCATGACTGCTGGATGACGACTAACCAGCTCTTTCTGAACCCAGTTGAAACAGATCATTGTATGCAGCAAAACTGCTCTAGTGGCCCCAAATGACTCCCTGGCCACTGTCACTTGGCCTCTAGACCCCCCCACCACCTGACCACCACCACTGTCAAAAGCCTTGGCTGCACAATGGACTCTGACCTAACTCTTTATCACCACATCAACAATGCATCCAAATCCTGTCATTTCTTCTTTAGGCTCCTGAAGCATATCTTCCTTTACATCACCTGCCCCAACAGACTGGTTGCAATTATGTCTATTGTCATGTCCAGACTTGATTATGCAAACTCCCTCTACCTTGGTGCACCGGCCTACCAGCTAGACACATTCCAAAGATTACAAAACTCGACTGCCAGACTGCTTCTCACATTGGGACAAAGGGACGACATCTCACCTGCTCTCTGCACCCTACACTGGCTCCCAATTGAATGCAGAGCCACCTTCAAACTCCTATGTACTACCCACCCAGCAGTGCACAAAGCAGGCCCCCAATTCCTACAAGAAAAGATGCCTTACCACCCAACTCGCACCCTTTGATGAAGCATTGCCCTTCTCCTAGTGGTCCCCACCTCCAATTAGGCCAGGATCGGAGGGTCCACCTACTCAACCCTGGTGCCAACTTTCTGGAACCCACTGCCGCCCCAATTAGACGCAGTGAACACTACATGGCTTTCTAATAAAGAAACTGTCTCTTTGCCGAAAAACACATTAGGGAATTCTGTCAACACTTGACTTACCACACCGACCAACAAATGGTGGGTTACCCCTCTCAATACGGATCCTTTCATAGACTCTGACCAGACAATATCTACCCCCATTAACTGGAGCCTTTGCTCCAGACTTGAAACCTGAATCGTAATAGCCACCGTGTACTTGACCGAATTGCTTCATTATCTTCAACTGCGGGAATTCTGTATGCTCTGAGGCCAAGAGATTTCGATCGCCACTAATCTGGACTGATTGTGCTAGACTTGTAACCCAAGCACTAATAGCATTCATGAGCTTGACCAAGGCCATGCAATTATGCACTACGTTATCAGTCCAAGAATGCAGATGCCTGCTAATCCTATTCAACTGGAAATCCAAGAGCAGAACTAGATACTGGGGGCTGGGGGGGTCTAGCACTTATTTGCTATTTGCACATAACCGTGAATGCATTTAGCACAACTACCTACCAGATATCTATCTAGCAAAGCTACCAACCCGAGCACTTATGAACTTGATCATTGCCTTGCAATTGCACACTATGCTATCGGTCCAGGAAACACCCTTTCTTGCTAATCCTACACATCTGGAAATCCCTGATCATAACTATACTCCAAGCTAAACCCAACTATCTGGGAATGTTTTAGTAGAAGTACCTATCGGGGAATTCATTCAGCAGAACTACTGACCGAGTATCTAGCACCAAAGATGATGCCACCCTCTCGATCGGCACAGCTATACCACTCGAAATTGGCCTAACTGTACACAGTCTCATTCCCAATCTCCCCCGCCACCAGATTGCAGATGCCATAGTCCATTGGTGTTGCTGCACACATTCTGCAGATCTCACAACCACTGCACCACACCTAGCACTAGAAAGCAGCTACAGCACTTATTCCACACTGACTGCATACATACCTAGTGCACACACGCAGGCTTTACTACACTATTCTCTCCACTGACCTGCGGTCCCCAAGGGCTTTTAACCCACAGTGCTTAGGAATCATACCAATGTTAAAAGGTGCTATACAAATTCCAATAACAAAACATATTGCAACTACAAACCCAACGCTCTTCTTTGGTGTCTCCCTGCAAGACACACAATCCTGACATAGCATACAATACCATAATATTATAAAACCATATCAAATAAAATACATTTTTAGTACAGCTTCTGCTTGGTCACGGACCTGCAATGTTAAATCCTACACGCATTTTTTATGTATGAGCACTTTATGAGGCTCTGGAGAACTTAAAAAGAAGGCTCCTTTGATCGGGGACTGGCTCATTTCTCCATGCACTCTGACACTCCAGATAATTATTATTGGCGTTCTCTCGCCTTTTCATTGTGTTCGACCATCCGTTAAATTCATGTGGCCTCTGTTCCCATTATAATCTTTTTCCTGCTAATTAATTTAACCTTCTCATAGACCTGGCGTAATTTTTGTTCCCAGTCACCCTTTTACACATTTTGCTACTACCCCTAGACTGACAATGCCAGGTGGCAGATGTTTCTCTGGATTCAAAAACACGCAACACATCACTTCTCATTCACCCACCAGTCACTCACACCTTCTCGTATATACTCTCATTGCATTCTCTACACAGGCACACACCCACTCACCCACCCAGAACATTTAAAAACACACATCACATTACTTCTCATTCACCCACCAGTCACTCACACTTTCTCTTACATCAACTCATTACATTCTCTGTGCACAGGCACACACCCACCCAGAACATTTAAAAACTCACTTCACTTCTCATTCACGGATCAGTAACTCACACCTTCTCGTATATACTCTCATTGCATTCTCTACACAGGCACAAACCCACCCACCCAGAACATTTAAAAACACACATCACATCACTTCTCCTTCACCCACCAGTGACTCACACCTTCTCTTACATCCACTCATTGCATTCTCTACACGGCACCCACCCACCCAGAACATTCAAAAACACACATCACTTCTCACTCACCCACCATTCACATACATATATCTGACACTTTCTTCACACATGCAAAACACACATCATATTACAAAAAAAAGCCTTCGTACCTTTTTCTTGCAGCTTTGGTCTGTCCTTCCAGGCTCCCACAGCTCCTTCCTGGTTCCTGTATGTGAGCTGCAAGGAAGCCAAGGGAGAAGGGGTTGGAGCTGAACGTGGCATGTGACATGTGCCACATGTCACGGTTAGCTCCAACCCCTACTGAGTGCCTCCCCGGCACAGCCTTCACCCTGATGGGTGAGGACTGGGCCGGGGACCCACCAGACCTGGTGTGGCGGGCCCCCATGCCACAGTAGAGCCCGCTACACCAGGAGCACCCGTTTTATTTTAGCAAAAATATTTTATTTTGCCCAAAATTAATCTTTTTAATTTTTTTTAAGTTAGGGTCGCAAGGAGTCCCCAGGGGTTGCAACTGTGGCCCACACGGGTCGCAATTGTGACCCCTGGCGACTCCCAAATGACATCCCTGTTATAGACCGAATGTTTGTGCAAAGTTTGAATGGATTTTGTCAAGTGGGGCTAAGTTATAGGAGTATTTTTGTATGTATAATTTGACACTTTAAAAAAAATAAAACATGGATGGATTTGCAGCAAATCGGTGCAAGGAACATTGGCAAGGACCTGAAAGCATGGTTTTGCAAATGCGTCTGTTCTTTATTTTCTGAAAAGTTGCATAATGTAGATACAAAATATAGTTATATACCTTTGACTACTGAGATATAGCCTGTGGCCATGGCCAGACTGTCAGGGTCGTGGCCATGACCACCCGGAACCGGCTATGTGATAAAGTTTTTCGAAATCGAGATATGTTTGAATGGGGATACAAATCTGATTGTGGCTACAGTCCGAAGTGCTGAATGGGATTGCAGCAAACTTGCGTGAGGAGTATTATCAAGGACGTGGAAGTATGGTTTTGCAAATGTGTCCTGTATTTTACTTTTTCTAAAGTGTCAAAATGTAATAACAGAAAATAGTGATATAACTTGCATAGGCAGTGGACCTGGCCTTCAAGCTCAAACTCACCAAACTGTCTTCCCTCTACAAAAAAGAAATATGTGTAGCTAAACGAATATCCTTCGACACGCGCATATCCCAAGCCAAGTCCAATATGAAGGAACTATTCACCATTCTTAAAGAAATAGAGACCCCCATAGCATTACCTGACACATGCACTAAAGATAAAAAATGGTGCTCAGATATCCAACACGCTTTAGCCAATAAAATATCCACCTTACAAAACAGAATTTCCTGTAAAAAAGCTTCTCTAAACAACCTCCTCCATCCAAAACAATTGGGAACACCAATGCTGATGAATCCACCCGAATCAACTTCACCAAAGTGTCTATTCCCGAAGTGGAAAAGATTATTCCGTCCCTTAAACCCTCTAACTGTCAGGGCCATCTCTGCCCTGTGCAGCTCATCAAGGATGCGGCCCGTGACCTATCACCCTTCATAACAAAACGTATCTATGCGTCCTTCTCGACTGGTATCATCCCTACCAACCTTAAACAATCCTGGGTACTCCCACTCCTAAAAAAAAACCTACTCTTCATCCATCTACACCTACCAATTATAACCCAGTTACGACAGTGCCATTTCTTCAAACAATTCTGGACAAGGTAGCTTATATACGAATCCAAAAGCACCTGGAATTACACCACCTACTAGGAGCCAGACAAACAGGCTTCCATCCCCAACATGGAACGGAGACAGCCCCCATCGATCTTAAGACCCAAGTTGATGAGCTTAGAGATAATGGCAAATCAGCCCTACTCCTTCTCCTAGATCTCTCAGCTGCGTTCGACCTTGTTGACCACACTATTCTATGCAACCACCTTGACACAGCAGCACACATTTTTGACAACGCTATCACCTGGATTATATCCTTCTTAAATGGTAGAACAATGAGGGTCTTCTCGCCTCTAGCAGCTGCTGACCCAATACCCATCACCTGTGGTGTGCCTCAGGGATCTTGCGTCTCGCCCACACTCTACAACATTTTGACTAAGCCCCTTTTCAGTGATCTGGATCATCTCGGTATCACCTACACTAACTATGCAGATGATACCCAGATCCTCCTCCCACTTTCAGGAGAATTGGACAGACCACTCCTGTATAGAATTTACTATCACTAGCGACGACCCTTGCACACCCAAGAACATACCTATGGAAATCATCGAAAGTAGAAACTCCAAAAAGCTCACAGCTCAGAACTTCGACCCCACCTTGAACAAATTGCTAGATACCCACTCAACCCTCAGCAATGACCCAACTACTCTCGCTGAGTACTACCATAAATGCCTCTCCACAGCGATTAACACCATAGCACCTGTAACCTCCAAATTAAGGCGCCTCAACAAAAAATCCAACTTCTGGTTAAATGAGGAACTAATCGCCCTTAGAAGGAAAAAACGCTCCCTTGAGCATGCCCATAATAAACACCCCTCCCCGGACTCAGCCAAAGCATTCAAAGATGCTAATACTCTCTACAAATCAGCTATCATCTCGCACAAAGCTAACGCCTATAATGCCCGCATTAGTAATGCAGGTTCCGATTCCAAAGAGCTCTTCTCTATCCTTAGAGAACTTGAAAATCCACTCCCTACCGTCACATCCACAAACACAAGCAAAGAATGGTGTACCACCATCCAAGATGCTCTTGCCTCCAAAATCACTACTTTACAAAACAAAATCAATTCCAAAAAATTACTCCTAGCTACAAAAAAAAACCCCTCCCCAACCCCTGCGCCCTTTCCAGTGACAACTCCAACCCCCCATTCCAATTCACGCCAGTCACCCACAATCTCGTACTCGATACTATCTCCAAACTAAAAGCATCCAACTGCAAAGGAGATACTGTCCCAGCCAAACTAGTCAAAGCCTGTGCTCCCACCCTGACCCCCCTCATCACCAAATTTGTCAATGCCTCATTCAACTCCAATACAGTGCCGACTTGCATCAAAGAAGCCTGGGTTACACCAATTCTAAAAAAACCAAATCTAGACCCCACCATTCCAACTAACTATCGCCCCATAACCACGGTCCCATTCTTACTCAAAATCATCGACAAACTAGCCTACAACCAAATTCAAACCCATTTAGAATCTAACCAGCTCCTCGGCTCCAGACAATCAGGCTTCAGGCCCAACCACAGCACTGAAACAGCACTCTTGGACCTCAAAATCCAGATGGATGCCATTAGAGACTCAGGGAAACTTTGCATTCTCCTATTGCTGGACCTCTCAGCAGCGTTCGACCTGGTGGACCACGACAAGCTCTGTAACTCACTTGCCCATGAATTCAATTTCTCTGGGGCAGCCACTGCTTGGGTGAAATCGTTCTTAACTGACCGCACCTCCAGAGTGTCCATAGGCAAAGAAGCAGCCAACCCCATCCCAGTCCCCATAGGAGTGCCCCAAGGCTCTTGCCTTTCTCCCACGCTGTATAACGCATATACCAAGCTCCTGTTCTCAGCACTCGACGATATGGGTGTCATTTACACTAATTTTGCCGATGACACCCAGATCCTTATACCTCTTACAGGCAACTATGACCAGGACACGTTAGCTATCAATAAAATTTACGTCATCATACAAAACTGGATGGCTTTGAACAGTCTATGTCTTAACGATGAGAAGACTGAAGTCCTCATCGTAGGAGCTCCAGCCAAATTAGCAACCCTTCAGCCAGAATATTCAACTATCAACATCGACGGCACCAATATCCCAGTGTCAAAACAAGTAAAAACACTGGGCGTGTACCTCGATGCTAGCCTATCCATGACCAAACAGATCAATGCACTTTCCTCCTCCACGGCCTACACTTCCAAATTAATCGCACTCAGCCGACAATTCCTGACCCCAGCAAACTGCCTCACCCTGGCCAGAGCACTGGTCCTATCGAAATTGGACTACTGCAATGTTTTGCTACTGGGCACCTCCAACACCAACCTAGCCAAAATGCAACTTTTGCAAAACAAAGTCCTGAGGGCAGCACTAGGCATAAAAAAATCAGACCATATTTCCAAGACCAGGAAAGATGCCCACTGGCTCCCCATCAAAGCCCGCATCATTTTCAAAACACTATGCATCACCCACAAATGCATTACTAAAAAAGGACCTACCTACCTCAATAACACTCTGCATCCTAAAACTAACACAAGACTACTGAGATCCAACGACAAACTCCTCCTGGACCCCCCCTCGATTCAAAACCACTAGAGCAGGGGGCAGCAGCTTCACCACTTTAGCCCCCAAACACTGGAACACCCTACCCATCACCATCAAAAAAGCATCCTCCTTCAAGCTCTTTAAGAAACAGCTAAAAACCTGGCTATTCAACCAATATTAGCACACTTAGATAGGACCCCTCCATCGGACACTGTTGTGAATACTTAGGCCACTGTATATTTTCTTGTGAATATGTTATAACCTATGTCTTGTATTGCACCCTCTGTAATGTTTGATTGTGACTAATTCCTAAGCTATCTTATAACCTCGCCGTGACACCTGAGGGTTTGGGCGTGTAACAAATATATAAATAAATAAATAAATAAATAAATAAATTATGAAAAGGATTTGGCCTTGGTGAATAGAGTGTACATCATCATCCAGGCATGGATGGCCACGCATGGTCTATGCCTGAATGATGATAAAACTGAACTCATCATCCTGGGCATCCCCTCTAACCTAAAAAAAAACTAGGATCTGACTATTCCTCATTCATAATTGTTGGCAATAATATCAAACTAGAACACGAGGTAAAAACACTAGGCTTTTATCTTGATTCAAACCTCTCATTTGCCAAACAGGTCAATTCCTTAGCGTCCTCCAGGGCTTACACGTGCAAACTTATTTGCACTGGCAAGCCATTCCTCTCTGACAGTAGCTGCACCATCCTGGCCAGAGCCCTCATCCTATCTCGCCTGGCCTACTGAAATGCCCTCTATTTAGGATCAACTAAAGCTACTATCTGAAGAATCGAAACATTACAAAACAATGCCCTCAGAGCGGCATTAGGCATTTCCAGAAGAGATCACATCTCCGAGAGCAGCCGACAGAATAACTGGCTCCCAACTAATGACAAAATCCTTCTAAAAACTCTGTCCCTCACCCACAAATCTCTCAACAATGCTGCCCCCATCTACCTGGCCGAGAGATTCCATAAATGACCTCCCTGAGACCACTTAGATCAGCTAACAGAGATTGCCTCTCCATACCGAGTTTCAAGGGTTCCACAACCAGAAGCAACAGCTTCCCTGTGAAAGCAGCCAAATTGTGGAACTCCCTGCCCCCTTCACTGTAATAGACCAACCTTACCAAAAAATTCAGATCCAACATCACTATGTGGCTGAAATCTAATGACCATTAAATCATAACTCCTGCTCAGCAAGCAGCTAGCACTCACGACTGCAGTACCTTATGCCTGTATGGAGTGTATCCTTCCTGCGTCTCTCGACCTGCTACCCTGTGGTAACTACAACTGCCCTACTCACCACCTGTATAATTGTAGTCATCTCCCCCCACCTGGTTATAGCTATAAGCACCTTCAGCTTTTGTATATATTGCGTCTGTAAAATGTCTGTATCATTTGTATACACACTATTGCATCCTACGCCTGTAATTGGGTACCTTCTGTATATACCTTCTTGTAATTAATGACCTGTATGTAGATTTTATACCTTTTCTGCTGTAACTAAGCCTTGCATATACTTGTAACTGCTGCGCCCTGTTACCCCCGGGTATGATGCACATTATAAATAATGAAACAAACAAACAAACAAATGTCTACTTAAGTTTACTTATTGGGGAATGCAGCATGACCCATAGATTTTGTAGACTGCCCATGGTTGCAAGCCATGAGCACGGGCCATTGGTTATCGCTCATAGCTCTTGGCCCATCCCCGGGTCCAATAGAAATGTTCAAAATTGTGAACATGATGTGAGCTAAAGATGGCTGGAATAAAATCAACCTCTTCATCACCTGACACATGACGCAAATATGCATTCACCATGAAGGAACACAGGCATTAGGTCAAATGTACACTTAGACATGAAGAATATTAACATGGCAACCATAAAACATGAGCAATACTAAGATAAGCAAAGCATAAGCTGAATGCAAAACTACTGGCACGAGAGTATAGCTGACTAACATAGAGAAGCAACAGCGATGAGTGGCCATGTTATCTAGGATGGAGGCAGCAGTCAGCCTTTGTGATGCATAGAAACCAGAAAAGCACATGTTGAAATATTAGATCCGTGCAGAGCCCAGGCAGTGACATGAAGATCTCTGAGCCAAGGTGGAAATACAAGAGAAGAATGTTCTCATGAGAGGGGGTCTGCCCAGAAGAAGCCAGGTGTAGAGCCCAAGCAGTGACACAAAGGCCTCTGACTCAAGGTGGAAATGCAAGAGAAGAATGTTCTCATGA
This sequence comes from Ambystoma mexicanum, assembly GCF_040938575.1. Lineage (NCBI taxonomy): Eukaryota > Metazoa > Chordata > Amphibia > Caudata > Ambystomatidae > Ambystoma > Ambystoma mexicanum. The sequence goes on from NC_090928.1 coordinate 1,296,520,732, forward strand.
GAGGGGATCCGCCCAGAAGAAGCCAGGTGCAGAGCCCAGACAGTGACATGAAGGCCTCTATGCCAAGGTGGAAATACAAGAGAAGAATTTTGTCATGAGAGGGGGTCTGCCCAGAAGAAGCCGGGTGCACAGACTGGCACTGAAATACAGCCTAAAACAAAATCTAAATGGTTTCAGCAGTGTTTCATAAGGGTTTGTTATAAATAAAAGTTGGCACCAAGATAGACAATAGATAAAAACAGACAGGACAAGAAGAAAGGGACAAACAGCTAACCGTCCTTGACCGTCTGTCTGGAACCTGTGTTATCTCGCCAACCGCTTCTATCCAGTTTTGAGTTACGAAGCTAAGTTTCGTGTTAAGTGAAAAAGAAAATAGGAACAGAAAGATTTCTGATGGTCAGCATATGATGAGGTCACTGGAGGATGAAGCCAAAAAGGGGTGCTGTGTGTATTAGTGCCTGAGAGTATGTATCCAATGAAGTGACAGTAATGTACAGACCCTGTGGATGTTTGCACCAATCAAACGTTTGCCCTGCCCAATGTCTTGTTATACAAAAAGTGTGGAGCAGGGGGGAAAAGCCATCTCAGAGCCATCTCAGAGCAGAGGGTTGTTTCCAAATTACTCTCCCCAGCTGATCTGGAGATTCAGTAAATATTTCTGTTTCCTGCACAATGGTGTGTTTACTTTGCAGTGTGCTTGAGAAATGGCACTCCTTGAACACTAGCCATGGCTGCAAGCCATTAGCACTGGCTACTGGTAACATTATGAGGGTATAGTGGACACTGAGCTAGGATGCAGGGTAGGTGCAGTGGATAATGGGGGTGGTTTGGTTGGCCTGGGGTTATGGTGGAGCCTCATGTCGTAGGCATGCGCTGCTGATAACGATACACATCCGTATGTGTTGAAAAAAAAAAGGTTTGTTAAAGAAGGTTTATGGGCCACAGTGTTAGCCAACATTCACAACGGGTGATAGAGCATGTCATTTAAATGCATACTTTGCCGATGTTCACCATGAAAATGTGCCTGTGGCCTTTGCTCATTTTCATCTTACTGTGGAGGCCCACATGTGGAGGACACCCATGCGTGTCTGCAACCTTGCAGAAATCAAGGTGATGGACAAGATCTACACAGAAGACAGTAAGCCTTTGGAAACTCAGGTCATGCTGTAATTTGAGTGATTTATGTTATTACATTTTTTAATTGCCCTTTTGCCCCCTTTTCCAGTCCCTCAGTGCTGTCTCTAAATATTAACGCACCGTTTTAATCCATCTATATCCATGCATCTGTATTTAGTTCTATAATCATCTCTATATGTGCAATATGATTTCTGGAATGTGTTTGTGTATGTTAAATCCGCACATGAAGATGGGTAGCGAACACCTAGTTCACTAACAGCATTACGTACTTTTAACGTGTTGGAAAGTAACATTCACATAGGTTGCAGAGTCCCATTGGTGAAATGATTTGACCAATGGACACAATTTATGAAGTGGTTGCATTGGGGTCAAGCTGAAAACCCCTATTTTTATGGTGTGTATTAGAATTCTGTTTTTTGAGAAGTGAGGAGATATCTGCAGACAGCCAGTTCAACCATGTCTTCGGCTACACGGCTGCCAGATGACTATGAACTATGAAACAGGCCGAGGGCTGCAGGGCCCAGTCTCTCGTTTTGTTTCTGAGTAAAGAGTCATCATGCAGCATGAAGTCTTTTAAACGAGGCTTCATGGTGAGTGATGACTCTTTACTCGGAAACAAAAGGAGAGACTGGGCAGTGGTGCCCCCAGAAATCTTCTATAGGGGTGGCCTGATGAGGCCCCAGGAAATCTTGGGGTGGCACCAAAACAAACACATAACTGAATTTCAGGAAATATATTATACCGATGTAGTATGTAGTCCAGTTGAAAACTATGTATATATGAGAGTTAAGGAATTGCATACCGATATAGTTGCATTCATTATTTAACAGTTAACTAATTAATGTATATGATGCGCATAGACTAATATCAGTACGGTTAACATTCTGAGTTCCACAATCCTGTTTGTGCTATGTAAGTAATATGTGATGTGTATTGTTAGGGAGAATGCTCTTCTAAGGCTAATTTCCCTTACTAAGCAAGGCATACATTAGTTTTCAAAATTGATTAGCAGAGTTTGCTAATTAAATGTTTTTTGATTAGCAAACTGACCCATTTGATTAGCAATTTTGTACTGATATTGTTAATGTCACAAGAAGTTATTTGTACCCACAACATGACATGAGCAACAATACAGCAGTTATGCGTACCACTGAAATAAGACATTTGTGAAAGCAGGCAGGCCTTGCCATATCTTTACATTTCAGCTAGACCTGCAGGTCGTATAACTTAGTTTGCCTATTCAGCCTAAGAGAAATGCACTCGATCCATAGGAATGGAGGACAACACATTTAAAATGTGATTTCTGTCAAATGGTGCATGTTACTACAAATCCACTTTATGTTTGGCACGCTGCTGCCTCCCAGAGGCCAGCCATGCACAGTGAAACATATTTGATATTTACTGCAAACAAAGAAGATGTTAAATAAAAGTTTCAAAGTTCTCTTGTAAATGCTACTCGTCCTTCATAAAATCTACTAGACTACGCGAATGGGCGAAAAGACTTTGCGAGCCATAGATGAGTCTGTAAAATTTAAAAGGTTAGCTGCATGAATGATCACAAAGAAATAGATATGATCAAAAAGGCTCTGAAAACAGTGGTATTGAAGTAGATCTGTAGATGTACAGATTGGATGGAACTAACTGATCACTACTTTGCATAAGCATCTAGATCTCTTTGTGTATTCATTATGTAAGAGGCAAGAAAGAGGCTAAGCAGAGTGGATTGAGTAGCAGGTAGAGATCTGGGCAAACTAGATGGAATATTGTAGTTTGTGGTCATCTCACTTTCAGGGTACCTGGTATAAAGCAACAGGGTGATAATATACAATATCAAGTAGTATAGGTTCGCTCATAGGTTCAGCACTAGTTGCAAGATGTATGCAACCTGCAGATTACAGAAAAAGGTTTGTCATCAAAAGCATTTGATTATGTGATCATGTGTATTTTCAAAAGTGTTAACTCGTCAAGATGGTGCATCTTCTCCAACCAAAATGAAATATAGTTGACACTATGACATTTAGCTACACTAACCTAACCATTACTGTAAAGCATGGAGATGGAGCAGTGTTTTATAGTATCAATACTGTAATTATGCATTATGTAACGGCTTACATTTTAGGAATGGAATTGCATGACTATCTTTTAAAAAAAATATAAAGTTGACACATACATCTTTTTGCCAGACAGGATATAGAAAGCTTTAAAAAAAGTATCATCCTGATTACTTCTGGAATGCAATTATTTGAAAAAGTAAAAAAAAATCCTCCCTAGCATTCCCACACATGCCTTTGGCACTGATGAGTGGAGGAGATGATTACTGCTGCACTTTCTCTGCATTAGCACTTGAAGTGAACAGAGGAAAGAGGGTGAAGTGAGCACCGAGGGTAAGATAGGAATGCAGGTCGAGCTGTGCTTTCATGGAAGAGGGCAACTTAAATAGCTAACTTTGCTACACAAGTGTCCATTTGATTAGCAAACCTACAAAATTGCATAGCAAATTGCTATGCGACACTGCTTATTTTATGCCTTGCTTACCTATAGAGTCCCCCAGCAGCTTTCCTGGATTCAAAGGGTTTATTTTTTTCTGCTGCTAAGAGTGAGACCCTTTTTTCCCCACTCTTAGACTGATTGCTAGTGTGTGTTTTAGGCTATTTTTGTGTTTATGGTCCATGGGGTTTTTTGCACCCCCATGGGTATCATCTTTTTAACATGTGTGGTACACAACAACCTCCGTGCCGTACCAAGGGGTGTCGTAGCGACCCCAAACATAGACTCCATACCCTGGGACTGACTACTGTCTCCCAGGGCATGTAAAGTCCCCATTGACTTTACTAGTCAATACTTATGAACTAAACCAGTACAACCCTTCTTACTATGGAAGTACTGGGAAGGGTTAATAGTTTTTCCCTGATGTTCATTTTCGAGGGGGTACCGTACAGTCCCTCTCTCAAAAGTTTCTGGCTGGTGGCAGTGGTTACTACCGTAAATATTCAACCGCGAATATTTCCCTATGGGATTTTCCCATTGTTCGAGGCTACCACTTTTACTGACAGCCTCTAACATACCGCCGGTTTATTTTAATATTAACTTTACTCCGGTAGGTTTTTATTGCCAGAACTTTAATAATATTTCTTTCTCGTGTCTTTCTCTATAATCCTAACCAAGGTCGGGTATCCTCTGTTCGTCCTTTTGGCAGGCTTCTGCACAGAAGCTCTCCTCTCGGCACCACTGAGCCTGGGGTAGACAGGATGTGTGGGAGGGGGAATAGGCACCATGGACAGGGTTGCCTACACAACCCAAGTCGCACTCTGCCCTGATAGGCTGGGGGGTTCTCCCGCCAGGAGAGCCACCCCACTGTGTGAGTGACAGTTAGGCTGTATGAATGGCGGTCTTGCTACATAAAAGCAGGCTCCTGAGGACTGGAGGACAAGACGTTGCCACTGGAACTAAGAAACCAAAGAGGAGAGAAGCTGAAGACATCTGCAACGACTGAACCACCGGTGAAGCCCTGCTGCAGATCCTCACCACTTTTCTCCAACGACTTGAGATCTTCCTCTGCAAGAGTCTTCTTCCCTTGAGCTGGTGGGGCCAACCAGTTCACCAATCACCTTCCTCGACCTGCCTTGGTCGAATCGCCAGTGCCAAGCACCAGGAGACCGGATAGCCAGGCACCCGTCCACCCGCACCGCGATTTAAAGGAGCGTACCTTTTATTCGTTTGGCAGCACCGCGGCTGGTTTCATCCCTGGGCAGTGCAGTAACTCGAACCTTCCTCCATGACAAGAGCCTCTCTTCCTCTGCTGGATCTCCCGAACTGCAGGAACTGGCTGGAACTACCACCACCGCAGGAGCCTCTTCTACTTTAAAGGTGCATTGTTCCGCCAGGACTCCGGTTTCGTTGGGTATCGCTAAAGGTGTTTTAAATCCTTTACTTACCTACTGGGTTGGCCGCCCCTATCATCTAACATTGTCTTTCACCTTCTGCAACCGCCTTTTCGAATCGTTAAACAAAGACTTGACTTCAGCTTCTAGAACAGTTTGATCCTGGGCACATCACCTTGTACCATTGACACTGGCACAGGCCTATTGACTCTGGCTAAATCTGTTACAACTGCCTTCTCTAGATTGCTTCTCATCTAGAAATGTGTTGGTGCACCTAACTCTTATAACCACCTTTTTCCTTCCCCCTTGTTTAAACTTGTGAAGTGCCATTTTGCTCGGTTTTCACCTCAGTATTGCATATGCTAAAGTACTGCCTTGCCTAACTTGTTCACAATCTAATTGGGAAGTGTTGCTGGTGTGTTAAAGAGTCTAAACCTGTATAACTTGTCCTTCCCCTCCCTTTTGGGAAATTGTTAGAGTGCCATTTCTGCTTGGTTTTCACTGTGCCGTTTTGCTCAGTTTTCACTCTTGCTCAAACTTGTCTACAATTTAAATAGGGAGTTGTGTATACTTTCCTGGACTGATGATTTAACTTGCTTCAGTAATAGTGATGTGTGTGTGAACATCAGAGTATATATAAAAGAAATATATATATTCTTTTTAATGCAAAGCTTTGGTCAGAGTTTCCTTGTTCCATAGTTCTGTAGTCCTATTGTGTAAACCCTGAATACTGCTCATCTCCCTCTTGAGATAAGTCTGACTGCTTAGCCACAGCTACCAACTAAATCTTTGTGGTACAGACTGATACCAAAGGGGATTTATTGCTCTCACCTGTAGCCTTAATCTTCTGTAGTGCTCCCTAAGGGAACTGCACAGGATTCTGCCTAACATGCACGTTTGGCAATTTATTGTTCTTCAAACAGAATAGTTGTTTGACTTTGACTTGAAAAGACAAATAAACAGCTTTAATTTAAGGGAGCACATTGATTGTAAAGAACAAAACATTTACTGAGAACATGCCTACTCAAGTAAAAAACAACACAATGGCCTAAACATTTTTCAATACAACTGTATTTGGTTCATGTTGCTGTGTGTTCTTGTAAACTAAAATATATACTTACAAAAAGGAAACAAAAAGCATGATAATGGAGAATATATATTTTAGTATAGCCTGCTCAACCTATTTAGATCCCCGCTTTTCTAGGCTACATTCTTTTGTGTGTCTTCTTGCAAACTAAACATGAACAAAGCAAAAGTGCATGATCATGGACAACAATATACATTTTAATGTAGCCTACTCATTACTCAGCCTATGTAACGCTCACCTGATTCCCGTAGAGGCGCCGGTCTTGACTGGGCGTATACTGTATCTTCAAAGGTGATGTGTAACACACGGCTGGCTCTTTGGGCTGGACCTCTGTGCACTGTATGTCTGACTTGAAGGGTAAGATGTCTGCAGATAGAAAATATGGGATTAAGGAACTGGGTTATTGAATGTCTCTCTCTTCTTCCCTTTCTCTTCTCCTGTAGAACCCCAAAGGTTAACGCTCTCACCTTAGGTAAGTGAACGCCGTGCTCTCCATCTGCCTCGGGGCAGGGTGCTGTAACCAGTTTCTTCACTGGATAAGGGGAGCAGGCCTCTTGACTTCAGAGGACTGCTGTCCGTCGTTTACTGCACGAACGGTAAGTTTCGAGTAATTCTACTGTCTTTAAAGTCTTTAGTAATGATGTTTCTTGTTTTGCAGGGTTCCGGCGATGGCGGATGACGGGCTGAAGTGAGTTGAAGATGGAGCCTGTGTGATGAATAGAAGCGCCTGGAAGCACGTAAGTAAGCGCTTGTTTCCTGCTTCACGATGCGCTCTAACTGTCTTTTTATTTTGCAGGTACAAGTTCGGAGCGGCTGCAGGGTGCCGGAATACCCACTGGGTTAGATGGGGAAAGGAGTAATGGCACGTGAGTATTAAAGTTCCCCAATGTCTTTAAACGCACCTTGTTTTGTCTTTCAGATGCGGGATGCAGCGCCGAAGGCCTCCGGAGCGTGCGAAGAGTTGGTAAGCTTTTGTCTTTCAGATGCCGGAATGCAGCGCGAGGCGTTGGTGACAGCCGATGGACCAGGTAAGTGAAGAGCTGTCACTGAAGCCCGTAATGCTAACCTGTTCTTTCTTGTCTTTATAGGTGTTGCTGAAGACTGGATTCAGGGTGGTAAGCCTTTTTCCTTAGGCCCAGGATCAGATGCAGAAGACACGATGAGCGTTCTGCTGCAGAGGATGCAGAATAACGCAAAGCAAGATTCATCCATCGGGTGTGGTTTAAATAGCCTCCTGTAGTGCTTAGGTGTCTCCTTCCACAGCCACGCCTAGGTAAGAAAAGAGTTCCTGCTTTCCAGAAGAGTTCCAGTGTTCTGAATCTAGGGAGTGGCTCCTGCCCCACCCAACAGGAAAAGTAGTTCCAAACCGAAGAGGATCAGAGGCTCAACTGGCAGGAAAGTAAGCAGCATGGTCTGCTGCAGGTAAGTCCACCCAAGCATCATGAGCCCGGCGCTTCCAGCGCTGGGACTGGGCATATTTATGAGCCTGGTGCCACTGGCGCCAGGACTGGGTCCAAAAGGTCCCAATTGGGACTGGTTGGCACTCGGAACCTGGGTTATGGATCTGCTTCCAAGGGAGTTAGGAAAACCCTGACCTTTTGGAAGCAGAGATCATGACAGTATCCCCCCCTCAAGGCCCCTCCCAAACCGGGCTTCTCCGGGGGTTTTGGCTTGTCAGGAAATGTTCGGTGAAATCTTTTGATTAGGCGAGGAGCGTGGACATATTCAGCAGGTTCCCAGGATCTCTCTTGGGGGCCGTAGCCTTTCCAGTCAATTAGGTAAAATAGTTTAGATTTGGAGATCTTGGAGTCCAGAATGCTTTTGACTTCAAACTCGAGTTCTCCATCAACTAGGATAGGTTTTGGAGATTTAGTTAGTCGGGTTTGAGGTTGCACGGGTTTTAATAGAGAGACGTGGAAGACAGGATGTATCTTCATGTGCGGGGGCAAGTCCAACTTGACCGCTACTGGGTTCACTATGGTAGTGTTGGAATAGGGACCAAGGTATCTTGGGTTGAATGTGCGTGGCCCTTTTAGAGGTAGATATTTGGTGGATAACCAGACTTGATTCCCTACTTGATATTGAGGGGCTTCCTTCCGATGTTGATCTGCTCCTTTCTTGTATTGTTCTTTAGCCCTTTGAAGGTGAGAAACAGCTTCCTTAAAGGCTTGGGTGATTGTAGAATGTAGGTAGTCTACTGCTGGTGTTTCAAGATCTTGGAGGGGATCCAACTCCGAGGTTCGAGGGTGACTGCCGTACAAAAGAAAAAACGGGGTTTTCCCAGTTCCCGAATGGACAGAGTTATTGTAGGCATATTCGGCTATCCAAAGGATGTCTTTCCAAGTTTTTTCAGTTTGTTGCAGCATGCAGCGTAAATACTGTTCCAGAGTTTGATTGGTCCTCTCGGTTTGTCCGTCGGTCTGAGGGTGGTGACTGGTCGATAGTCTCACATCAATTTGAGCCGACCGACAGCAACTTCGCCAAAAATGAGAAATAAATTGACTACCTCCATCCGAAATTAGAACCGAAGGAAAACCGTGCAGTCGGACGATGTTTTCGAGAAATTCTCGGGCCAGAGTTGCTGCTGTTGGCAAGCCTTTGAGCGGAATGAAATACGCCATCTTGGAGAATAAGTCCACGATTACTAGAATCGTATTGTATCCGGAGCATGGAGGTAGATCGGTGATGAAGTCCATAGAAAGCGTATGCCAAGGGCGAGGTGGGATGTCAATAGGGCGTAAGAGGCCTGCTGGTCTTTCCTTTTGACTCTTGTTTTGGGCGCATATTCCACAGGATATTATAAAGTCTCTGATATCTTTTTTCCAAGACGGCCACCAGAAGTAGCGCTTGATCTTTTCTGGGGTCTTGGCCATACCGGGATGTCCTTCCATTAAAGAATCGTGATAACAAGAGATTACTTTTTTCTGTAAATCTGTGCTGGGTAGGTATAATCGTTCTTGGAAATACAATAAGTTGTCCTTTACTGCAAAGTCCTTTCCCTGCAGATGCCAATTCTGTATGTCTGCTGGAGTTACAAGTTGCCTGACTTTATCCTTAACTTCCTCTATGGATTCTGTGGCGATTACACCCAGAATTCTTTGTTCGGGAATGATTGGTACAGGTTTAGGGTTGATCAAGTGTTCTTCCACTCCCATCCGAGAAAGGGCATCAGCTTTACCGTTCTTTGTACCAGGTCGATAGGTAATTATGAAGTCAAACTCGGCAAAGAATAATGCCCAACGGAGTTGTCTAGAGGATTGGGCTTTTGCGGTTTTCAAATATTGCAGGTTTCGGTGATCCGTAATCACAGTAACGGTGTGTCGGGCCCCCAGCAGATAATGCCGCCAAGCCTTAAAGGCAGACTTGATAGCCAGAAGTTCCTTGTCAGTAATCGTGTAATTGATTTCAGGAGGCGAGAATTTGCGGGACCAAAATGCCACGGGATGCAACTGATTGGTTACCGGGTCCTTTTGTGATAGAACTGCCCCAATGGCAAGGCTTGAAGCATCAGTTTCCACGATGTAGGGGAGTTCGGGGCGAGGGTGTTTTAAGATTGGTGCAGAGATAAATTTAGTCTTCAAATCCTGGAAAGCTTGTTCCGCCTCGGTAGACCATTCAAAACGTTTGTTTTTCTTTAACAAGGCAGTGATGGGCTGGACTATTCGAGAGAATTCGGGGATAAACCTGCGGTAAAATTTAGCGAAGCCTAACATGCTTTGCACACCTTTTACGGAGGATGGTGATGGCCATTTGAGAACTGCATCGACCTTCTTTGAATCCATACGCACTCCGCCAGGTGATAATATGAATCCCAAGAATTCAACTTCAGTCACGTTGAAAACACATTTTTCCAACTTAGCGAAAAGTTTGTGTTGACGCAATCTTTAGAGGACCATTTTCACGTGTTTCCGATGTTCAGATTCCGATGAAGAATAAACGAGGATGTCGTCGATGTAAACAACAACACACACATCTATGAGCTCTCTGAGGACATCGTTCATAAAATATTGAAAGGCGGCCGGGGCATTGCAAAGTCCGAAGGGCATGACCTGATATTCAAATAGCCCATACTTGGTGCGGAAGGCCGTCTTTCATTCATCGCCCTCTTTTACTCGTACCAAGTGGTAAGCTCCTCTAAGATCCAGTTTTGTATATATGCATGCTTTTCTGACTTGGTCCAGGAGTTCAGGGATCAAAGGTAACGGATATCTATTCTTAACGGTGATCTGGTTCAGGGAGCGATAATCTATACAAGTTCTAAGGTCTCCTTCCTTTTTTTGGAACGAAGAACAAAGCTGAAGAAGCAGGGGACTTGGAAGGACGAATAAACCCATTTGCCAGGTATTGATCCAGGTATTGTCGAAGGTGAAGGTTCTCAGGCTCGGTGAGGGCATAAATTCTACTACAAGGAGGAGTAGATCCAGGTATCAGGTCTATCTGGCAGTCATAAGACCTATGAGGAGGTAGAGAGTTAGCCTGATCCTTCCGGAAAACATCTTGGTATTCTAGGTATTCGGGAGGTAACTGGGGAGTCTCTGAAGAAATTGCTGCCAGTGCAACACCAGGTGGAGGGTGACAAGTAGAGACACATTCTGGAAACTGGACCGTTCTTGCTCGCCAATCGATCAGAGGATTGTGTTTCTCTAACCAAGGTATTCCTAGAATAATCTGAAACTGAGGGGCCTTGATCACATCGAACACGATCTTCTCATGGTTTCCATCTTGACGTACTAGCGTCACCTCTTGAGTGGTATGCGTTACTGGCCCGGAGGCTATCTCCGTACCATCCACCGTAGTAATGACGTCCTTTACAGCCTTGGGACAAAGAGTTAGATTCATCCTCAAAACCATTTCATGATCCACATAATTGCCGATGGCACCGCTGTCGACGTAAGCTTCAATTGCATGTAATCGATCCGGATTATCAGGGCTAATGAGGACCATAGGTATCACGAAATGCGAGGTCACGGAACTGGTTTTCACGCTCGGCAAGAGGACCTCTATTCTTGTCGGGCGAGGTCGTTTACCTGCTCCGAGTTTGTAACTTTGGTAACTGCAGCTCCTACTGCCTTCTTGGCAGGTTTCACCGGACAGTCTCGAAGAAAGTGCCCTGAGTTTCCGCAATAGAGGCATAATTGCAACTGTTTTCTCCTTTCCCGCTCCTTTTGTGTTCAAGGACATTTCAGACCCCCTATTTGCATGGGTTCCCCGGAGTTTACTCCTTTGGAAGGAGTTGGCGGTTTGGAAAATACTCGAGCATCAAACTTGGAACGATCGGCCTTCCTGTTCTGCAGTCTGTGATCTATTTGAACGACTAAGTCTATATAGTCCGAACAATCTTGTGGGGGATTCACTACTTGGGCTAACACATCTTTGAGCTCTCCACGTAGACCTCTATAAAACAGCGTAATCCTTTTGTCCTCAGGCCATTGAGTTTCCACTATCAGTCTGTTGAAAGACGCAATATAAGCCAAAAGGTCTTGATTACCTTGTCGCAACGAAAGAAGCTCATTGTCCAAGGCCTGCCCCTGTGAATGTCTTGCGAACAGTTTTTCCATACAGAGCTGAAAAGCTTGAAAATCATGGAGGACCGGATCATCTTGATTTACAAGAGGGATCGACCAGTCTGCCGCATTGCCACTAAGGTACGAAAGCACGAAAGCTACTTTAGCATGATCAGTTGGAAAGGCTGCTGGCCGGCATAAGAAATGCAACCGGCACTGATTGATAAATACTGCAAACCTCTTTGGGTCACCAGAAAATCGTTCGGGCGGAGCCAGAGGTACATTCCCAGGTAGGTTGATCTGCACTGGATTCATAGAGGATGTAGAAGGAAGATTTCCCCCAGATGCGGGTAACGGGGTCTGTCCGGCTTGTGACTGTAGCAATTGTCTAGCGAGATCATCTGTTCGCTCCTTGGAAATAATCAGTTCCCTTCTTAGAGCGTTCGTTTCCTGACGGGCTGCATGCACTTCTGCCGTTAGTTCCCCAAGTAACTGGGCTAGCTGGTCGGTATCCGAGGTTTCCATAGCGCCTGGACGGGAGTTTTGTGGTAGGCTTTGCGTTCTGTAACGCTCACCTGATTCCCGTAGAGGCGCCGGTCTTGACTGGGCGTATACCGTATCTTCAAAGGTGATGTGTAACACACGGCTGGCTCTTTGGGCTGGACCTCTGTGCACTGTATGTCTGACTTGAAGGGTAAGATGTCTGCAGATAGAAAATATGGGATTAAGGAACTGGGTTATTGAATGTCTCTCTCTTCTTCCCTTTCTCTTCTCCTGTAGAACCCCAAAGGTTAACGCTCTCACCTTAGGTAAGTGAACGCCGTGCTCTCCATCTGCCTCGGGGCAGGGTGCTGTAACCAGTTTCTTCACTGGATAAGGGGAGCAGGCCTCTTGACTTCAGAGGACTGCTGTCCGTCGTTTACTGCACGAACGGTAATTTTCGAGTAATTATACTGTCTTTAAAGTCTTTAGTAATGATGTTTCTTGTTTTGCAGGGTTCCGGCGATGGCGGATGATGGGCTGAACTGAGTTGAAGATGGAGCCCGTGTGAAGAATAGAAGCGCCTGGAAGCACGTAAGTAAGCGCTTGTTGCCTGCTTCACGATGCGCTCTAACTGTCTTTTTATTTTGCAGGTACAAGTTCGGAGTGGCTGCAGGGTGCCGGAATACCCACTGGGTTAGATGGGGAAAGGAGTAATGGCACGTGAGTATTAAAGTTCCCCAATGTCTTTAAACGCACCTTGTTTTGTCTTTCAGATGCGGGATGCAGCGCCGAAGGCCTCCGGAGCATGCGAAGAGTTGGTAAACTTTTGTCTTTCAGATGCCGGAATGCAGTGTGAAGACCTCCGGAGTGCACGAAGAGTAGGTAAGCCTTTGTCTTTCAGATGCCGGAATGCAGCGCGAGGCGTTGGTGACAGCCGATGGACCAGGTAAGTGAAGAGCTGTCACTGAAGCCCGTAATGCTAACCTGTTCTTTCTTGTCTTTATAGGTGTTGCTGAAGACTGGATTCAGGATGGTAAGCCTTTTTCCTTAGGCCCAGGATCAGATGCAGAAGACACTATGAGCGTTCTGCTGCAGAGGATGCAGAATAACGCAAAGCAAGATTCATCCATCGGGTGTGGTTTAAATAGCCTCCTGTAGTGCTTAGGTGTCTCCTTCCACAGCCACGCCTAGGTAAGAAAAGAGTTCCTGCTTTCCAGAAGAGTTCCAGTGTTCTGAATCTAGGGAGTGGCTCCTGCCCCACCCAACAGGAAAAGTAGTTCCAAACAGAAGAGGATCAGAGGCTCAACTGGCAGGCAAGTAAGCAGCATGGTCTGCTGCAGGTAAGTCCACCCAAGCATTATGAGCCCGGCGCTTCCAGCGCTGGGACTGGGCATATTTATGAGCCTGGTGCCACTGGCGCCAGGACTGGGTCCAAAAGGTCCCAATTGGGACTGGTTGGCACTCGGAACCTGGGTTATGGATCTGCTTCCAAGGGAGTTGGGAAAACCCTGACCTTTTGGAACCAGAGATCATGACAGCCTATTCATTATTATTGTATTGTTAATTAATTTAGTTTTAATCACATGTTGCTGTGTCTTTTGTCAAACACATCCACAAATTCATCAAGATTTATCACTGTAGCCCTTCTTGACTCTACACTTAACAACCCCAAATTGCTCAATCTCTCATCACTCATTGTATTTCTCAAGGTAGTCTTGATTAACTATAGCACAGAAAAACTACGCTCACATTCTGCAGTGCTCACAGGTAATGCAAGTGCAATTTTGCAAAGTTTAAACATCTCATGGAACACTTCCTTATATGGCTCAAGGAAGTCTGAGCTCTATTAAACTGGTCGGTTTTTGAAAACCACTAGTTTGCCTCCTATCAAGAATTCGCTTGACATGAGGGATCTCATATTCTAGATCCTCACTGCTGCAGTTGTATTGCGAGGCAAATGGAAACACTACATTGTTCTCACAAAATGTGGGACTGGAGGGATTCAAGGCTTGTATCATAATGGCACAATTTCCTTTAGAAAATGTTCTCTTCACCTCAGATAGAAGCACATCAATAATTGGAATACATGTACCTGCCCAAAATGCCCAAAATGACTCCTTATCTGTTTATTATATTCTGCACTTAAGGAGGCTGAGAGAGAACATTTGCTTGCAATTGACTTTTCATATTCTGCCCATGCTAACATAGCAATAGTATGTGATTCTGATTTGCTATGGCCTACAAACCCCCCATCTTTGTAAGTTGCTTTTTTCCAATTTTTGAATCCTGCTTCGGATGTAAACACCAAATCACCTGAGGAGGGGAGACTGAAGTGCCGGCAGGCATAGCAGTAAGCAGAATCTTTACTTTGAGAGTATTCCAGCCATTTATGTGTGAAATACCATTGTTTCATGAAGCCCCGTCTTCTACCTCCCGAACATTCTGGGGTAAAAACCTCAGATATGGCTGTTTGGGCCCCCTCCTCTTGGCTGGGATATATCTAGAAGAATGAAAGAAGAGTTACTCTTTAGCCAGCCATCTATTTTATTATCAGGGTCACACTGCCACACCATCATAATTTCACCTTTTGGTCCAGGAACGGCTTGAATAGCTCTATCAGAGTCCTGCCTCACCCTCTCTTTAACTGTTAATGCTGCTGCCTGTTCCTCACTCTCGTGACATGCTGCTTCTTTCCTGTACTCTGTCCCTGATGCTGGCTCTGCCTGTTCGTCGCTGTCATGTTCTGCTTCTGGCTCTGCCTGTTATTAGCTATGCTCGATTATGTTGTCTTGCTCTTCCACTGAACCCTCACTAACATTCATCGTTACTGCATCTCCACTACTACTTTTCTTAAAGAAGAAGGAAGAGATTTTGGTTACTAATCATAGGCGTAGCAATAATGTGGGTAATTTCCAAGCTAGTTTTCTTTGAAATGTGTCTGACTACCACACAAATACCATGTTGACATGATTTCCATCACACCCTGCTATGGCATAGCCTAGCCTCCTAGCCAGAGGCAGATCAAAAGGCCTGCATTGGGCTGTGGCAGGTTTTGTGTCCGCAAGTAGTGCAAACCCTCTTTTCTCCCTCTACTCTTGAGCACCCAGCAGACTTAATATTAGGGGTTGTGTGGGTAGGCCCAGCAGCGTATTACTCATGTGAATGACCAACATTAAAAGTAATCAAATGTGCAACAATAAACTTATCTTACTAAAACAACAACCATTTACATTTGCAGTGTTGTGCTTCTAGTGCTCATCAAACACAAGAACACAGAGAATTTCTTCTCAGGCAAAGATAATACATGAGCATTGAAAATAGTAGTCAAACAATAAGAAGTTCTCAGTAGAAGCCAAAATATACTCCAGTAAACCCATAGCAGTGGTCGAAGTGGGCAGGAGCTTTGGGGAGCAGTGCTCCTGTAGTTTTAAAAAAAAAAATGTTTTACGGTTCCTATATTTTTAGTTTAAAAAGAAATTGTTCTGGAATGGTTTCATTTTAAAATAGAAGTTTAGGAAGATGTTAAACATTCTCTTAAACAGTAGGCGCATTTGTTTGGAGGTTTGGATTGCAAATGGGAGGAGGCGTGGCAATGGGGTTTGCGGGTAGCGGGAGCAAGCCAGCAGGGAACAGAGTTCTACTACTTCTTTTGGTACACTGCAACCACTGACCGCTAGTATCTGTACTCTATTATGCATCTTAGATAGTTGCAAAAAAAGGGCCAAACCGTTGTTGACAAATGAGGGTCACTATGTTTTTTTTAGGTTCTTTTGCCTTTTTTTTTATCACAGTTTCACCATGCGTCAAATACTAAGAATTGCAAATCTATTAGAAAAGAGTAACAGGTTCAATGCTTTGTACCCCATCAGGTCTCTCAAGTAAGGGTCCTTGATATTTTAAAAAAATAACTCCAACCGCCGAGCTGCAAAAATTATGGAAAATGCCCTAGTCGTTTACACACGAGACACATTTCACATGCACATTCAAGAGGCACCTCGCCGGACGGCCATACGTTCAAAGTCAAAGATTTACATTCTTTAGGCATTTAGCAGTGTACAGAAGCATTCAAATTACTTAGACACATTGGCCCTCATTACAACCCGGCGCTAAACCATGGCGCTATTAGCACCAAGGTTGGTGCCGGTGTTGTAACGAGTCCGCCATGGTGGAATGGGGAAATACTGCCCCATTCCAAGGTTGGCGGGGCGGTATTTCCCCATTTCACCATGGCCCTTCCCCATTCCCATTTTCGGCCCATAGGGCTCAATGGGACTGGGGAAGGCGCTAAGTACGGTACCGCAAATTGCGGTACCGTAATTAGCACCGAGGTCCCTTTGCGGCACCCTACTTTAACGGCTGGTAAAACCAGCCGTTAAGGTCGGGTCCCGCAAAGGGACCTCGTAATCAGGCGTTAAGGGTTTAACAGCGCCAACACCTTTTACGGCGCCGTTAAACCCTTAACGCCAGGGTTCATGACCCCCATTGCCATGCAAAAAGGACTGCTCTAAGATACTTCTTCAAGGGAGTTAATGTTATTTCATTATTGTGCAGACCATTAGGCTGTGGAAGGCAAACCATTATAGCAAATTGCTGTTCTGTAAATCCTGCCCCTGCCTCATTATGTCCAACATGCATTTTTCAGGAAATATAAACACCTTCAGTGAATTTTGTTAACGTCACTGATTAAATGCGTAAGTTGTTGGTTGTGTTGAAATACTCGAAGAAAGCATCACTCCTGGGTCATCCTTAAAGGCTGTTGACATTCAGGGACGTAATTTCACCAAAACGCCAGGGATAACAGAAGTGACATCACATGACCCTTGACTGCTGATGGCATCACAGGAACTGATGTTATTTGACTCCACCCCGAAGTGATATCGCAGGAAGCAATGGAACACAACCTTTCAACCCTTGACAAAACAGGAAGTGGCATCACATAACATTGTTCCTAAGCACGCTACAAAACATATGGTTACGATATCACTATAATGCAAAATGCATTTCATACAAGAATGGATCGCCATATGTATTGTTAAGATCAGTGTGTATAGGCCCATATTACCAAATTGCTGTGAATGCAAGCAGACGTCCAAGACAAATGATAGTGATGTGCCATTATATAGCACTTACGCTTAAGTGCTTTATATAGAACAAATATACATACAATATCACCCAACCTGTGCTGGTACTCATTTATCAACCTCAGAAGGATGAAAGGCTGAGTTGAGGTTTTCAAGAAAAGACTAAATCAGTGACTCCCCCATGAAGTGTGCCTGAAATAAACCCTTAATTATTCTAGCAGTTATTGTATAGAATT
Source organism: Ambystoma mexicanum (assembly GCF_040938575.1). Classification (NCBI taxonomy): domain Eukaryota; kingdom Metazoa; phylum Chordata; class Amphibia; order Caudata; family Ambystomatidae; genus Ambystoma; species Ambystoma mexicanum. The sequence goes on from NC_090928.1 coordinate 1,296,538,141, forward strand.
CTAGAAGGACAAATGTGTTGGTATTCCTATTCTTTCTTATTTAGGGTCACTGCTGAAAGTGTTAGACTTGTTGAACACAAGTTCCTAAAAAAAAAAAACTGAGCCCTGAACATGAAAGCCAGCCACTCCAGAAGCAAAGAGCCACATGGCGCTGGCCACAGCCTAGGACTTTGCATTTAAACAAAAAACAACACTTTTTAAAAAAATGTATTTTTCTGGGGTAGCAAGGGAGACTACAGGGGTAGCAAAGGACATCCCTAAATAACATCGCTGTTGACAATTCTTATGTGAGTGATAAGTCAGGGTGGGTGCCACACACAGACACTGCTTACCTCAGCTCCCCCTGAAGTGCTTGCGTGCTGGTGGAATCTCAGCTCAGGTCTCCTTTTCAGTGGCAGGCAGTGCCACTGCCTGAATCCAAAAATATTGGCAGCGTGTGTCTGTCCAAAGGTTTGTGTAGCACACACGTGGGCACAACTTGCAGCCGAGCAAGGAACTGGATGGAATTGAAAGTGAAACCCAGAAATAAACACATCCTGCCCTGAAAGCATGAGCTAAAGCAAAAATGTGCGCGTCCAGGCGGGTCAGGCTGTGTTTATTTCCGGGTCCATCCTGACTCCAGTCCATCATGGCTGGCAGCCGTGGACCTCGAGCCTCGGCAAAAAAGCTAAAAAAAATAAATAATTGTTTTGCACTGAACTGGGCATTTTATTGTCCGCGCACAGTTCAGTGCAAAAATTAAATAAATGTGATGTGCTTTTTTTTCACAGGGGGAGCCAGCATTCTTATAAGGGTGGCCGTGGCCCCCCTTGGCCACTCCTTGATGGTGCCCCTGAGACTGGGTGCTCCAGCCCCCCTCTTGTTTCAGAGTACAGAGACATTATGCAGCAGGCAGCATTTTCATTTATGGAGCCCACGGTTTTTACCATGCAGCGCCTTGAATGAAAGTGCTGCCTGCTGCTTGTGAGAGCCGGGGCACACTGGTGTCACACATTTGGTTCCCACAAGGGGCTGGACGCACCAAAGGTGATAATGCCAGTGCACCCCATCTCCACTACTTTCACGATGGGGGGGCTCTCGTTATGGGGCATGGCCCAGGTACACACATACTTAGGCCATGCCCCCTAATGAGAGGTCCTCCTCAATTTAGCATCCCACTTAATCCACTGTGTCAAGGGCAGAAATGCTTGTTTGTGAACTCTAACAAACAGCAATGTGTGGTGTGCGTGTTCTGCACCTAGCGTCGGACAGGGGCATAGAATTGTGTTGGGCAAAATTAAAAAGTGGCCCACATTTGCAAATGGCAATTCATTGTTGTTGTACCAGACTGTTTGAAGATTACCCAAGGGGGATGTTTTGATAAAATGAAATGCAAATTGTGAAATTTACCAGATTATTTATTCAGCAACAATACTCAAAACTACTAGCCACATTTTGAAGTACCTCATGTAAGTGGCACACAGTAGCATTTTTCATTATTTCGAGCATTGCCCTATTGGCTAATCCGAGCCTGTGGACACCTCGCCTGGGTGAATCTGTGAAAGAATCTGTAAAGGCGCCTTGAGGACATTAAAATGGAAGTCAATATTTTGCTATGTAGAATAGTTGAAACATTTCATTGTGTTTCACTGCAAAGCCTGCCATTGAAAGCAAAGAAATATTCTTCATCCCTAAATGCACATTTGTTGTTCCTCACAGCACTTTTTGATGTTCAATCTGTGGATACACACATCATGACGCCCACTATCACGGGGTGCAATTACATATGTTCCACAGCAACACCATGGAACCTGTTTGGAATTGGGTTTATTTCCATATGTACTCTTGTTGTCACTTACAGCAACTGCTGTCCACCATGTACAAAACCAATGTTTGCTCCGGTGTCCAGACAAATAGTCGAATTAAAACTGGCCGAAAATTATTTGGTCGAATGAATTTGGTCGAATCACATTTTGGTCGAAACACATTTTGGTCGTTTATATTATTTTTGGTCGAAATGTAATACAATACATAAATTCAAGAAATGCAAACTTACACTTTTTATATTAAAACATACATTTTATTTGTGTATTATTATTTAAATTTTTAATATTTTTTTTCCTTTTTTTACATTAATGCTGCTCAATATACAGTTTTTTTAAACATTGTATAGTTAAACCATTTAAATAATTATATAATTCAAACGTTTTATTAAACCAAATAAGTTATACGTGTGTACTTATATTTTTACGCTAGGTGGCGGTATTTGATCATTTATCAATACTATTGTAAATAGAACTTGTTCAAAGTTTGTTACGCATGACGTCTTACGTTCGCGACGTAGACACCATTTTAGAAGTTCCTTCATCCTGGTTGGATACCTGTTGCTCGTGCTCCGGACCTGTTCATGGATTTATTTATTTTTTTTCCAAGGAGTTTGCATTGGTTTTTTCTTCTGTTGGATGTGTTTTTTTTGCGCGGATCATCTTTTGGAATGTTTTTTTTAATGGATCTGATTTTATTTTCGCAATGGATGGTTTTTTTTTTTAACGCGTGGATTGCTGCGTTTCCTTGGATTTTTCATTGGATTTGCACTTTCTGAATGTTTCTTTCCCTGGATCGTTTCGTAGATGGATGTTTCAACGGACTTGGTGGATTTTCTTTCGGATTTCTACTTTCTGGATCTATTTTTCACTGGATTTTGTTGAGGATGGCCTTTTAACTGGATTGTTTTTTTCCAATCATGGATGGATTTTCGGACGGACATCTCATTTGGAGTTGGTTTACTGTACTTTTGGAATGGTTTTCGTGCATGCAGCCAGCGTTACATATTTGGTGAGTTATTTTTATTTACTTCTAACATTTCAAATTGTATGCTATTGTTTCAAGGTACTGTATTGGCTCTGTATTTTCAAATGTATGCACTATGCTTGCGATTCTTTCTTCATGGTGTCTGTATTTTCTTTTTGCCATTGGTCGGTTTTCGAGTGACAATGTTTGGGACTGCTTGATTTCTTGTCTATTTTGTTCAATTTTCAGACTTTTAAGGAAGTGCCATAAGGTTGGATTATTTGAACTGAATTCTTTGTTTATTTTACTGTGCCAACCTTCCTGTACGTTGTTTGTTCTTGGGTATTTTTTAGTTACTGATGTGTAGCAATTCCATATTTTAATCTCATATTTCCCTTTTCGTCGGGTTCCATGTCTCGTAAATTGCCCAATCCATGTGTTTTCCATGTAGTCAAGTAATGTGCTTAACTGTTCGTCATGATTAGTGTAGTAATCAGATGCAATCAAAGTATCATAATACGTAGTAACCATGTCCTCTTTTACAAACGCCAAAGCGTATAATCGTTTGATTTGGTGCTGAAATTCGGTATCTTCTATGTATAATGTTCGTAATCCTAATTTTTGAATTCTTCTCCACAGTGATTGACCAAAATGAAAAAAACAACCTTGAATATGTGTTTCAGGATACATTTTTGAAAATGCGTTCATTTGTCCCAGTTCAAAGTCCATGATTATAGTTTCTGGTTTTTTTTCAGGCAATGATTCTTGTATTATTTTATATATACAGCTGTACATTTCTTCTGTTTTTCCTGGCATTAAAACGTAGATTAGAGGTGTAACTGTTTCATTTACTGTGCCGTGAACGCTATAAAACTGTTGAAACGGTGTAGGACAGGTTTTGAATGTAGCATCTCCATGCCAACTGTTTGAATTCCCTAAATGCGCTATGTTTTGGAAAGTTGTAAAAATTAACATTTTTTCCTTCTTTATTTCTAAAGATTTCCATAGAAACGCTCTCCCTTTTCTGTTATCTGTAATATCTCCGGTATAACCATATTTTCATAGCTTACTGGTGCCATGGGTAAGTTTTCTTTCTGTTGTTTTAGGCGATTTATATTTCGTTTTACAGTAGTCGTGTTTGGCATCTGTGCCGTTATATGTAGTGGTAAACTTTCATATGCCTTTTCAACCTGAGAAGTCGATGCTTCATTCGTATTTTTCTCTACATTTTCTTTTAATGTGTTAAGTGTTTTCTTTATGAAAACCGCCGTATTGTCCGGCATGTGGTTATGTTCGCAGGTTAAACGTACGTTTTCACCTTCCGTAATTGCCCTTCCTTTGCAATTATTTTTGGTGTACTCTTTACACTTCCAATAGTTTTTCTCTTGTTTTGTGCATTCTTTATTGTATATGTAGCCTTCATACGCTAATTGCGCTGCGCCCCTTTGGGATTTTATGAATTCAATTTTTTTCTATCAAGCAGTATCTGAAATAGCAAAATTATAAAATTAATCTAACAATTCACTTGTATTTTGGGTAAACAAGTTTGTAGTTTTAGGTTTGTTACTTCAAAAATGCAAAATGGAACATATACATGCTGAAAAAAAAAAGTTTGATCACTAATTCTATTTTTGGGAGGTTTTGTATTTCTATAAAAAAATGTAAAAAAAATAACGGGGGGTTGGGAGAGACCCCCCCCATTAGTAATATAAAACTGTGTGAACCAAACTGTAATGTGCTTATTTAGTCTGTGTAACTCACCATTGTTTTAGTCACGTATACGCTTTACACTCGCGTTTTCTGATCAGATGTTCTCTCTTTCACTTTCCTGACATACTGACAGTTTATTTTTAACCGTCATCTGTGATTACTGGTGTCATACGAGGTGCTTTACTATACTCTCTGTTATTTCCTGTGACCTTTTTTATGTCAATGGTCATCTCTATCTGCCGCCATTCTCTTTTCATTATTATTCATTGATTTGTCGACCATTTCACTTTCGACCAGTCGGATTCGATGGATTGACCTGTTTACATTGTGTATATTGGATGTCGACCATTTGTTTTTCGACCATTTTCATTCGATCAATTTGTAATTCGACCATTTGTTTTCGACGATATGTCTGGTAACCGTTTGCTCCTTTATACGTGTATTGGGAATACTTCCCGCGGCACCTACACTGTAGCCGCCCGGGGCTCCCACTCGACCTGTCATCAACCACACTGGACCTTGAGACATCCTCTGCGCGCCCGCGTTCAGATGGGTACCCTAATAACTACTAATCACACGCAGCACCTCAGTGATACGCGCACCCATCCCCATCCTGTGGTCTCTATACCCCGAGCTTCCACTGCCTCTGTGTTCAATACGACAACCCGGTGCTCTCTGCATTCAGGCACCCCATTGGACACCTTGACAGCGCGCACCCCAACATGGCCGCCCGGCCCTATTTTACCCCAGTTGGATCCCCAGCAAACGCCGTGCAAAGCTAGTGACCGCGAACGCTGACAGCTTGTTCTGCAGCGCTTCTCTCCTGACACCGCTGGTGAGTTCACTCGTTTCCAACCACGCCAATCCTCGCACATTGCGGTGTTGTGGCTTGTCTTCACTTCTCGGGCAGCACAGCTCCCTTTTACAAGATTTGCATGACGCCTTCCCGTTTTGGGCCACACACCATATCACTACGTGCCTTTATAGAAAGGTGCGGATTGTACCATACACGAGCTTCGGTGTATTTTTAAGTTGGGGGTCACTCCCTGTAGTCCAACTTGGGGCACTTTTATCCGTGTCCAGCCATGCCCACACCTACCCCTTTGAGGGTCCCCCAGGCTGGATACCCACTCACGTCCTCCCTGCCATGCTGTGCGACTCGCACGCGGTATCTCCACCCAAGGCGCGCTTTTTTGAGCCCCTTGTGTTTTGTCTCTTTCTCCGCAGCCTCCCTACATGCGGTGACATCGCGTACTGAACAGGCCAGCCTGCTCCACCCAACTTCAAGCAGCAATAGGCTTCCCTAAGGTAAGCCCTGTTCTTTCTGGTTTAATACCTTGTTGCATTTTAACTCCGGTGGACTATCATAGCCCCTTTGTCATTCCCACTTCCACAGGAATGGCCACTTCGAGGACCTCAAAAATCCTCCAGTGTACTTCGGACACTGCCTCCCGCTGATCCTCAGCGCACCCAAGTCCCGGTAAGCACCGGTCCTTTGTACTTATACCTCCGCCTGTGCTAGATGCTTACGTTATGTACCCACTCCTAAAACATCCCGTCTGTTTATCTCTACAGACCCCACAAGATACTTCCCGTTTTGGAATATCCCGTCCTGACGAAGGCCATCCCATCAGAGCTCACTCTAGCTCACTTCCTGGCCGAAAAACTGTCGTGTTGACTGTTATTGTCCCTCGTTGTCCTTGTTCAACTCGATATTGTTCAGATGCATATTTGCTGATTACCACATGTTATCACTTCACTAAATCCACTGGTCTCCTTCCCAAGGATCTCTCAGTGGATGTGCAAGCATTGATAAGACTTTGCGAATATTTTACATTTGCCTTGTACCAATTTGGTTACCATACCATATTTGTGTAAATACTGTTGTATCTTGTGTAAAACCTCAGTCAAGTGTATCTATCAAAACACAAACTACAGTCTCATTGAAATCTGACTCTAGTACTCTCAAGTGTCCTGATACATTTGTGTTAGGAGTCATCTATACCCCCATAGGAGTGTGTTCATTTTTCGTTTATCAGCCAGGTACCCTATGACCTTGCTCAATTTTTTCTTGAATACGTAACTACCCACCTGGGCAGAGCAAGGCATCAACCAGGTGCCCTTTTTGATATGAATTGTAGACGTGGCTGGAGTGTGTATGACTAGGAGTTGCATTGTCAGAATGACAGACGTGGCTGGAGTATGTATGACTAGGAGTTGCATTGTCTGAATGATAGATGTGGCTGGAGGATGTATGACTAGGAGTTGCATTGTCTGAATGATAGACGTGGCTGGAGTATGTATGACTAGGAGTTGCATTGTCTGAATTGTAGACGTGGCTGGATTGTGTATGACTAGGAGTTGCATTGTCAGAATGACAGACGTGGTTGGAGTATGTATGACTAGGGGTTGCATTGTCTGAATGATAGACATGGCTGGAGTATGTATGACTAGGAGTTGCATTGTCTGAATGATAGACATGGCTGGAGGATGTATGACTAGGGGTTGCATTGTCTGAATGATAGACATGGCTGGAGTGTGTATGACTAGGAGTTGCATTGTCTGAATGATAGACGTGACTGGAGTATGTATGACTAGGAGTTGCATTGTCTGAATGAAAGACGTGGCTGGAGAATGTATGACTAGGGGAAGCATTGTCTGAATGATATGGGGTTGCAGTGTCTGAATGAGAGACGTGGATGCAGAATGTATGACTAGGAGTTGCATTGTCTGAATGATAGACGTGACTGGAGTATGTATGACTAGGAGTTCCATTGTCTGAATGATAGACGAGGCTGGAGTATGTATGACTAGGAGTTGCATTGTCTGAATGATAGACATGGCTGGAGTATGTATGACTAGGAGTTGCATTGTCTGAATGATAGATGTGGCTGGAGGATGTATGACTAGGGGTTGCATTGTCTGAATGATAGACATGGCTGGAGTGTGTATGACTAGGAGTTGCATTGTCTGAATGATAGACATGGCTGGAGTGTGTATGACTGGGGGATGCATTGTCTGAATGATAGACGTGGCTGGAGGATGTATGACTAGGAGTTGCATTGTCTGAATGATAGACGTGGCTGGAGTGTGTATGACTAGGGGATGCATTGTCTGAATGATAGACGTGGCTGGAGTGTGTATGACTAGGGGATGCATTGTCTGAATGATAGACGTGGCTGGAGTGTGTATGACTAGGGGATGCATTGTCTGAATGATAGACCTGGCTGGAGTGTGTATGACTAGGGGTTGCATTGTCTGATTGATAGACGTGACTGGAGTATGTATGACTAGGAGTTGCATTGTCTGAATGATAGACCTGGCTGGAGTGTGTATGACTAGGGGATGCATTGTCTGAATGATAGACATGAGTGGAGTATGTATGACTAGGGGTTGCATTGTCTGAATGATAGACGTGGCTGGAGTATGTATGACTAGGAGTTGCATTGTCTGAATGATAGACATGAGTGGAGTATGTATGACTAGGAGTTGCATTGTCTGAATGATAGACGTGGCTGGAGTATGTATGACTAGGAGTTGCATTGTCTGAATGATAGACGTAGCTGGAGTATGTATGACTAGGAGTTGCATTGTCTGAATGATAGACGTGGCTGGAGTATGTATGACTAGGGGATGCATTGTCTGAATGATAGACATGGCTGGAGTATGTATGACTAGGAGTTGCATTGTCTGAATGATAGACGTGGCTGGAGTATGTATGACTAGGAGTTGCATTGTCTGAATGATAGACGTGGCTGGAGTATGTATGACTAGGAGTTGCATTGTCCGAATGATAGACATGAGTGGAGTATGTATGTCTAGGGGTTGCAGTGTCTGAATGATAGACATGGCTGGAGTGTGTATGACTAGGGGATGCATTGTCTGAATGATAGACGTGGCTGGAGTATCTATGACTAGGGGTTGCAGTGTCTGAATGATAGACATGGCTGGAGTATGTATGACTAGGAGTTGCATTGTCTGAATGATAGACATGGCTGGAGTATGTATGACTAGGAGTTGCATTGTCTGAATGATAGACATGGCTGGAGTATGTATGACTAGGAGTTGCATTGTCTGAATGATAGACGTGGCTGGAGTATGTATGACTAGGAGTTGCATTGTCTGAATGATAGACGTGGCTGGAGTATGTATGACTAGGAGTTCCATTGTCTGAATGATAGACGAGGCTGGAGTATGTATGACTAGGAGTTGCATTGTCTGAATGATAGACGTGGCTGGAGTATGTATGACTAGGAGTTGCATTGTCTGAACGATAGACGTGGCTGGAGGATGTATAACTAGAGGAAGCATTGTCTGAATGATAGATGTGGCTGAAGTATGTATGACTAGGAGTTGCATTGTCTGAATGATAGACATGAGTGGAGTTTGTATGACTAGGAGTTGCATTGTCTGAACGATAGACGTGAATGGAGTATGTATGACTAGGAGTTGCATTGTCTGAATGATAGATGTGACTGGAGTATGTATGACTGGGAGTTGCATTGTCTGAATGATAGATGTGACTGGAGTATGTATGACTGGGAGTTGCATTGTCTGAATGATAGACATGAGTGGAGTTTGTATGACTAGGAGTTGCATTGTCTGAACGATAGACGTGAATGGAGTATGTATGACTAGGAGTTGCATTGTCTGAACGATAGACGTAGCTGGAGGATGTATGACTAGGGGAAGCATTGTCTGAGCTATAGACATGGCTGGAGTATGTATGACTAGGAGTTGCATTGTCTGAATGATAGACGTGGCTGGAGTATGTATGACTAGGAGTTGCATTGTCTGAATGATAGATGTGGCTGGAGTATGTATGACTAGGAGTTGCATTGTCTGAATGATAGATGTGGCTGGAGTATGTATGACTAGGGGTTGTATTGTGTGAATGATAGACATGGCTGGAGTGTGTATGACTAGGAGTTGCATTGTCTGAATGATAGACATGACTGGAGTATGTCTGACTAGGGGATGCATTGTCTGAATGATAGACGTGGCTGGAGTATGTATGACTAGGAGTTGCATTGTCTGAATGATAGACATGAGTTGAGTATGTATGACTAGGAGTTGCATTGTCTGAATGATAGACGTGGCTGGAGTATGTATGACTAGGAGTTGCATTGTCTGAATGATAGATGTGGCTGGAGTATGTATAACTAGGAATTGCATTGTCTGAATGATAGATGTGGCTGGAGTATGTATGACTAGGGGTTGTATTGTGTGAATGATAGACATGGCTGGAGTGTGTATGACTAGGAGTTGCATTGTCTGAATGATAGACATGACTGGAGTATGTATGACTAGGAGTTGCATTGTCTATACGATAGACGTGGATGGAGTATGTATGACTAGGAGTTGCATTGTCTGAATGATAGACGTGGCTGGAGTATGTATGACTAGGAGTTGCATTGTCTGAATGATAGACGTAGCTGGAGTATGTATGACTAGGAGTTGCATTGTCTGAATGATAGACGTGGCTGGAGTATGTATGACTAGGAGTTGCATTGTCTGAATGATAGATGTGGCTGGAGTATGCATGTCTAGGAGTTGCATTGTCTGAATGATAGACGTGGCTGGAGTATGTATGACTAGGAGTTGCATTGTCTGAATGATAGACATGAGTGGAGTATGTATGACTAGGAGTTGCATTGTCTGAATGATAGACGTGGCTGGAGTATGTATGACTAGGAGTTGCATTGTCTGAATGATAGACGTGGCTGAAGTATGTATGACTAGGTGTTGCATTGTCTGAATGATAGATGTGGCTGGAGTATGTATGACTAGGGGTTGTATTGTGTGAATGATAGACATGGCTGGAGTGTGTATGACTAGGAGTTGCATTGTCTGAATGATAGACGTGGCTGGAGTATGTATGACTAGGAGTTGCATTGTCTGAATGATAGACATGGCTGGAGTATGTATGACTAGGAGTTGCATTGTCTGACTGATAGACGTGGCTGGAGTATGTATGACTAGGAGTTGCATTGTCTGACTGATAGACGTGGCAGGAGTATGTATGACTAGGGTATGCATTGTCTGAATGATAGACATGGCTGGAGTATGTATGAATAGGAGTTGCATTGTCTTAATGATAGACGTGGCTGGAGTATGTATGACTAGGAGTTGCATTGTCTGACTGATAGACGTGGCTGGAGTATGTATGACTAGGGGATGCATTGTCTGAATGATAGACATGAGTGGAGTATGTATGACTAGGAGTTGCATTGTCTGAATGATAGACGTGGCTGGAGTATGTATGACTAGGAGTTGCATTGTCTGAATGATAGATGTGGCTGGAGTATGTATGACTAGGAGTTGCATTGTCTGAATGATAGATGTGGCTGGAGTATGTATGACTAGGAGTTGCATTGTCTGAACGATAGACGTAGCTGGAGGATGTATGACTAGGGGAAGCATTGTCTGAGCTATAGACATGGCTGGAGTATGTATGACTAGGACTTGCATTGTCTGAATGATAGACTTGACTGGAGTATGTCTGACTAGGGGATGCATTGTCTGAATGATAGACGTGGCTGGAGTATGTATGACTAGGAGTTGCATTGTCTGAATGATAGACATGAGTGGAGTATGTATGACTAGGAGTTGCATTGTCGGAATGATAGACGTGGCTGGAGTATGTATGACTAGGAGTTGCATTGTCTGAATGATAGACGTGGCTGGAGTATGTATGACTAGGAGTTGCATTGTCTGAATGATAGATGTGGCTGGAGTATGTATGACTAGGAGTTGCATTGTCTGAATGATAGACATGAGTGGAGTATATATGACTAGGAGTTGCATTGTCTGAATGATAGACGTGGCTGGAGTATGTATGACTAGGAGTTGCATTGTCTGAATGATAGATGTGGCTGGAGTATGTATGACTAGGAGTTGCATTGTCTGAATGATAGATGTGGCTGGAGTATGTATGACTAGGGGTTGCATTGTGTGAATGATAGACATGGCTGGAGTGTGTATGACTAGGAGATGCATTGTCTGAATGATAGACGTGGCTGGAGTATGTATGACTAGGAGTTGCATTGTCTGAATGATAGACGTGGCTGGAGTATGTATGACTAGGAGTTGCATTGTCTGAATGATAGACGTAGCTGGAGTATGTATGACTAGGAGTTGCATTGTCTGAATGATAGACGTGGCTGGAGTATGTATGACTAGGAGTTGCAGTGTCTGAATGATAGATGTGGCTGGAGTATGTATGACTAGGAGTTGCATTGTCTGAATGATAGACGTGGCTGGAGTATGTATGACTAGGAGTTGCATTGTCTGAATGATAGATGTGGCTGAAGTATGTATGACTAGGTGTTGCATTGTCTGAATGATAGATGTGGCTGGAGTATGTATGACTAGGGGTTGTATTGTGTGAATGATAGACATGGCTAGAGTGTGTATGACTAGGAGTTGCATTGTCTGAATCATAGACGTGGCTGGAGTATGTATGACTAGGAGTTGCATTGTCTGAATGATAGACGTGGCTGGAGTATGTATGACTAGGAGTTGCATTGTCTGAATGATAGACATGAGTGGAGTATGTATGACTAGGAGTTGCATTGTCTGAACGATAGACGTGGCTGGAGTATGTATGACTAGGAGTTGCATTGTCTGAATGATAGACGTGGATGGAGTATGTATGACTAGGTGTTGCATTGTCTGAATGATAGATGTGGCTGGAGTATGTATGACTAGGGGTTGTATTGTGTGAATGATAGACATGGCTAGAGTGTGTATGACTAGGAGTTGCATTGTCTGAATCATAGACGTGGCTGGAGTATGTATGACTAGGAGTTGCATTGTCTGAATGATAGACGTGGCTGGAGTATGTATGACTAGGAGTTGCATTGTCTGAATGATAGACATGAGTGGAGTATGTATGACTAGGAGTTGCATTGTCTGAACGATAGACGTAGCTGGAGTATGTATGACTAGGAGATGCATTGTCTGAATGATAGACGTGGATGGAGTATGTATGACTAGGAGTTGCATTGTCTGAATGATAGACGTGGCTGGAGTATGTATGACTAGGAGTTGCATTGTCTGAATGATAGACGTAGCTGGAGTATGTATGACTAGGAGTTGCATTGTCTGAATGATAGACGTGGCTGGAGTATGTATGACTAGGAGTTGCATTGTCTGAATGATAGACGGCGCTGGAGTATATATAACTAGGAGTTGCATTGTCTGAATGATAGACATGGCTGGAGGATGTATGACTAGGAGTTGCATTGTCTGAATGATAGACGTGGCTGGAGTATGTATGACTAGGAGTTGCATTGTCTGAATGATAGACATGGCTGGAGTATGTATGACCAGGTGTTGCATTGTCTGAATGATAGACGTGGCTGGAGTATGTATGACTAGGAGTTGCATTGTCTGAATGATAGACATGAGTGGAGTTTGTATGACTAGGAGTTGCATTGTCTGAACGATAGATGTGACTGGAGTATGTATGACTGGGAGTTGCATTGTCTGAATGATAGATGTGACTGGAGTATGTATGACTGGGAGTTGCATTCTCTGAATGATAGACATGAGTGGAGTTTGTATGACTAGGAGTTGCATTGTCTGAACGATAGACGTGAATGGAGTATGTATGACTAGGAGTTGCATTGTCTGAACGATAGACGTAGCTGGAGGATGTATGACTAGGGGAAGCATTGTCTGAGCTATAGACATGGCTGGAGTATGTATGACTAGGAGTTGCATTGTCTGAATGATAGACTTGACTGGAGTATGTCTGACTAGGGGATGCATTGTCTGAATGATAGACGTGGCTGGAGTATGTATGACTAGGAGTTGCATTGTCTGAATGATAGACATGAGTGGAGTATGTATGACTAGGAGTTGCATTGTCTGAATGATAGACGTGGCTGGAGTATGTATGACTAGGAGTTGCATTGTCTGAATGATAGACGTGGCTGGAGTATGTATGACTAGGAGTTGCATTGTCTGAATGATAGATATGGCTGGAGTATGTATGACTAGGAGTTGCATTGTCTGAATGATAGATGTGGCTGGAGTATGTATGACTAGGGGTTGTATTGTGTGAATGATAGACATGGCTGGAGTGTGTATGACTAGGAGTTGCATTGTCTGAATGATAGACATGACTGGAGTATGTATGACTAGGAGTTGCATTGTCTGAACGATAGACGTAGCTGGAGTATGTATGACTAGGAGATGCATTGTCTGAACGATAGACGTGGATGGAGTATGTATGACTAGGAGTTGCATTGTCTGAATGATAGACGTGGCTGGAGTATGTATGACTAGGAGTTGCATTGTCTGGATGATAGACGTAGCTGGAGTATGTATGACTAGGAGTTGCATTGTCTGAATGATAGACGTGGCTGGAGTATGTATGACTAGGAGTTGCATTGTCTGAATGATAGATGTGGCTGGAGTATGTATGACTAGGAGTTGCATTGTCTGAATGATAGACGTGGCTGGAGTATGTATGACTAGGAGTTGCATTGTCTGAATGATAGACATGAGTGGAGTATGTATGACTAGGAGTTGCATTGTCTGAATGATAGACGTGGCTGGAGTATGTATGACTAGGAGTTGCATTGTCTGAATGATAGACATGGCTGGAGTATGTATGACTAGGAGTTGCATTGTCTGAATGATAGATGTGGCTGGAGTATGTATGACTAGGAGTTGCATTGTCTGAATGATAGATGTGGCTGGAGAATGTATGACTAGGGGTTGTATTGTGTGAATGATAGACATGGCTGGAGTGTGTATGACTAGGAGTTGCATTGTCTGAATGATAGACGTGGCTGGAGTATGTATGACTAGGAGTTGCATTGTCTGAATGATAGACGTGGCTGGAGTATGTATGACTAGGAGTTGCATTGTCTGAATGATAGACATGAGTGGAGTATGTATGACTAGGAGTTGCATTGTCTGACTGATAGACGTGGCTGGAGTATGTATGACTAGGAGTTGCATTGTCTGACTGATAGACGTGGCTGGAGTATGTATGACTAGGGGATGCATTGTCTGAATGATAGACATGGCTGGAGTATGTATGACTAGGAGTTGCATTGTCTTAATGATAGACGTGGCTGGAGTATGTATGACTAGGAGTTGCATTGTCTGACTGATAGACGTGGCTGGAGTATGTATGACTAGGGGATGCATTGTCTGAATGAAAGACATGGCTGGAGTATGTATGACTAGGAGTTGCATTGTCTGAATGATAGACGTGGCTGGAGTATGTATGACTAGGAGTTGCATTGTCTGAATGATAGACGTGGCTGGAGTATGTATGACTAGGAGTTGCATTGTCCGAATGATAGACATGAGTGGAGTATGTATGTCTAGGGGTTGCAGTGTCTGAATGATAGACATGGCTGGAGTGTGTATGACTAGGGGATGCATTGTCTGAATGATAGACGTGGCTGGAGTATCTATGACTAGGGGTTGCAGTGTCTGAATGATAGACATGGCTGGAGTATGTATGACTAGGAGTTGCATTGTCTGAATGATAGACATGGCTGGAGTATGTATGACTAGGAGTTGCATTGTCTGAATGATAGACATGGCTGGAGTATGTATGACTAGGAGTTGCATTGTCTGAATGATAGACGTGGCTGGAGTATGTATGACTAGGAGTTGCATTGTCTGAATGATAGACGTGGCTGGAGTATGTATGACTAGGAGTTCCATTGTCTGAATGATAGACGAGGCTGGAGTATGTATGACTAGGAGTTGCATTGTCTGAATGATAGACGTGGCTGGAGTATGTATGACTAGGAGTTGCATTGTCTGAACGATAGACGTGGCTGGAGGATGTATAACTAGAGGAAGCATTGTCTGAATGATAGATGTGGCTGAAGTATGTATGACTAGGAGTTGCATTGTCTGAATGATAGACATGAGTGGAGTTTGTATGACTAGGAGTTGCATTGTCTGAACGATAGACGTGAATGGAGTATGTATGACTAGGAGTTGCATTGTCTGAATGATAGATGTGACTGGAGTATGTATGACTGGGAGTTGCATTGTCTGAATGATAGATGTGACTGGAGTATGTATGACTGGGAGTTGCATTGTCTGAATGATAGACATGAGTGGAGTTTGTATGACTAGGAGTTGCATTGTCTGAACGATAGACGTGAATGGAGTATGTATGACTAGGAGTTGCATTGTCTGAACGATAGACGTAGCTGGAGGATGTATGACTAGGGGAAGCATTGTCTGAGCTATAGACATGGCTGGAGTATGTATGACTAGGAGTTGCATTGTCTGAATGATAGACGTGGCTGGAGTATGTATGACTAGGAGTTGCATTGTCTGAATGATAGATGTGGCTGGAGTATGTATGACTAGGAGTTGCATTGTCTGAATGATAGATGTGGCTGGAGTATGTATGACTAGGGGTTGTATTGTGTGAATGATAGACATGGCTGGAGTATGTATGACTAGGAGTTGCATTGTCTGAATGATAGACGTAGCTGGAGTATGTATGACTAGGAGTTGCATTGTCTGAATGATAGACGTGGCTGGAGTATGTATGACTAGGAGTTGCATTGTCTGAATGATAGATGTGGCTGGAGTATGTATGACTAGGAGTTGCATTGTCTGAATGATAGACGTAGCTGGAGTATGTATGACTAGGAGTTGCATTGTCTGAATGATAGATGTGGCTGGAGTATGTATGACTAGGAGTTGCATTGTCTGAATGATAGATGTGGCTGGAGTATGTATGACTAGGAGTTGCATTGTCTGAATGATAGACGTGGCTGGAGTATGTATGACTAGGAGTTGCATTGTCTGAATGATAGACATGAGTGGAGTATGTATGACTAGGAGTTGCATTGTCTGAATGATAGACGTGGCTGGAGTATGTATGACTAGGAGTTGCATTGTCTGAATGATAGATGTGGCTGAAGTATGTATGACTAGGTGTTGCATTGTCTGAATGATAGATGTGGCTGGAGTATGTATGACTAGGGGTTGTATTGTGTGAATGATAGACATGGCTGGAGTGTGTATGACTAGGAGTTGCATTGTCTGAATGATAGACGTGGCTGGAGTATGTATGACTAGGAGTTGCATTGTCTGAATGATAGACATGGCTGGAGTATGTATGACTAGGAGTTGCATTGTCTGAATGATAGACGTGGCTGGAGTATGTATGACTAGGAGTTGCATTGTCTGAATGATAGACATGAGTGGAGTATGTATGACTAGGAGTTTCATTGTCTGAATGATAGACGTGGCTGGAGTATGTATGACTAGGAGTTGCATTGTCTGACTGATAGACGTGGCTGAGTATGTATGACTAGGGGATGCATTGTCTGAATGATAGACGTGGCTGGAGTATGTATGACTAGGAGTTGCATTGTCTGAATGATAGACGTGGCTGGAGTATGTATGACTAGGAGTTGCATTGTCTGAATGATAGACGTGGCTGGAGTATGTATGACTAGGAGTTGCATTGTCTGAATGATAGACATGAGTGGAGTATGTATGACTAGGAGTTGCATTGTCTGAATGATAGATGTGGCTGAAGTATGTATGACTAGGAGTTGCATTGTCTGAATGATAGACGTGGCAGGAGGATGTATGACTAGCGGATGCATTGTCTGAATGATAGATGTAGCTGGAGTATGTATGACTAGGAGTTGCATTGTCTGAACGATAGACGTGGCTGGAGTATGTATGACTAGGAGTTGCATTGTTTGAATGAAAGACGTGAATGGAGTATGTATGACTAGGAGTTGCATTGTCTGAATGATAGACGTGGCTGGAGTATGTATGACTAGGAGTTGCATTGTCTGAATGATAGACGTGGCTGGAGTATGTATGACTAGGAGTTGCATTGTCTGAATGATAGACGTGGCTGGAGTATGTATGACTAGGAGTTGCATTGTCTGAATGATAGACGTGGCTGGAGGATGTATGACTAGGAGTTGCATTGTCTGAATGATAGACGTGGCTGGAGTATGTATGACTAGGGGATGCATTGTCTGAATGATAGACATGGCTGGAGTATGTATGACTAGGAGTTTCATTGTCTGAATGATAGACATGGCTGGAGGATGTATGACTAGGAGTTGCATTGTCTGACTGATAGACGTGGCTGAGTGTGTATGACTAGGGGATGCATTGTCTGAATGATAGACGTGGCTGGAGTATGTATGACTAGGAGTTGCATTGTCTGAATGATAGATGTGACTGGAGTATGTATGACTAGGAGTTGCATTGTCTGAATGATAGATGTGACTGGAGTATGTATGACTAGGAGTTGCATTGTCTGAATGATAGACATGAGTGGAGTATGTATGACTAGGAGTTGCATTGTCTGAATGATAGATGTGGCTGAAGTATGTATGACTAGGAGTTGCATTGTCTGAATGATAGACGTGGCTGGAGTATGTATGACTAGGAGTTGCATTGTCTGAATGATAGACATGAGTGGAGTATGTATGACTAGGAGTTGCATTGTCTGAATGATAGATGTGGCTGAAGTATGTATGACTAGGAGTTGCATTGTCTGAATGATAGACGTGGCTGGAGTATGTATGACTAGGAGTTGCATTGTCTGAATGATAGACATGAGTGGAGTATGTATGACTAGGAGTTTCATTGTCTGAATGATAGACGTGGCTGGAGTATGTATGACTAGGAGTTGCATTGTCTGACTGATAGACGTGGCTGAGTATGTATGACTAGGGGATGCATTGTCTGAATGATAGACGTGGCTGGAGTATGTATGACTAGGAGTTGCATTGTCTGAATGATAGACGTGGCTGGAGTATGTATGACTAGGAGTTGCATTGTCTGAATGATAGACGTGGCTGGAGTATGTATGACTAGGAGTTGCATTGTCTGAATGATAGACATGAGTGGAGTATGTATGACTAGGAGTTGCATTGTCTGAATGATAGATGTGGCTGAAGTATGTATGACTAGGAGTTGCATTGTCTGAATGATAGACGTGGCAGGAGGATGTATGACTAGCGGATGCATTGTCTGAATGATAGATGTAGCTGGAGTATGTATGACTAGGAGTTGCATTGTCTGAACGATAGACGTGGCTGGAGTATGTATGACTAGGAGTTGCATTGTTTGAATGAAAGACGTGAATGGAGTATGTATGACTAGGAGTTGCATTGTCTGAATGATAGACGTGGCTGGAGTATGTATGACTAGGAGTTGCATTGTCTGAATGATAGACGTGGCTGGAGTATGTATGACTAGGAGTTGCATTGTCTGAATGATAGACGTGGCTGGAGTATGTATGACTAGGAGTTGCATTGTCTGAATGATAGACGTGGCTGGAGGATGTATGACTAGGAGTTGCATTGTCTGAATGATAGACGTGGCTGGAGTATGTATGACTAGGGGATGCATTGTCTGAATGATAGACATGGCTGGAGTATGTATGACTAGGAGTTTCATTGTCTGAATGATAGACATGGCTGGAGGATGTATGACTAGGAGTTGCATTGTCTGACTGATAGATGTGGCTGAGTGTGTATGACTAGGGGATGCATTGTCTGAATGATAGACGTGGCTGGAGTATGTATGACTAGGAGTTGCATTGTCTGAATGATAGATGTGACTGGAGTATGTATGACTAGGAGTTGCATTGTCTGAATGATAGACATGAGTGGAGTATGTATGACTAGGAGTTGCATTGTCTGAATGATAGATGTGGCTGAAGTATGTATGACTAGGAGTTGCATTGTCTGAATGATAGACGTGGCTGGAGTATGTATGACTAGGAGTTGCATTGTCTGAATGATAGACGTGGCTGGAGTATGTATGACTAGGAGTTGCATTGTCTGAATGATAGACATGAGTGGAGTATGTATGACTAGGAGTTGCATTGTCTGAATGATAGATGTGGCTGAAGTATGTATGACTAGGAGTTGCATTGTCTGAATGATAGACGTGGCAGGAGGATGTATGACTAGCGGATGCATTGTCTGAATGATAGATGTAGCTGGAGTATGTATGACTAGGAGTTGCATTGTCTGAACGACAGACGTGGCTGGAGTATGTATGACTAGGAGTTGCATTGTTTGAATGAAAGATGTGGCTGGAGTATGTATGACTAGCGGATGCATTGTCTGAATGATAGATGTAGCTGGAGTATGTATGACTAGGAGTTGCATTGTCTGAACGATAGACGTGGCTGGAGTATGTATGACTAGGAGTTGCATTGTCTGAATGATAGACATGAGTGGAGTATGTATGACTAGGAGTTGCATTGTCTGAATGATAGATGTGGCTGGAGTATGTATGACTAGGAGTTGCATTGTCTGAATGATAGACGTGGCTGGAGTATGTATGACTAGGAGTTGCATTGTCTGAATGATAGACATGAGTGGAGTATGTATGACTAGGAGTTGCATTGTCTGAATGGTAGACGTGGCTGGAGTATGTATGACTAGGAGTTGCATTGTCTGAATGATAGATGTGGCTGAAGTATATATGACTAGGTGTTGCATTGTCTGAATGATAGATGTGGCTGGAGTATGTATGACTAGGGGTTGTATTGTGTGAATGATAGACATGGCTGGAGTGTGTATGACTAGGAGTTGCATTGTCTGAATGATAGACATGGCTGGAGTATGTATGACTAGGAGTTGCATTGTCTGAATGATAGACATGGCTGGAGTATGTATGACTAGGAGTTGCATTGTCTGAATGATAGACGTGGGTGGAGTATGTATGACTAGGAGTTGCATTGTCTGAATGATAGACATGAGTGGAGTATGTATGACTAGGAGTTGCATTGTCTGACTGATAGACGTGGCTGGAGTATGTATGACTAGGAGTTGCATTGTCTGACTGATAGACGTGGCTGGAGTATGTATGACTAGGGGATGCATTGTCTGAATGATAGACGTGGCTGGAGTATGTATGACTAGGAGTTGCATTGTCTTAATGATAGACGTGGCTGGAGTATGTATGACTAGGAGTTGCATTGTCTGACTGATAGACGTGGCTGGAGTATGTATGACTAGGGGATGCATTGTCTGAATGATAGACATGGCTGGAGTATGTATGACTAGGAGTTGCATTGTCTGAATGATAGACGTGGCTGGAGTATGTATGACTAGGAGTTGCATTGTCTGAATGATAGACGTGGCTGGAGTATGTATGACTAGGAGTTGCATTGTCTGAATGATAGACATGGCTGGAGTATGTATGACTAGGAGTTGCATTGTCTGAATGATAGACGTGGCTGGAGTATGTATGACTAGGAGTTGCATTGTCTGAATGATAGACGTGGCTGGAGTATGTATGACTAGGAGTTGCATTGTCTGAATGATAGACATGAGTGGAGTATGTATGTCTAGGGGTGGCAGTGTCTGAATGATAGACATGGCTGGAGTGTGTATGACTAGGGGATGCATTGTCTGAATGATAGACGTGGCTGGAGTACGTATGACTAGGGGTTGCAGTGTCTGAATGATAGACATGGCTGGAGTATGTATGACTAGGAGTTGCATTGTCTGAATGATAGACATGGCTGGAGTATGTATGACTAGGAGTTGCATTGTCTGAATGATAGACATGGCTGGAGTATGTATGACTAGGAGTTGCATTGTCTGAATGATAGACGTGGCTGGAGTATGTATGACTAGGAGTTGCATTGTCTGAATGATAGACATGGCTGGAGTATGTATGACTAGGAGTTGCATTGTCTGAATGATAGACGTGGCTGGAGTATGTATGACTAGGAGTTGCATTGTCTGAATGATAGACGTGGCTGGAGTATGTATGACTAGGAGTTCCATTGTCTGAATGATAGACGAGGCTGGAGTATGTATGACTAGGAGTTGCATTGTCTGAATGATAGACGTGGCTGGAGGATGTATGACTAGGGAATGCATTGTCTGAATGATAGACGTAGCTGGAGTATGTATGACTAGGAGTTGCATTGTCTGAACGATAGACGTGGCTGGAGGATGTATAACTAGAGGAAGCATTGTCTGAATGATAGATGTGGCTGAAGTATGTATGACTAGGAGTTGCATTGTCTGAATGATAGACATGAGTGGAGTTTGTATGACTAGGAGTTGCATTGTCTGAACGATAGACGTGAATGGAGTATGTATGACTAGGAGTTGCATTGTCTGAATGATAGATGTGACTGGAGTATGTATGACTAGGAGTTGCATTGTCTGAATGATAGATGTGACTGGAGTATGTATGACTGGGAGTTGCATTGTCTGAATGATAGATGTGACTGGAGTATGTATGACTGGGAGTTGCATTGTCTGAATGATAGACATGAGTGGAGTTTGTATGACTAGGAGTTGCATTGTCTGAACGATAGACGTGAATGGAGTATGTATGACTAGGAGTTGCATTGTCTGAACGATAGACATAGCTGGAGGATGTATGACTAGGGGAAGCATTGTCTGAGCCATAGACATGGCTGGAGTATGTATGACTAGGAGTTGCATTGTCTGAATGATAGACTTGACTGGAGTATGTCTGACTAGGGGATGCATTGTCGGAATGATAGACGTGGCTGGAGTATGTATGACTAGGAGTTGCATTGTCTGAATGATAGACATGAGTGGAGTATGTATGACTAGGAGTTGCATTGTCTGAATGATAGACGTGGCTGGAGTATGTATGACTAGGAGTTGCATTGTCTGAATGATAGATGTGGCTGGAGTATGTATGACTAGGAGTTGCATTGTCTGAATGATAGATGTGGCTGGAGTATGTATGACTAGGGGTTGTATTGTGTGAATGATAGACATGGCTGGAGTATGTATGACTAGGAGTTGCATTGTCTGAATGATAGACATGACTGGAGTATGTATGACTAGGAGTTGCATTGTCTGAACGATAGACGTAGCTGGAGTATGTATGACTAGGAGTTGCATTGTCTGAACGATAGACGTAGCTTGAGTATGTATGACTAGGAGATGCATTGTCTGAATGATAGACGTGGGTGGAGTATGTATGACTAGGAGTTGCATTGTCTGAATGATAGACGTGGCTGGAGTATGTATGACTAGGAGTTGCATTGTCTGAATGATAGACGTAGCTGGAGTATGTATGACTAGGAGTTGCATTGTCTGAATGATAGATGTGGCTGGAGTATGTATGACTAGGAGTTGCATTGTCTGAATGATAGATGTGGCTGGAGTATGTATGACTAGGAGTTGCATTGTCTGAATGATAGACGTGGCTGGAGTATGTATGACTAGGAGTTGCATTGTCTGAATGATAGACATGAGTGGAGTATGTATGACTAGGAGTTGCATTGTCTGAATGATAGATGTGGCTGGAGTATGTATGACTAGGAGTTGCATTGTCTGAATGATAGACGTGGCTGGAGTATGTATGACTAGGAGTTGCATTGTCTGAATGATAGACATGAGTGGAGTATGTATGACTAGGAGTTGCATTGTCTGAATGGTAGACGTGGCTGGAGTATGTATGACTAGGAGTTGCATTGTCTGAATGATAGATGTGGCTGAAGTATGTATGACTAGGTGTTGCATTGTCTGAATGATAGATGTGGCTGGAGTATGTATGACTAGGGGTTGTATTGTGTGAATGATAGACATGGCTGGAGTGTGTATGACTAGGAGTTGCATTGTCTGAATGATAGACGTGGCTGGAGTATGTATGACTAGGAGTTGCATTGTCTGAATGATAGACATGGCTGGAGTATGTATGACTAGGAGTTGCATTGTCTGAATGATAGACGTGGCTGGAGTATGTATGACTAGGAGTTGCATTGTCTGAATGATAGACATGAGTGGAGTATGTATGACTAGGAGTTGCATTGTCTGACTGATAGACGTGGCTGGAGTATGTATGACTAGGAGTTGCATTGTCTGACTGATAGACATGGCTGGAGTATGTATGACTAGGAGTTGCATTGTCTGACTGATAGACATGAGTGGAGTATGTATGACTAGGAGTTGCATTGTCTGAATGAGAGACGTGGCTGGAGTATGTATGACTAGGGGATGCATTGTCTGAATGATAGACATGGCTGGAGTATGTATGACTAGGAGTTTCATTGTCTGAATGATAGACGTGGCTGGAGTATGTATGACTAGGAGTTGCATTGTCTGACTGATAGACGTGGCTGAGTGTGTATGACTAGGGGATGCATTGTCTGAATGATAGACGTGGCTGGAGTATGTATGACTAGGAGTTGCATTGTCTGAATGATAGACGTGGCTGGAGTATGTATGACTAGGAGTTGCATTGTCTGACTGATAGACGTGGCTGAGTGTGTATGACTAGGGGATGCATTGTCTGAATGATAGACGTGGCTGGAGTATGTATGACTAGGAGTTGCATTGTCTGAATGATAGACGTGGCTGGAGTATGTATGACTAGGAGTTGCATTGTCTGAATGATAGACGTGGCTGGAGTATGTATGACTAGGAGTTGCATTGTCTGAATGATAGATGTGGCTGAAGTATGTATGACTAGGAGTTGCATTGTCTGAATGATAGACGTGGCTGGAGTATGTATGACTAGGAGTTGCATTGTCTGAATGATAGACGTGGCTGGAGTATGTATGACTAGGAGTTGCATTGTCTGAATG
The DNA here is from genome assembly GCF_040938575.1 of Ambystoma mexicanum. Lineage (NCBI taxonomy): Eukaryota > Metazoa > Chordata > Amphibia > Caudata > Ambystomatidae > Ambystoma > Ambystoma mexicanum. Next base: position 1,296,562,199 of record NC_090928.1, read on the forward strand.
ATAGACATGAGTGGAGTATGTATGACTAGGAGTTGCATTGTCTGAATGATAGACGTGGCTGGAGTATGTCTGACTAGGGGATGCATTGTCTGAATGATAGACGTGGCTGGAGTATGTATGACTAGGAGTTGCATTGTCTGAATGATAGACATGAGTGGAGTATGTATGACTAGGAGTTGCATTGTCTGAATGATAGACGTGGCTGGAGTATGTATGACTAGGAGTTGCATTGTCTGAATGATAGATGTGGCTGGAGTATGTATGACTAGGAGTTGCATTGTCTGAATGATAGATGTGGCTGGAGTATGTATGACTAGGGGTTGTATTGTGTGAATGATAGACATGGCTGGAGTGTGTATGACTAGGAGTTGCATTGTCTGAATGATAGACATGACTGGACTATGTATGACTAGGAGTTGCATTGTCTGAAAGATAGACGTGGCTGGAGTATGTATGACTAGGAGTTGCATTGTCTGAACGATAGACGTAGCTGGAGTATGTATGACTAGGAGATGCATTGTCTGAATGATAGACGTGGATGGAGTATGTATGACTAGGAGTTGCATTGTCTGAATGATAGACGTGACTGGAGTATGTATGACTAGGAGTTGCATTATCTGAATGATAGACGTGGCTGGAGTATGTATGACTAGGAGTTGCCTTGTCTGAATGATAGACGTGACTGGAGTATGTATGACTAGGAGTTGCATTGTCTGAATGATAGACGTGACTGGAGTATGTATGACTAGGGGATGCATTGTCTGATTGATAGACATGGCTGGAGTATGTATGACTAGGAGTTGCATTGTCTGAATGATAGACGTGGCTGGAGTATGTATGACTAGGAGTTGCATTGTCTGAATGATAGACGAGGCTGGAGTATGTATGACTAGGAGTTGCATTCTCTGAATGATAGACGTGGCTGGAGTATGTATGACAAGCAGTTGTATTGTCGGAATAATAGACGTGAGTGGAGTATGTATGACTAGGAGTTGCATTGTCTGAATGATAGACGTGACTGGAGTATGTATGACTAGGAGTTGCATTATCTGAATGATAGACGTGGCTGGAGTATGTATGACTAGGAGTTGCATTGTCTGAATGATAGACGTGACAGGAGTATGTATGACTAGGAGTTGCATTGTCTGAATGATAGACGTGACTGGAGTATGTATGACTAGGGGTTGTATTGTGTGAATGATAGACGTGAGTGGAGTATGTACGACTAGGAGTTGCATTGTCTGAATGATAGACGTGGCTGGAGTATGTATGACTAGGAGTTGCATTGTCTGAATGATAGACGTGGGTGGAGTATGTATGACTAGGAGTTGCATTGTCTGAATGATAGACATGAGTGGAGTATGTATGACTAGGAGTTGCATTGTCTGACTGATAGACGTGGCTGGAGTATGTATGACTAGGGGATGCATTGTCTGAATGATAGACGTGGCTGGAGTACGTATGACTAGGGGTTGCAGTGTCTGAATGATAGACATGGCTGGAGTATGTATGACTAGGAGTTGCATTGTCTGAATGATAGACATGGCTGGAGTATGTATGACTAGGAGTTGCATTGTCTGAATGATAGACATGGCTGGAGTATGTATGACTAGGAGTTGCATTGTCTGAATGATAGACGTGGCTGGAGTATGTATGACTAGGAGTTGCATTGTCTGAATGATAGACATGGCTGGAGTATGTATGACTAGGAGTTGCATTGTCTGAATGATAGACGTGGCTGGAGTATGTATGACTAGGAGTTCCATTGTCTGAATGATAGACGAGGCTGGAGTATGTATGACTAGGAGTTGCATTGTCTGAATGATAGACGTGGCTGGAGGATGTATGACTAGGGAATGCATTGTCTGAATGATAGACGTAGCTGGAGTATGTATGACTAGGAGTTGCATTGTCTGAACGATAGACGTGGCTGGAGGATGTATAACTAGAGGAAGCATTGTCTGAATGATAGATGTGGCTGAAGTATGTATGACTAGGAGTTGCATTGTCTGAATGATAGACATGAGTGGAGTTTGTATGACTAGGAGTTGCATTGTCTGAACGATAGACGTGAATGGAGTATGTATGACTAGGAGTTGCATTGTCTGAATGATAGATGTGACTGGAGTATGTATGACTAGGAGTTGCATTGTCTGAATGATAGATGTGACTGGAGTATGTATGACTGGGAGTTGCATTGTCTGAATGATAGATGTGACTGGAGTATGTATGACTGGGAGTTGCATTGTCTGAATGATAGACATGAGTGGAGTTTGTATGACTAGGAGTTGCATTGTCTGAACGATAGACGTGAATGGAGTATGTATGACTAGGAGTTGCATTGTCTGAACGATAGACATAGCTGGAGGATGTATGACTAGGGGAAGCATTGTCTGAGCCATAGACATGGCTGGAGTATGTATGACTAGGAGTTGCATTGTCTGAATGATAGACTTGACTGGAGTATGTCTGACTAGGGGATGCATTGTCGGAATGATAGACGTGGCTGGAGTATGTATGACTAGGAGTTGCATTGTCTGAATGATAGACATGAGTGGAGTATGTATGACTAGGAGTTGCATTGTCTGAATGATAGACGTGGCTGGAGTATGTATGACTAGGAGTTGCATTGTCTGAATGATAGATGTGGCTGGAGTATGTATGACTAGGAGTTGCATTGTCTGAATGATAGATGTGGCTGGAGTATGTATGACTAGGGGTTGTATTGTGTGAATGATAGACATGGCTGGAGTATGTATGACTAGGAGTTGCATTGTCTGAATGATAGACATGACTGGAGTATGTATGACTAGGAGTTGCATTGTCTGAACGATAGACGTAGCTGGAGTATGTATGACTAGGAGTTGCATTGTCTGAACGATAGACGTAGCTTGAGTATGTATGACTAGGAGATGCATTGTCTGAATGATAGACGTGGGTGGAGTATGTATGACTAGGAGTTGCATTGTCTGAATGATAGACGTGGCTGGAGTATGTATGACTAGGAGTTGCATTGTCTGAATGATAGACGTAGCTGGAGTATGTATGACTAGGAGTTGCATTGTCTGAATGATAGATGTGGCTGGAGTATGTATGACTAGGAGTTGCATTGTCTGAATGATAGATGTGGCTGGAGTATGTATGACTAGGAGTTGCATTGTCTGAATGATAGACGTGGCTGGAGTATGTATGACTAGGAGTTGCATTGTCTGAATGATAGACATGAGTGGAGTATGTATGACTAGGAGTTGCATTGTCTGAATGATAGATGTGGCTGGAGTATGTATGACTAGGAGTTGCATTGTCTGAATGATAGACGTGGCTGGAGTATGTATGACTAGGAGTTGCATTGTCTGAATGATAGACATGAGTGGAGTATGTATGACTAGGAGTTGCATTGTCTGAATGGTAGACGTGGCTGGAGTATGTATGACTAGGAGTTGCATTGTCTGAATGATAGATGTGGCTGAAGTATGTATGACTAGGTGTTGCATTGTCTGAATGATAGATGTGGCTGGAGTATGTATGACTAGGGGTTGTATTGTGTGAATGATAGACATGGCTGGAGTGTGTATGACTAGGAGTTGCATTGTCTGAATGATAGACGTGGCTGGAGTATGTATGACTAGGAGTTGCATTGTCTGAATGATAGACATGGCTGGAGTATGTATGACTAGGAGTTGCATTGTCTGAATGATAGACGTGGCTGGAGTATGTATGACTAGGAGTTGCATTGTCTGAATGATAGACATGAGTGGAGTATGTATGACTAGGAGTTGCATTGTCTGACTGATAGACGTGGCTGGAGTATGTATGACTAGGAGTTGCATTGTCTGACTGATAGACATGGCTGGAGTATGTATGACTAGGAGTTGCATTGTCTGACTGATAGACATGAGTGGAGTATGTATGACTAGGAGTTGCATTGTCTGAATGAGAGACGTGGCTGGAGTATGTATGACTAGGGGATGCATTGTCTGAATGATAGACATGGCTGGAGTATGTATGACTAGGAGTTTCATTGTCTGAATGATAGACGTGGCTGGAGTATGTATGACTAGGAGTTGCATTGTCTGACTGATAGACGTGGCTGAGTGTGTATGACTAGGGGATGCATTGTCTGAATGATAGACGTGGCTGGAGTATGTATGACTAGGAGTTGCATTGTCTGAATGATAGACGTGGCTGGAGTATGTATGACTAGGAGTTGCATTGTCTGAATGATAGACATGAGTGGAGTATGTATGACTAGGAGTTGCATTGTCTGAATGATAGATGTGGCTGAAGTATGTATGACTAGGAGTTGCATTGTCTGAATGATAGACGTGGCTGGAGTATGTATGACTAGGAGTTGCATTGTCTGAATGATAGACGTGGCTGGAGTATGTATGACTAGGAGTTGCATTGTCTGAATGATAGACATGAGTGGAGTATGTATGACTAGGAGTTGCATTGTCTGAATGATAGATGTGGCTGAAGTATGTATGACTAGGAGTTGCATTGTCTGAATGATAGACGTGGCAGGAGGATGTATGACTAGCGGATGCATTGTCTGAATGATAGATGTAGCTGGAGTATGTATGACTAGGAGTTGCATTGTCTGAACGATAGACGTGGCTGGAGTATGTATGACTAGGAGTTGCATTGTTTGAATGAAAGACGTGAATGGAGTATGTATGACTAGGAGTTGCATTGTCTGAATGATAGACGTGGCTGGAGTATGTATGACTAGGAGTTGCATTGTCTGAATGATAGACGTGGCTGGAGTATGTATGACTAGGAGTTGCATTGTCTGAATGATAGACGTGGCTGGAGTATGTATGACTAGGAGTTGCATTGTCTGAATGATAGACGTGGCTGGAGTATGTATGACTAGGAGTTGCATTGTCTGAATGATAGACGTGGCTGGAGGATGTATGACTAGGAGTTGCATTGTCTGAATTGTAGACGTGGCTGGATTGTGTATGACTAGGAGTTGCATTGTCTGAATGACAGACGTGGCTGGAGTATGTATGACTAGGGGTTGCATTGTCTGAATGATAGACATGGCTGGAGGATGTATGACTAGGAGTTGCATTGTCTGAACGATAGACGTAGCTGGAGTATGTATGACTAGGAGATGCATTGTCTGATGATAGACGTGGATGGAGTATGTATGACTAGGAGTTGCATTGTCTGAATGATAGACGTGGCTGGAGTATGCATGACTAGGAGTTGCATTGTCTGAATGATAGACGTAGCTGGAGTATGTATGACTAGGAGTTGCATTGTCTGAATGATAGACGTGGCTGGAGTATGTATGACTAGGAGTTGCATTGTCTGAATGATAGACATGAGTGGAGTATGTATGACTAGGAGTTGCATTGTCTGAATGATAGATGTGGCTGGAGTATGTATGACTAGGAGTTGCATTGTCTGAATGATAGACGTGGCTGGAGTATGTATGACTAGGAGTTGCATTGTCTGAATGATAGACATGAGTGGAGTATGTATGACTAGGAGTTGCATTGTCTGAATGGTAGACGTGGCTGGAGTATGTATGACTAGGAGTTGCATTGTCTGAATGATAGATGTGGCTGAAGTATGTATGACTAGGTGTTGCATTGTCTGAATGATAGATGTGGCTGGAGTATGTATGACTAGGGGTTGTATTGTGTGAATGATAGACATGGCTGGAGTGTGTATGACTAGGAGTTGCATTGTCTGAATGATAGACGTGGCTGGAGTATGTATGACTAGGAGTTGCATTGTCTGAATGATAGACATGGCTGGAGTATGTATGACTAGGAGTTGCATTGTCTGAATGATAGACGTGGCTGGAGTATGTATGACTATGAGTTGCATTGTCTGAATGATAGACATGAGTGGAGTATGTATGACTAGGAGTTGCATTGTCTGACTGATAGACGTGGCTGGAGTATGTATGACTAGGAGTTGCATTGTCTGACTGATAGACATGGCTGGAGTATGTATGACTAGGAGTTGCATTGTCTGACTGATAGACATGAGTGGAGTATGTATGACTAGGAGTTGCATTGTCTGAATGAGAGACGTGGCTGGAGTATGTATGACTAGGGGATGCATTGTCTGAATGATAGACATGGCTGGAGTATGTATGACTAGGAGTTTCATTGTCTGAATGATAGACGTGGCTGGAGTATGTATGACTAGGAGTTGCATTGTCTGACTGATAGACGTGGCTGAGTGTGTATGACTAGGGGATGCATTGTCTGAATGATAGACGTGGCTGGAGTATGTATGACTAGGAGTTGCATTGTCTGAATGATAGACGTGGCTGGAGTATGTATGACTAGGAGTTGCATTGTCTGAATGATAGACATGAGTGGAGTATGTATGACTAGGAGTTGCATTGTCTGAATGATAGATGTGGCTGAAGTATGTATGACTAGGAGTTGCATTGTCTGAATGATAGACGTGGCTGGAGTATGTATGACTAGGAGTTGCATTGTCTGAATGATAGACGTGGCTGGAGTATGTATGACTAGGAGTTGCATTGTCTGAATGATAGACATGAGTGGAGTATGTATGACTAGGAGTTGCATTGTCTGAATGATAGATGTGGCTGAAGTATGTATGACTAGGAGTTGCATTGTCTGAATGATAGACGTGGCAGGAGGATGTATGACTAGCGGATGCATTGTCTGAATGATAGATGTAGCTGGAGTATGTATGACTAGGAGTTGCATTGTCTGAACGATAGACGTGGCTGGAGTATGTATGACTAGGAGTTGCATTGTTTGAATGAAAGACGTGAATGGAGTATGTATGACTAGGAGTTGCATTGTCTGAATGATAGACGTGGCTGGAGTATGTATGACTAGGAGTTGCATTGTCTGAATGATAGACGTGGCTGGAGTATGTATGACTAGGAGTTGCATTGTCTGAATGATAGACGTGGCTGGAGTATGTATGACTAGGAGTTGCATTGTCTGAATGATAGACGTGGCTGGAGTATGTATGACTAGGAGTTGCATTGTCTGAATGATAGACGTGGCTGGAGGATGTATGACTAGGAGTTGCATTGTCTGAATTGTAGACGTGGCTGGATTGTGTATGACTAGGAGTTGCATTGTCTGAATGACAGACGTGGCTGGAGTATGTATGACTAGGGGTTGCATTGTCTGAATGATAGACATGGCTGGAGGATGTATGACTAGGAGTTGCATTGTCTGAACGATAGACGTAGCTGGAGTATGTATGACTAGGAGATGCATTGTCTGATGATAGACGTGGATGGAGTATGTATGACTAGGAGTTGCATTGTCTGAATGATAGACGTGGCTGGAGTATGCATGACTAGGAGTTGCATTGTCTGAATGATAGACGTAGCTGGAGTATGTATGACTAGGAGTTGCATTGTCTGAATGATAGATGTGGCTGGAGTATGTATGACTAGGAGTTGCATTGTCTGAATGATAGACGGCGCTGGAGTATATATAACTAGGAGTTGCATTGTCTGAATGATAGACATGGCTGGAGGATGTATGACTAGGAGTTGCATTGTCTGAATGATAGACGTGGCTGGAGTATGTATGACTAGGAGTTGCATTGTCTGAATGATAGACATGGCTGGAGTATGTATGACCAGGTGTTGCATTGTCTGAATGATAGACGTGGCTGGAGTATGTATGACTAGGAGTTGCATTGTCTGAATGATAGACATGGCTGGAGTATGTATGACCAGGTGTTGCATTGTCTGAATGATAGACGTGGCTGGAGTATGTATGACTAGGAGTTGCATTGTCTGAATGATAGACATGAGTGGAGTTTGTATGACTAGGAGTTGCATTGTCTGAACGATAGACGTGAATGGAGTATGTATGACTAGGAGTTGCATTGTCTGAATGATTGATGTGACTGGAGTATGTATGACTGGGAGTTGCATTGTCTGAATGATAGATGTGACTGGAGTATGTATGACTGGGAGTTGCATTCTCTGAATGATAGACATGAGTGGAGTTTGTATGACTAGGAGTTGCATTGTCTGAACGATAGACGTGAATGGAGTATGTATGACTAGGAGTTGCATTGTCTGAACGATAGACGTAGCTGGAGGATGTATGACTAGGGGAAGCATTGTCTGAGCTATAGACATGGCTGGAGTATGTATGACTAGGAGTTGCATTGTCTGAATGATAGACGTGGCTGGAGTATGTATGACTAGGAGTTGCATTGTCTGAATGATAGACATGAGTGGAGTATGTATGACTAGGAGTTGCATTGTCTGAATGATAGACGTGGCTGGAGTATGTCTGACTAGGGGATGCATTGTCTGAATGATAGACGTGGCTGGAGTATGTATGACTAGGAGTTGCATTGTCTGAATGATAGACATGAGTGGAGTATGTATGACTAGGAGTTGCATTGTCTGAATGATAGACGTGGCTGGAGTATGTATGACTAGGAGTTGCATTGTCTGAATGATAGATGTGGCTGGAGTATGTATGACTAGGAGTTGCATTGTCTGAATGATAGATGTGGCTGGAGTATGTATGACTAGGGGTTGTATTGTGTGAATGATAGACATGGCTGGAGTGTGTATGACTAGGAGTTGCATTGTCTGAATGATAGACATGACTGGACTATGTATGACTAGGAGTTGCATTGTCTGAAAGATAGACGTGGCTGGAGTATGTATGACTAGGAGTTGCATTGTCTGAACGATAGACGTAGCTGGAGTATGTATGACTAGGAGATGCATTGTCTGAATGATAGACGTGGATGGAGTATGTATGACTAGGAGTTGCATTGTCTGAATGATAGACGTGACTGGAGTATGTATGACTAGGAGTTGCATTATCTGAATGATAGACGTGGCTGGAGTATGTATGACTAGGAGTTGCCTTGTCTGAATGATAGACGTGACTGGAGTATGTATGACTAGGAGTTGCATTGTCTGAATGATAGACGTGACTGGAGTATGTATGACTAGGGGATGCATTGTCTGATTGATAGACATGGCTGGAGTATGTATGACTAGGAGTTGCATTGTCTGAATGATAGACGTGGCTGGAGTATGTATGACTAGGAGTTGCATTGTCTGAATGATAGACGAGGCTGGAGTATGTATGACTAGGAGTTGCATTCTCTGAATGATAGACGTGGCTGGAGTATGTATGACTAGCAGTTGTATTGTCGGAATAATAGACGTGAGTGGAGTATGTATGACTAGGAGTTGCATTGTCTGAATGATAGACGTGACTGGAGTATGTATGACTAGGAGTTGCATTATCTGAATGATAGACGTGGCTGGAGTATGTATGACTAGGAGTTGCATTGTCTGAATGATAGACGTGACAGGAGTATGTATGACTAGGAGTTGCATTGTCTGAATGATAGACGTGACTGGAGTATGTATGACTAGGGGTTGTATTGTGTGAATGATAGACGTGAGTGGAGTATGTACGACTAGGAGTTGCATTGTCTGAATGATAGACGTGGCTGGAGTATGTATGACTAGGAGTTGCATTGTCTGAATGATAGACGTGACTGGAGTATGTATGACTAGGGGATGCATTGTCTGATTGATAGACATGGCTGGAGTATGTATGACTAGGAGTTGCATTGTCTGAATGATAGACGTGGCTGGAGTATGTATGACTAGGAGTTGCATTGTCTGAATGATGGACGTGGCTTGAGTATGTATGACTAGGAGTTGCATTGTCTGAATGATAGATGTGGCTGAAGTATGTATGACTAGGTGTTGCATTGTCTGAATGATAGATGTGGCTGGAGTATGTATGACTAGGAGTTGCATTGTCTGAATGATAGACGTGGCTGGAGTGTGTATGACTAGGGGTTGTATTGTGTGAATGATAGACGTGAGTGGAGTATGTATGACTAGGAGTTGCATTGTCTGAATGATAGACGTGGCTGGAGTATGTATGACTAGGAGTTGCTTTGTCTGAATGATAGACGTGGCTGGAGTATGTATGAATAGGAGTTGCATTGTCTGAATGATGGACATGGCTGGAGTATGTATGACTAGGAGTTGCATTGTCTGAATGATAGACGTGGCTGGAGGATGCATTACTAAGAGTTGTATTGGCTGAATGATAGACGTGGCTGGAATATGCATGACTAGGGGTTGCATTGACTGAATGATAGACGTGGCTGGAGTATGTATGACTAGCAGTTGTATTGTCGGAATAATAGACGTGAGTGGAGTATGTATGACTAGGAGTTGCATTGTCTGAATGATAGACGTGACTGGAGTATGTATGACTAGGAGTTGCATTATCTGAATGATAGACGTGGCTGGAGTATGTATGACTAGGAGTTGCATTGTCTGAATGATAGACGTGGCTGGAGGATGTATGACTAGGAGTTGCATTGTCTGAATGATAGACGTGGCTGGAGGATGTATGACTAGGAGTTGCATTGTCTGAATCATAGACGTGGCTGGAGCATGTATGACTAGGAGTTGCATTGTCTGAATGATAGACGTGAGTGGAGTATGTATGAGTAGGAGTTGCATTGTCTGAACGATAGACGTGGCTGGAGGATATATGACTAGGAGTTGCATTGTCTGAATGATAGACGTGGCTGGAGTATGTATGACTAGGAGTTGCATTGTCTGAATGATAGACGTGAGTGGAGTATGTATGAGTAGGAGTTGCATTGTCTGAACGATAGACGTGGCTGGAGTATGTATGACTTGAAATTGCATTGTCTGAATGATAGACGTGGCTGGAGGATGTATGACTAGGGGATGCATTGTCTGAACGATAGACGTGGCTGGAGTATGTATGACTAGGAGTTGCATTGTCTGAATGATAGACGTGAGTGGAATATGTATGAGTAGGAGTTGCATTGTCTGAATGATAGACATGGCTGGAGTATGCATGAATAGGGGATGCATTGTCTGAATGATAGACATGGCTGGAGTATGTATGACTAGGAGAAGCATTGTCTGAATGATAGACGTGGCTGGAGGATATATGACTAGGGGATGCATTGTCTGAATGATAGACGTGACTGGAGTATGTATGACTAGGGGTTGCATTGTCTGATTGATAGACGTGACTGGAGTATGTATGACTAGGGGTTGCATTGTATGAATGAAAGACGTGGGTGGAGTATGTATGACTAGGAGTTGCATTGTCTGAATGATAGACGTGGCTGGAGTATGTATGACTTGGAATTGCATTGTCTGAATGATAGACATGGCTGGAGTATGTATGACTAGGGGTTGCATTGTATGAATGATAGACGTGGGTGGAGTATGTATGACTAGGGGATGCATTGTCTGAACGATAGACGTGGCTGGAGTATGTATTACTTGGAATTGCATTGTCTGAATGATAGACATGGCTGGAGTATGTATGACTAGGAGTTGCTTTGTCTGAATGATAGACGTGGCTGGAGGATGTATGACTAGGGGTTGCATTGTCTGAATGATAGATGTGGCTGGAGTATGTATGACTAGGAGTTGCATTGTCTGAAAGATAGACGTGGTTGGAGGATGTATGACTAGGGGATGCATTGTCTGAATGATAGACGTGACTGGAGTATGTATGACTAGGGGTTGCAATGTCTGAATGATAGACGTGGCTGGAGGATGTATGACTAGGGGATGCATTGTCTGAATGATAGACGTGGCTGGAGTATGTATGACTTGGAATTGCATTGTCTGAATGATAGACATGGCTGGAGGATGTATGACTAGGAGTTGCATTGTCTGAATGATAGACGTGGCTGGAGTATGTATGACTAGGAGTTGCATTGTCTGAATGATAGACGTGGCTGGAGTATGTATGACTTGGAATTGCATTGTCTGAATGATAGACATGGCTGGAGGATGTATGACTAGGGGATGCATTGTCTGAACGATAGACGTGGCTGGAGTATTTATGACTTGGAATTGCATTGTCTGAATGATAGACGTGAGAGGAGTATGTATGAGTAGGAGTTGCAATGTCTGAACGATAGACGTGGCTGGAGGATGTATGACTAGGGGATACATTGTCTGAACGATAGACGTGGCTGGAGTATGTATGACTTGGAATTGCATTGTCTGAATGATAGACGTGGCTGGAGGATGTATGACTAGGGGATACATTGTCTGAACGATAGACGTGGCTGGATTGTGTATGACTAGGAGTTGCATTGTCTGAATGATAGACGTGGCTGGAGTATGTATGACTAGGGGTTGCATTGTCTGAATGATAGACGTAGCTGGAGTATGTATGACTATGAGTTGCATTGTCTGAACGATAGACGTGGCTGGAGTATGCATGACTAGGAGTTGCATTGTCTGAATGAAAGACGTGGGTGAAGTATGTATGACTAGGAGTTGCATTGTCTGAATGATAGACGCGGCTGGAGTATGTATGACTAGGGGTTGCATTGTCTGAATGATAGACGTGAGTGTAGTATGTATGACTAGGAGTTGCATTGTCTGAATGATAGACATGGCTGGAGAATGTATGACTAGGGGATGCATTGTCTGAATGATAGACGTAGCTGGAGTATATATGACTATGAGTTGCATTGTCTGAACGATAGACGTGGCTGGAGTATGTATGACTAGGAGTTGCATTGTCTGAATGATAGACGTGACTGGAGTATGTATGACTAGGAGTTTCATTGTCTGAATAATAGACATGGCTGGAGTATTTATGACTAGGAGTTGCATTGTCTGAATGATAGACGTGACTGGAGTATGTATGACTAGGAGTTGCATTGTCTGAATGATAGACATGGCTGGAGTATGTATGACTAGGAGTTGCATTGTCTGAATGATAGACGTGACTGGAGTATGTATGACTAGGAGTTTCATTGTCTGAATAATAGACATGGCTGGAGTATGTATGACTAGGAGTTGCATTGTCTGAATGATAGACGTGACTGGAGTATTTATGACTAGGAGTTGCATTGTCTGAATGATAGACGTGGCTGCAGTATGTTTGACTAGGAGTTGCATTGTCTGAATGATAGACGTGGCTGGAGGATGTATGACTAGGGGATGCATTGTCTGAATGATAGACGTGGCTGGAGTATTTATGACTAGGAGTTGCATTGTCTGAATGATAGACATGGCTGGAGTATGTATGACTAGGAGTTGCATTGTCCGAATGATAGACATGACTGGAGTATTTATGACTAGGAGATGCATTGTCTGAATGATAGACGTGGATGGAGTATGTATGACTAGGAGTTGCATTGTCTGAATGATAGATGTGGATGGAGTATGTATGACTTGGAGTTGCATTGTGTGAATGATAGACGTGGATGGAGTATGTATGACAAGGAGTTGCATTGTCTGAATGATAGACATGACTGGAGTATGTTTGACTAGGAGTTGCATTGTCTGAATGAGAGACGTGACTTTAGTATTTATGACTAGGAGTTGCATTGTCTGAATGATAGACGTGGATGGAGTATGTATGACTTGGAGTTGCATTGTGTGAATGATAGACGTGGATGGAGCATGTATGACTTGGAGTTGCATTGTGTGAATGATAGACGTGGATGGAGTATGTATGACTAGGAGTTGCATTGTCTGAATGATAGACGTGACTTTAGTATTAATGACTAGGAGTTGCACTGTCTGAATGAGAGACGTGACTTTAGTATTTATGACTAGGAGTTGCATTGACTGAATGATAGACGTGGCTAGAGTATGTATGACTAGAAGTTGTATTGCAGCCATATCATATATTTTGATTATCTTTTCATGAGTGATGTATTTTTTAGATATAAAATGTTTTATGTGAAAATGCATCTCTATAATTTAACATTTTTTTAAAATGGTATAAATTCAGTGTTTAATGATTTGTGTCAATTTTATCTTTAAATAGTGGCAATAAAAAGGTTCATCATTGGGATTATAGAAATGCTTTTAATGATTACCCCTTGTATTACCCTCACACGACTCCCCTTGGATCCTCTTCTCAGGTGACCATGGAAAGGCCATCGCTTTTGGATCTTAGCCCTGGGGGTTGATATGCAAGGGAGGATCACCTGGGTGGAGCTTCTTTGGGGGATTGAGGAGAGCATTTCCGCAGGCGAGACATGGTATCTCCTTTTCCTTGGGATAACCAACCTTACCCTCCCGCTGCCTTTATAGACTATTGTCAATCACTTCCCTTCATTTCCCCTCATTCATACCGCTATAGTACTGGGATGAGGAAGAGGCGAATAGGAGTGGTACACACTAACAAGTCATTTCACCACTCTGGTACTGAGACGAGGAAGAGACCTGAAGACTGTTGTGAGGCTCAAGCATGTCCAGAGAACACCACTAACTATGGTCAGGCAACTAACTTTAGAACTCACACCTGCAACCTGTTAAATGGTTGCAGGTGTATTAAAAGTGGAGCCGATAATCAGGAAGGGGAGACCAGCAGGAGAGAAGCCGGGCCGAGCATGTCGGGCCTGCAAGGAGAGAAATCCTGTCAAGGAGGAGGCTGGCGAAGAGGGTCCTGCCTGGAGGTCAGGACGCCGGCAAAGACCCCAGAAACACTGTGATGCCGAGTCCTGAGTGAGCCGTGGGAGGGTCACAGCGGTCAGAACCTCCCTGGTCTGGTGCCCACAGCAGGAGCTGTGGGGCATGGAAGAGACCCTACTGCTGCAAGCTACCGGCAGCGTCCGTGAGAGGCAAGCGTGGCTGATAGCCACCCACAGAGAGAATTCTAAGGTGCGAGAGCATCGCGCAATACTACAGAGACGTGTATGCGGAGCAGAAGAGGAAAGAAGCCGCCTGGAGGAGCTGCCAAGGACCGGTGAGTGAACAAAAGGGAACACTCGTACCAGTGGGGGCTACTACAGGGCAAATGTAATTGCAGAATGAATTTAACTAAATATGCAAGTTAAAGTGAACCCAACATTAGGGGCTGAAGTGAACCATATGAATGAGGTGAACTGTAACTTAAAGATCGTGAATTGAGAACTATTGTCTTCCGAACCAAACAAAAGCTTTGATAAGCCTATGTATGTAAGGCATGAATATTATGAAATACAAGTCCAAGCAAGTAATGCACATTAATGAAGAGTGTGAAAGTAATGTGGTGAAGAAAAGAGAGCACCACGGAGTGAACTGTACGACAGAACACATTGTGGCAAAGCCAAAATCTGGTGAGGAGAAAGCAAAATGAATGTGAACCAGAACACAGGTGGAGTTACAGAAAAACCTGTATGGGCAAGAAAGCCTATGGTTATCGGTTGTGTGATCTGTAATGGGTGGACGGTGTGGTCTGACCACTGCACGTAGACCGTGGAGACTATCTGTGAAAGACAAGGAAACATACAGATCATAAATCTGCATGCATGGAAGACATTGCTGAAGTGAAGCAGAAGAAAGCAATCTGTGTAAACTGGCAAGACATCAGAAGGAGTGTAAAACTGACCTGGAACTGGTTTTGAATATTAAGAGGCTGAAACTAAGTGTGAGTTGCCAAGCTGGACAAGCTGACGTCTTAGGGATGGAAAACCTAACACCTTGTGAACTTTGTTGTTGCCTTGGGAAGGGAACCCTGAGACTTTGTGGATCTGTCTTGAACTTGAGCAAGTGTTACGCTCACCTGGTATCCACGGGGATGCCACCCAGCCCTGGTTGGATGATTTGCACTCTCTAACCCTCTCCCGGTCCCTTGGGAAGGCCTCTGGTTAAAGATGGGTCTGCAATATAGGAGAGCTGGATTCAATACCAGATTGTCTTTATGTTTTCCTACCTCCCTTGGCCTCAACTCCTTCCTCCCCCTTGGGCCCTCTCCTCACCTTAATATTGTAGAATGTGGATTCTCCGTCCTGCTCCTCGTGGCAGGGGTGCGTAGATGTGGGGGGCGAGCAGCGACCAAGTTACTTCACTGGTGCAAGCCCCCCCCGTGGGAATCCAGGCCTGCTGCGACTCCATAGGTTTGCTGCTTTACAGTCTTTATATGCAGTTCTTATGTTCCTCTTAGTTTGAATAATAATGTTGCTTCTTTCCTTTTAGGTATGGAAAGGTATTTTGGAGTACTAACTGAGACAGGGGGGAAAGGGGAGCACCAGATCGTGTAACATTAGCTTGTTGGATCATTCTCGGGGGCATCAAGGAATACACGGGGGGAGGAATGGCTAAGGCTGGTTGGGACGCAGCTTGTAAGGGAATGACCGGGGGCAGGCCAACCAGCACTGATGGAGCCAAAGAGAATGGTAAAGGAACATGAACTTGCTGAGAGACAGCCGGCACCTTATCTTTTAGGGCAGTGGATTTGCCCAAGGCTTTGAAAAATGAATTCAGTGTTTTTTAGTTTGCTTGAGATTAGCCATATTTTTTGTTTTTTATTGCAAGAGGCTTTTTTGGTGCAACTTTTGGGTTTCTTACTTTAAGGGCGTCTAGGTGGCTAAGCCCCTGGCCTGTTTTGCGCTCAGGGCTAGGCACCGGAAGCACTCGGGTCGCCTCTGGCACAAAATCTTGTGGCGGTTGGACTGTAGGTTCATGCCCTTGAAAAGGGGACTGAGTATGGCTCATATGAGTGATTGGTCGTATGATGCCAGAGGTCAAGGGCAAAGCACATGCCTCCGTAGGTAACACTTCTACCACAGTGGGAGCGGGTACATCGGTCATGCCAGATTTACACCCTACCGCCCCCTCTAGTGATTCATTCATCAACCTGTCTCCAGTGGTTGGTGACACATTTTTAAACAATGAAGAATTATAATGGGCCAACATCCACTTCATCAAATCATCAAACTGTTTGGATTGGTGAGACACTTTTGTGTCCAATGATTCAAATAATTTACACAGGCTCATGATAGTAGTATTAATAGCAATCAACGCCGGTTGAATCATGGTTGAATGTTGTAAAAATAAATCTGAAGGAACTGTTTTCAGTATTCTGGGTGTGGGTAGGACAAATGAATGAATCATAGAGTTTTTAGAGTTCTGGAAGTGTTGGTGAGATAAGGTAACTTTACTGTGCGAAGGGTCATCAGTGGAATGATGGTGAGCCCTCCATACAATCGGAGATTCACATTGGCTGGCATGAATGGATAGGCCAGTTTGATCCTGCATGAGGGAGGGAAAAGTGATCGGGGAAATAGCAATGCGAGAGGAAGAGAGGCGTGGACAATTTTTGGTAGAGGCTAGCATTGTGATGTCAAATAGAGGACACGGGTTGACCCTTCCACATGGAGTTCTTAATGGGATAGATATGTCTTGTGCATGTAAACCTTCTGGTTTATTGCTGTTGCCTAGATGGGAGATTGACATTGATGAGTTGGAAACAATGGAATCATCTATCTTATCGTCAAAAGTAAATTTCGGTTTTGTGGATAACGATGTACCTGTTGAAATTAGTGAGAGGGTGGTGTAGAAGTCTTGAGGTTGAAGTCCAACCTCATCATGACTGATTTGAGTCGATTGATTCGTCAGTATTTCAGATAGGCTTGGAATGTTAGGCGGCATGTTTGTAGTGAGTCTATATGCCATAGTTATAACAAGCCAGCCAACAAACACAAGACAAAGGACACAAGGCTGGATTAATTACTAGTCGACTAGCACAATAGCAATTTGGAAGTGCTGAAATGAACAGTGTATTAGTCCTAATACCTGTGTCAACAGATGGTTCATGGTCGCTTCTACGTTCACGGGTCACGTGTTACAAGAAAACAACAGAAAGGAAAAAGTGATAATAGATTAGTAGTTCGCACAGATAATGAACATTAATAAGGCACCTCAATTGAAGCCTAAAATAAACATAAATTATTAATGGGGACAACTTCCGGATGTCCCAACCAAGCAATAATACGAGAACCAGAAGTAACAAAACTGATGCCAGGACCCCACCCAGCGCACCCCACACCGCGAACAGCAAACAGTACTTGTGGTACTTGCACAGGTGCGCGGCGCGGGTGCGCAGACCCCCGGATAGATGATGGGGCAGGTTGGGGCCACCACGGGGGAGTGGACGTCAGTCAGTTGTCCTTAAAAAAATAAACACAAAGAAAGGAGAAATGAAGCGAGGGTTGTCAAAATTAAGTGCTAGCGGGCACAACGTGCAGTAAGCACACAATGTGCTAGCACAATATGCACACTTCAGGCACAACGTGCCAAGACAGTCACCTTTTTTCTTTCTTTAGAAGGACAGGCAAGCCGCTGTGTTGTCTGTAATGACGTCCTCCAGGCCGTCGTTCAGGAGCGCTGCAGAGTGAGATCCAGGCAAAGTCCAAGACGCAGGGAAGAGCCGCTCGGCGTGTCCGTCCAGCAAACAGTACTTGTGGTACTTGCACAACTAGCACCCACCCACCCCCCCTTTCCCAAACCCCCACCCACCCCCCTACTTTCCCCAACCGCCACCCACCCCCCTCCTTTCCCCAACCCACACCCCCCACCCCACCTCCTTTCTCCAACCCACAGCCACCCACCCCCCTCCTTTCCCCCACCCCCACCCCCTCCTTACTTCCCCACCCACACACCCACCTCCTTTCCCCAACCCCTGTCCTTTCCCCAACCCCCACCCACCCCCCCTCCTTTCCCCAACCCCCACCCACCCCCTCCTTTCCCCAACCCCCACCCATCCCCCTCCTTTAACCCCACCCACCTCCTTTCCCCCACCCACCCTCTCCTTTCCCCAACCCCGACAAAACCACTCCCCTCCTTTCCCCAACCCCCACCAAACCCCCTCCTATCCCCAACCTCTACCCACCTCCCTCCTATCCCCAAACCCCACCCACCGCCCTCCTATCCCCAACCCCCACCCACCCCCCTCCTTTCCCCAAAACCTGTCCTTTCCCCAACACCCACCCACCCGCTCTCCTTTACCCAACCCCCCACCCTCTCCTTTCCCCCACCCCCCTCCTTTCCCCAAACCCCCCTCCCACCCCGTCCTATCCCCAACCCCCACCCACCCCCCTCCTTTCCCCAACTTTTCCCCAACCACCCCCATCCTTTCCCCAACCCCATCCACCCGACCCCCTCCTTTCCCCAACCCCCACCTTTCCCCAACCCCCACCTTTCCCCAACCCCCACCTTTCCCCAACCCCCACCTTTCCCCAACCCCCACCCACCCACGCCTGCCTTTCCCCAACCCCCACAACCCACACTGCTTCCTTTCCCCACCCACCCTGCTTCCTTTCCCCACCCACCCCCTCCTTTCCCCAACCCATACCCACCCACCCCCCCTCCTATCTCCAACTCCGCTGCTTTCCCCAACACCCACCCACCCCCCCTCCTTTACCAAACCCACACCCACCCCCTCCTTTCCCCAACCCCCACCCACCCCCTCCTTTACCAAACCCACCACCCCCCTCCTTGAATACACCCCCCCTCCTTTCCTCCTCACCCATCCCCCTCCTTTCC
The DNA here is from genome assembly GCF_040938575.1 of Ambystoma mexicanum. Lineage (NCBI taxonomy): Eukaryota > Metazoa > Chordata > Amphibia > Caudata > Ambystomatidae > Ambystoma > Ambystoma mexicanum. Next base: position 1,296,581,505 of record NC_090928.1, read on the forward strand.
CCAAACACCACCCACCCCCTCCTTTCCCCACCCCCCTCCTTTCCCCAAATTCCTCCACCCACCCCCTCCTTTCCTCTACCCTCACCCACCCCCCTCCTTTCCCCACCCCCACCCCCTCCTTACCCCTTACACCCACCCCCTCCTTTACCCAACCCCTACCCATCCACCCCCCATACTTTCCCCACACCCTCCTTTCCCCAACCCCCACCCACCCCCCTCCTTTGCCCACCCCCTCCTTTCCCCAACCCCCTCCACCCACCCCCTCCTTTCCCCAACACCCACCCACCTCCTTTCCCCCACCCCCTCCTTACCCCTTACATCCACCCACCCCCTCCTCACCCACCCACCCCCTCCTTTCCCCAACCCCATCCTTTCGCCACACCCCACCCACCCCACCCTTTCCCCAACCCCCCTCCTCCCCCCCCTCCTTTCACCTACCCCCACCCACCCTCCCTTCCCTTCCCCCAACCCCATCCTTTCCCCATCCCCCACCCCCCTCCTTCCCACACCCGCCTCCTTTCCCCAACCCCCACCCACCCACCTCCCTCCTTTCCCCAACCCCCACCAAACGACCCCCTCCTTTCCCCATCCCCCCTCCACCCACCCCCCTCCTTTCTCCAACCCAACCCACCCCCTCCTTTCCCCCAACCACCCACCTCCCTCCTTTCCCCCACCCCACCCCCTCCTCACCCCCCACCCACCCCCCTCCTTTCCCCAACCCCTGTCCTTTCCCCAAACCCCCCACACCCCTCCTTTCCCCAACCCACACCCACCACCTCCTTCAAACCCACACGCCTCCTTGCCCAACCACCCACCCACCCCCTCCTGTCCCCAACAACCACCACCCAGTCCCCTCCTTTCCCCAACCTCCGCCTTTCCCCAACCCCCACCTATGCCTGCCTTTCCCCAACCCCCACCTACACATGCCTGCCTTTCCCCAACCCTCATCAACCCCCCTTCCTTTCCCCAACCCCCATAACTTTCACCAACCCCCACCGTCCCCCCTCCTTTCCCCGACCTCCACCAAACCACCCCCTCCTTTCCCCAACCCCCTCCTTTCCCATCCCCCTCCACCCACCCCCCTCCTTTCCCCAACCCAACCCACACGCCTCCTTGCCCAACCACCCACCCACCCCCTCCTGTCCCCAACCCCCACCACCCAGTCCCCTCCTTTCCCCAACCTCCGCCTTTCCCCAACCCCCACCTAGATACTGTGGGCCATAATGACCATCGCTGTTACCTAGGAGTTGGGCAGCATCCACTTTTTAATCTCTTTGTCTACCCAGCAACCCTCTATGTCTAATTCTGCTGTACCCTCAGACCAAGCTTTTATTTCGTCTGCAGTTGCTTCTGTTTGCATCTCCTTAACTGTGGCAATCCCATTTTCTATCATGCAGGGTACTTCTTCTGACCTCTCAATACACATTTTTGTATGTAGATCAGTGGCAGTTTATTTCACAATTTTGTCTGCAAATGCATTTCCTTTTCCAACATTACATGTTACTTTCTTATGCGCCTCGCATTTCATTATTGCTAATCATTTAGGATGTGCAAGAGCAGACAACAATCTCGCTATCAAAGAACCATGTTGAATCTTGGTTCCATGTGATGTCAGAAAACCCCTCTCAGCCCAGAGTCGACCAAAATTATGTACCACCCCAAACGCGTACTGACTGTCAGTATATATGTTTACATTCATGTTTTCAGAAATTTCACATGCTCTGGTTAACGCTATTATCTCTGCATCCTGTGCTGAATTATATGGGATCCTTTTGCTCTCTACAATACTCTTTAGTGTCGTGATGTCATATGCAACAGTTGATGTACCATCGGGTAATTTGAAACAGGAACCGTCACAAAACAGTTCTCCATCTGGCTCTTTGTGTGGGGTATCTGTTAGGTCAGTTCTTCGTTTCATGCTCAGTAACCATTAAACAATCATGGGGTGGCGGTTCCTTTTCACCCGTTCTTTCATTGGGAGGGGGCATTAACTCTGCAGGATTGAAACCTCAACATCTCAAAATTTGAATATGCGGTGCAAATAGGACAATTTCATATCTCTTCAGTCTAGCTGATGTAAGATGTTGCGTCTGCGTTCTATTTAAAAGAACGTCTACTGTGTGAGGCACCATTAAGGTTAAGGCGTGACCCAAAACCATTCCCTCGGTTTGTTTTACTGACGCGGCAGCCGCAGCAACAGCTCGCAAACAGCGCGGCAAAGCGCATGCAACAGGATCCAGCGTGGAAGAAAAGTAACCACATGGTCTATTTCTCCCTCCTTGTTCCTGAGTCAAAACAGCCAAAGCACAACCATTACTCTCATGCACAAATAACTTAAAATCCTTTTCATAATTTGGTGTGCCCAAAACTGGAGCTGAGCTGCCATGATCTCTGCTTCCAAAAGGTCAGGGTTTTCCCAACTTCCTTGGAAGCAGATCCATAACCCAGGTTCCGAGTGCCAACCAGTCCCAATTGGGACCTTTTGGACCCAGTCCTGGCGCCAGTGGCACCAGGCTCATAAATATGCCCAGTCCCAGCGCTGGAAGCGCCGGGCTCATAATGCTTGGGTGGACTTACCTGCAGCAGACCATGCTGCTTACTTGCCTGCCAGTTGAGCCTCTGATCCTCTTCTGTTTGGAACTACTTTTCCTGTTGGGTGGGGCTGGAGCCACTCCCTAGATTTAGAACACTGGAACTCTTCTGGAAGGCAGGAACTCTTTTCTTACCAGGAACTCTTTTCTTACTTAGGCATGGCTGTGGAAGGAGACACCTAAGCACTACAGGAGGCTATTTAAACCACACCCGGTGGATGAATCTTGCTTTGCGTTATTCTGCACCCTCTGCAGCAGGACGCTCATCGTGTCTTCTGCATCCAGTCCTGGGCCTAAGGAAAAAGGCTTACCATCCTGAATCCAGTCTTCAGCAGCACCTATAAAGACAAGAAAGAACAGGTTAGCATTCCGGCATCTGAAAGGCAAAGGCTTACCATCCTGAATCCAGTCTTCAGCAACACCTATAAAGACAAGAAAGAACAGGTTAGCATTCCGGCATCGGAAAGGCAAAGGCTTACCTACTCTTCGTGCGCTCCGGAGGTCTTCATACTGCATTCCGGCATCTGAAAGACAAAAGTTTACCAACTCTTCGCACGCTCCGGAGGCCTTCGGCGCTGCATCCGCATCTGAAAGACAAAACAAGGTGCGTTTAAAGACATTGGGGAACTTTAATACTCACGTGCCATTACTCCTTTCCACATCTAATCCAGTGGGTATTCCGGCACCCTGCAGCCGCTCCGAACTCGTACCTGCAAAATAAAAAGACAGTTAGAGCGCATCGTGAAGCAGGCAACAAGCGCTTACTCACGTGCTTCCAGGCGCTTCTATTCATCACACGGGCTCCATCTTCAACTCACTTCAGCCCGTCATCCGCCATCGCCGGAACCCTGCAAAACAAGAGACATCATTACTAAAGACTTTAAAAAGACATTTGAATGACTCGAAACTTACCGTTCGTGCAGTAGACGACGGACAGCAGTCCTCTGAAGTCAAGAGGCCTGCGCTACCTATCCAGTGAAGAAACTGGCTACAGCACCCTGCCCCGAGGCAGATGGAGAGCTCGGCATTCACTTACCTAAGACATCTTACTCTACACGTCAGGCATACAGTGCCAGAGGTCCAGCCCAAAGAGCCAACCGGGTGCTACACATCACCTTTGAAGATACGGTAGTCGCCCAGTCAAGACCGGCGCCTCTGCGAGAATCAGGTGAGCGTTACATGAGCACAATGCAACTTTGAGCAGATCAAATGCATCCTGACATTCCACGCTCAATGGCAAAGGCAAAGCAACATCCTTCATTGTCAATGCCATCATTGGTTTCACAATCATGGCAAAGTTTGCAATCCACTGCCTACAATATGAAGCCATGCCTATTATAGCTCTGACTTCCTTCTGTGTCTTTGGAATAGGCATACCAGAGATGCTTTCTATTCTTTCTGGTGTCAATCTCCTTCCCTCCTTCGAAGGAGGTAGCCCAAATAGGTCACTTCCTTTCGACAATACTGGAATTTTATTAATGAAGCTTTATGCCCATGTCCTGCCAAATGTGTCAACAATTTAATGGTACTTTCTTTGCAAATGTCTTCTGTGTCAGCAGCAATCAATAGGTCATCGATGTATTGCAATAGTACACAACCCGCTGGTAGTTCTAGCATGTCTAGTTGTTCTTTTAATGCTCTGCTATAAATACTTGGGCTCTCAGTGTAACCTTGTGGAATTCGTGTGAAGGTGAAAGAACGCCCTCCTAATGTAAAAGCAAATCAATATCTGCTATCTGGATGTACCGGAATGCTAAAGAATGCGTTCTTCAGATCTCCAACACTAAAATGCGATGCTGATGCTGGAATCATAGTTAAAATGGTAGTGACATCTGGGACCAACGGAAATTGGGGATTAACTACTTTATTCAATCCGCGCAAATCAATTATGAAACAATATGGTATTTCATTCCCTCCTTTCTTGAAAACTGGGAGAATTGGACTATTGCAAGTGCTACCAGTAATTTCTTCAATCACGCCTCATTTAATCAAATCTGAAACAATGCATTTTAATGTTTTTTCACCTTCTACCAAAATATTATACTGTGGAATGCGTGGCAATGTAATTCCCTCCTTCAAAACTATTTTTACTGGCTCTATTTTCAAACAAACAACATCATTATCATTCATCGCCTATATACAAATTGGTACACTACTTAATTCAGTTGGTAATGGTTTAGACAGAAATTGTGATACCAGCGTCTTTTGTGGTGATATTGTCAAATACACTCCATCAGGAGAACAATGAATAACCGCACTCAATTTTTTTTCAACAAATTTAAACCCAATACATTTTTCGCAGCTATTTTGTGTCAAAAGAAATGGACAAGACTCAGTGAATGGACCTAATGTTATATTGTGAAAATAAACGATTTCAAATAGGACTCAATCTCCTTATAAAATCCCGCCGGATTGTTCCTCAAATCAGGGATTGTTTGTTTTATATTATTTACCTCCTTTCTGGAAAATGGGACATGCACAAACTGTGCTGTATAATGGGCTTCTATTACCTGCAGTGGATTTCCATCCGCGGCAGCAATCTCTACTTTTGGTACAAAGGTGGGAGGGACTTCTCTCATGGGCAATTAAAAACTAGGCGTTTCCTCATTGGTTTGTTTATTAAGCAATAAAGCTAAATCAAGGGAGAGAGCAGACCTTCCTGTTTCAGGTAAAAATGCTCTTTTGTATATTGTCATTAAATCAGGGGGGGCAACAAAAATTCTTTCTTAAACACTCATCTTGCAAATACTCAACCATCACCTGCAATGCCTTCCTCTGCTTCTCTAGGGTATACTGATCAAACGTATCATGCACTTCCATTGGAGTAATGGTAGTATCCGTAATCCATCTGATCGCCTCTCGCGTTCACATTTTCATCTCTTCACTAACAGGTTTTAACGGCAGAAAAAAACTGCTGCTGGACATATGGTACCACCTGTTGTTTCCCTCTTTTCATCTCTTCATGCAATTGATCAAGCTCACTTTTAAACTCAAATAGCTGGCCTACGTGTTCTTGTACTTCCGCCGCACTTTCCTGCATACGAGAAAAAACATTTAGATCCCGCAACTTCTGCGGTGCCAACATACCAGTCGGTTTCTTCCATTTATCTATAAGATACTCCCCCATGCATTCTAACAATACCTGTTGTTCACCAAGCTTCTTATAGTCATACATGGAACTCTGCGCGGATCCCTCATCATTGCCTTCAATGTACGTTTCTGCCCATTCTTTCAGCTGTTCTTTTCTCTCTTTGCTAACCGTACTAGGAGTTACTCTAGTGCCCTCTCTTTGCGCAGGCCCCGCCTCCGTAGAACTGCCTCCTTTGGCAGCTCCTAATTCATGCTCTGTCGGTAGTTGGGGAAATGGTTTCATGTGCACAGGGGAAGATGGTGCAGATGGAACAATAGGAGTGGGGGGTGGCAACTGAGGTGGAGGAGCAATGTGTATAGGTGCAATAGTGTCATCTTTACTTTTAGGACGTCCATGTCTCGGTTCGTTCAGAACTTTGTTTATTAATTCATCTGATGTATGCAACTCTTGTTGTGGATATATTCTTTGTATGCCTAATTGAAAGCTCCTGTCCTGTCTTCTGATATCCTCTGTCACTTTGAGATCATCTAGTTCTTGCGCTTTTTCTGTTTTTGATTTGCGTCTTCGTGCATGTCTCTCCCTACTTTTTAAACGAAAATTAGCTTCCTTCCTCCAGTCTCTTATAACATAAAATGTCGCGGGGCATACTTTCTTGTGCAGCAGTTCTGATTCTAAGTGTTCTATACGTGCGATTTCAAAAGTCCCATCTTTCGGCCACTGCACATCTGCTACATGTCTGGTCTGCCTATGCCAAATTACATTAAACATTATTGCCCCAATGCCATACTTTACATACATTTCAAACGCTGGCGACCCTACGGGTTGCGCAACCTGGCCAGTTTCCAAAGATTGTCTACCGCAGTGGAAAAATCCCACTAGACAGGAAGACAATTTCCCAGTGTTAGGCAGAATCCTTTGCAGTTCCTTTAGGGAGCACTACAGAAGATTAAGACTACAGGTATGAGCAAGAAAAATCCCCTTTGGTATCAGTCCCTACGACAAAGATTTAGTTGGTAGCTGTGGCTAAGCAGTCAGACCTATCTCAAGAGGGAGATGAGCAATATTCAGGGTTTACACAATAGGTATTACAGTACTTATGGCACAAGGAAACACTGACCAACGCTTTGTATTAAAAAGGGAATATATAGATTTATTTTATACACATCTAGTTCAACACATGAATCACAGTTAATAAAGCAAGTTAAATTTAGTCAAGCAAAGTATACACAACTCCCTAGTCAATTGTAGACAAGTTTGTGGTAGAGTGAAAACTGAGCAAAACGGCACATGAAAACCAACCACAAATGGCACTCTAGCAATTTAGCGAAAGGGAGGGAAAGCACAAGTTAAACCGAAATATCTTCAGACACCCCCTAGCAACACTTCCCTGAAGTTTTGTGAACAAGTAATGCACAGTAATACTTTAGCAGAAAGATAAGTAATTGAAAACTGAGCAGAATGGCACTTCACAGGTTAAGACAGTAGGAAGGAAGAGGTGTTTAGAAGATTCAGGTGCTGTTACACTCACCTGGTATCCACGGGGACGCCACCCAGCCAGCTGGTCGTTGATGCCCTTCCCAATGGTTCCCTGGTGGTCTCGGTGTCGAGGGAATTTCGCCTGGAAAATGAAGACTATATCAGGACTGGGCGACCAAGGTAAATAGTTTAATCCCCCACCTCCTTATGTTTCCAGCCCCTCCAGGTTCTCTTCTCACCTGGTTGCCAGAATCAGTGGGCTCTCCTTCCTGCTCTTAGGGCAGGGGCGCGTTGGCTTTTGTGGGCGCTGGCGGTCCAGTTACTTCACTGACTGCGGCCGTTGTAGTGTCTTTCAGGTAGGTTTTATTGCGATTGATGGCGTCGTAATTCTTGCATGCCTTTTGTCCGTTCTAATGTCTCTTTTTATCTCCTCTAGGAGCGCGGAGTGTCTGCTTGGAGAACGGGTTGTGCTGGTTCGTACCGGGAGATGATGGCGTGCTATAGCGCTATGATGCGTGATGCGGTAAGGAGGCGCTTTGTGTAGCACAGCGATGCCTTGTCTTCACTGACCTGTGCTTTTCTCTTTTCATAGGTCGCGGAGAGTACCCAGCGCAGATGGAGTTTCCAGAGCAGTGCCGGTCGAAAAGCAACCAGCCAGGTAAGTCTTAAAGCGCTTTTATGGTTGTAATGTCTCTGGTACCTCCGTTAATGATGTCTTTCTCCTTTTCTCAGGTCCCTTCGATCTGGGCGGTGAACTCCTCCAACAGAGCTGCCCAGGAGCTGCGAGCAGAGAAGGATGAAGATTGCAGGTAAGATTCTGCTGCTAACGATGTTCTTTGTTTTATGCACGTCTGGAATTCGCCAGGTTCGAGAGAAAGCTGGACATGGTGAGCGTCACATTGCTAGAAGCAAAGTAACGCGAAGCGTGTGGTCTTGTTCGTGTGTGGTTTTAATAGCCACTGTAAAGTAGTCCATGTAAAGTAGTCCCCAGGCCACCACACCCAAAACGCTAGACCACATAGCTTGGTTCTAGGAACCCAGCTATGTGGATGCCTCCATGTTGGCTGAAAGACTAAATAAAGTAGTCCCTTAAGCAGATGCCTTTCCTAACTGATGAGCCTGGTGCCAAAGGCGCCAGGACTGGCCCCAAGAGGGCCTGAAAAGTGGATGCCCGGCCTTATTAATGATCCGAGCCCTGATTCCTCCTGGCCAATGGGCTTGCCAGTGGGGATGAGGAATGAGGGTCGTGACAGCACTCCCCCCCCAAGCCCCCTCCCAAGGTGTGTCTTCTGCCTGGTCCATGTTTGGTTGGGAAGTTTTGATGAAACTTCTTGATCAGACATGGTGCATGAATGTTCTCACTGGGTTCCCAGGATCTATCTTGAGGCCCAAACCCCTTCCAGTCGACGAGATAGTACAATTTTGCTCTAGAGTACTTAGAGTCCAGGATGCTTTTGACTTCGAATTCTGGTTCTCCATCTATTAGTATAGGTTGAGGTGGTGTTTTGATTTGTGTACCGGGTTGCATTGGTTTTAAGAGGGATACATGGAATACCGGATGGATTTGTAGATTAGGTGGTAATTCCAACTTGACAGCTGCTGGGTTGATAATTGCCTTGATGGTATAGGGTCCCAAATATCGAGGATGGAAGGTCCGAGTTCCTTTGATGGGTACGTATTTGGCGGCTAACCAAACCTGGTCTCCTACTTGATAGTCTGGGGCCTTTTTCCGATGCTGGTCGGCGAAGTGCTTTTGTTTTTCTTTAGCATGACTAAGATGTTCCTTTGCCTTTCTGAACGCTTGAGTGATGTTTGTATGAAGAGTCTTTACTGCAGGCATTTCCAAGCTGGCAGGAAGGTCAAGTTCTGATGTACGTGGATGTTTGCCATACAAGGTGTAAAAGGGTGTTTGGCCCTTGCTAGAATGTACAGAGTTTTTATATGCGTACTCTGCTATCCACAGTAAATCCTTCCAATCTCTCAATTAATGGTGCAGCATGCACCGTAAATACTGCTCGAGGGTCTGGTTGGTCCTCTCAGTTTGGCCGTCTGTTTGGGGGTGGTGACTGGTGGATAGCCAGACGTCAATCTGAGCTATTGCGCAACATTTTCTCCAAAAATTGGATACAAATTCGCTGCCTCGATCGGAGACCAGAACTGATGGAAAGCCATGTAGCTTGACAATGTTTTCCAGAAATACTCCTGCTAGAGTGGATGCGTCCTGGAGGCCCGAGAGGAATAAAATGTGCCATCTTTGAGAATAAATCCACGATTACAAGAATGGTGTTAAAGCCTTGACTCGGTGGCACATCCGTGATAAATTCGAGGGAAAGAGTGTGCCACGGAGCGGGAGGGATGTCCAGTGGTTGTAGGAGACCTGATGGTTTCTGTTTCTGTGATTTATTTTGTGCACAGACGCCGCAGGATTGAACATACTGGACAATATCCTTACGCCAGGTAGGCCACCAAAAATAATGTTTTACCTTGGCTAAAGTTGTAGCGATTCCAGGGTGTCCTTCAATCAGGAATTCATGATAACCTGAAATGATATGCTGTTGTAATTCCTTCTCGAATACATATAGCCGATCTCTAAAATAAGGTAACTGATCCTTGATGCAATACTGTTCGCCCTGAGTTTTCCATGCGAGGAAAGCATCCGGGTTCATTGACTGACGAATTTTGTCTCGTAATTCGGCTTGTGATAACGCTGTTGTGATGCCCAAGAGTTTGTCTTCAGCTTATGATGGGTACCATCGATCCCCATTCGAGATAAGGCGTCAGCTTTCCCATTCTTGACCCCAGGTCGAAAGGTGATTACGTAGTCATATTCGGCGAAGAAGAGGGACCACCATAACTGGCATGAAGACTGGGCTTTGGCTGTTTTGAGATATTGCAGGTTCCGGTGGTCTGTGATCACTGTAATGGTGTGTCTAGCTCCCAGAAGATAGTGTCGCCATGCCTTGATAGCGGACTTGATGGCTAGGAGTTCTTTGTCCGTGATAGCGTAATTAAGTTCCGGGGGTGAAAGGTTATTTGACCAGAAGGCCACAGGATGCAACTGGCCAGTTTCTGGGTCCCTCTGTGACAGGACCGCTCCCATCGCCATACTGGAAGCATCAGTTTCTACGACATAAGGGAGGTCTGGACGAGGGTGCAGCAGGATTGGAGCAGAGGTGAACCTTTGTTTCAGTTCCTGAAAGGCTCTTTCTGCTTCCTCAGTCGAAGCAAACTTTTTATTGCTTTTTCGTAGCAATACTGTGATCGGGTGCACAACCTGAGAGAAGTCTGGAATAAACCGGCGGTAAAAATTCGCAAAGCCTAGCATGCTCTGTATCTCCTGCAGAGATGTTGGTGATGGCCTTTTTAAAATTGCGTCCACTTTATATACGTCCATTCTGATGCCTTTCGGAAAAAGGATGAAACCAAGGAATTCTACTTCGGTGACGTGAAAAAAACATTTTTCTAGCTTTGCATACAAACGATGTTGGCGGAGCTTGGTGAGGACTGAACGAACATGCTTGATATGATCTTGTTTTGAGGCTGAGTAGATCAAGATGCCATCAATGTATACTAAGGCGCAAATGTCAATCAGTTCTCTCAGGACATCATTCATGAAATATTGAAACGCTGCAGGAGCGTTACACAAGCCAAAAGGCATGACTTGATATTCAAACAAGCCATATTTGGTACGGAAAGCGGTTTTCCACTCATCTCCGCTTCTGACCCGGACCAGGTGGAATGCTCCCCGAAGGACTAATTTGGTATAGATCTGGGCATCTTTGACTTGGTCTAGCATTTCCGGGATAAGAGGCAAGGGGTAGCGGTTCTTCACGGTTATCTGGTTTATTGCATGGTAATCAATACAGGTCCTCAAGTCCCCTTCCTTTTTCGGTACAAAGAACAAAGGACTGGATGCTGGGGACTGAGATGGGTGGATAAATCTGTTTGCAAGGTAATGGTCCAAATAGGTTTTCAGGTGAAGGTTTTCTGGCTCGGTAAGAGCGTAGATCATGCCGCATGGGATTTGTGCCCCAGGAACAAAGTCAATTTGACAATCATAAGGCCTATGCGGCGGCAATGTGTTAGCCTGGTCTTTTTGGAATACATCCTGAAAGTCACGATATTCATCTGGCAAAGTATTATTTACTCCCAGGGTAGAGGCTCTAATATTGGAAGTTTTGGAGACACAGGAGTCGGGTTCCAGGTCAGGACAGTAGCAAGTTAGGGAGCAGTTGCTGGAGAAGGTTAATTTCCGTGCCCGCCAGTCTATCAAAGGGTTGTGAGCAACCAACCATGGCATCCCTTGTATCAACCAGAATTGAGGTGCCTTTATAAGATTGAACGAAATACACTCACGATGCCCATCTGGCACAGCAAGGTTGCTACTGCTGTGCACTGGTTTACTGGTCTGGAGGCGATTTCTGTCCCATCCACGGTAGTCACCTTGTCCTTGGTAGATTTAGAACACAAAGGGAGCCCCATCTCTGCTGCCAACTCTTGATCGATATAGTTCCCAACTGCTCCGCTGTCGATGTACGCTTCTGCGGCATACATCTTTGACGATCGTTGGTGATTTATCAAGATCACGGGTATCGCAAAGCTTTAGGTCAGTGGCTCTTCCTCATCACTCGACAAACTGACCTCTACGGTTTCCGAGTTTGGTAGTTTTCCGATTCCTTAACTTCATCCTTTTCTGTGGCCCGACTGTCCTCCTAGGGGTTTAATTAGGCAGTCTTTCAGAAAATGTCCTGGTTTTCCGCAATGCTGTTGTCTTCTTTTTTCCCGCTCTTGTTTTGTTAATGAAGGTCGTAACCCTCCGATCTGAATGGGTTCTACGGCCTTGTCTCCCCCCTTGGTGCATTGTCTTTAGGTCGAACATAAACTATTTGAGAGTCTGCTTTGGACCGGTCTGCTTTTCTGTCCTGCAAGCGATGATCTAGCTGCACGACTAGATTTATGAATTCGGTACAGTCTCTGGGGGGATCAACTACCTGGGCCAAGACGTCCTTTCATTCGCCTCGTAAGCCTCGATGGAATAATGTGGTTCTTTTGTTTTCTGGCCACCTGGCTTCAGCAACCAGTCTATTGAAAGTTGCAAAGTATGTTAACAAGTCTTGGTTTCCCTGCCAGAGGGATAAAAGTTTGTTATCCACTGCTTGTTCCTGGGTATGTCGAGCAAACAGTTTTTCCATTTCTCTCTGGAACCCCCCATAGTCCTGTAACAACGGATCATTATGGGTCACCAACGGCACCGACCAATCTGCTGCACTTCCACTCAAGTATGATAGGATGAAAGCTACCCGAGCTTGGTCATTTGGAAATGCCCTAGGGCGACAAAGGAAGTGAAGGTGACACTTATTCATGAATGCTGCATACTTCCGTGGGTCGCCCGAAAACCTTTCTGGTGGTGCCAGGGGAACTGTTCCAGGCAGCGTGATCTGTATTGGTGTGGGAGTATGAGATGGTGGAACAGGATTTTGCATCGATGGATTTCCGCCAAGCAGAGGAGTCTGCCCTGCCTGCGATTGCAAGAATTGTCTGCTGATTTCATCAGTGCGCTCCCTGGTCACTATTAGGTCTCTCCGGAGTGCATTAGTCTCTTGTCAGGCTGAATGAACCTCAGCACGAAGGTCCCCCAACAATTGGGCCAATTGGTCAATTTCTGATGTTTCCATGGCACCCAGGTGGATTATTTATGTGAGGCTTCACGTTCTTTTACGCTCACCTGGTATCCACAGGGACGCCACCCAGCCAGCTGGTCGTTGATGCCCTTCCCAATGGTCCCCTGGTGGTCTCGGTGTCAAGGGAATTTCACCTGGAAAATGAAGACTATATTAGGACTGGGCGACCAAGATAAATAGTTTAATCCCCCACCTCCTTATGTTTCCAGCCCCTCCAGGTTCTCTTCTCACCTGGTTGCCGGAATCGGTGGACTCTCCGTCCTGCTCTCTGAGCAGGGGCGCTGGCGGTCCAGTTATTTCCCTGACTGCGGCCCTTGTAGTGTCTTTCAGGTAGGTCTTATTGCGATTGATGGCGTCGTAATTCTTGCATGCCTTTTGTCTGTTCTAATGTCTCTTTTTATCTCCTCTAGGAGCGCAGAGTGTCTGCTTGGAGAACGGGTTGTGCTGGTTCGTACCGGGAGATGATGGCACGCTATAGCGCTATGATGCGTGATGCGGTAAGGAGGCGCTTTGTGTAGCACAGCGATGCCTTGTCTTCACTGACCTGTGCTTTTCTCTTTTCATAGGTCGCGGAGAGTACCCAGCGCAGATGGAGTTTCCAGAGCAGTGCCGGTCGAAAAGCAACCAGCCAGGTAAGTCTTAAAGCGCTTTTATGGTTGTAATGTCTCTGGTACCTCCGTTAATGATGTCTTTCTCCTTTTCTCAGGTCCCTTCGATCTGGGCGGTGAACTCCTCCAACAGAGCTGCCCAGGAGCTGCGAGCAGAGAAGGATGAAGATTGCAGGTAAGATTCTGCTGCTAACGATGTTCTTTGTTTTATGCACGTCTGGAATTCGCCAGGTTCGAGAGAAAGCTGGACATGGTGAGCGTCACATTGCTAGAAGCAAAGTAACGCGAAGCGTGTGGTCTTGTTCGTGTGTGGTTTTAATAGCCACTGTAAAGTAGTCCATGTAAAGTAGTCCCCAGGCCACCACACCCAAAACGCTAGACCACATAGCTTGGTTCTAGGAACCCAGCTATGTGGATGCCTCCATGTTGGCTGAAAGACTAAATAAAGTAGTCCCTTAAGCAGATGCCTTTCCTAACTGATGAGCCTGGTGCCAAAGGCGCCAGGACTGGCCCCAAGAGGGCCTGAAAAGTGGATGCCCGGCCTTATTAATGATCCGAGCCCTGATTCCTCCTGGCCAATGGGCTTGCCAGGGGGGATGAGGAATGAGGGTCGTGACAGCACTCCCCCCCCAAGCCCCCTCCCAAGGTGTGTCTTCTGCCTGGTCCATGTTTGGTTGGGAAGTTTTGATGAAACTTCTTGATCAGACATGGTGCATGAATGTTCTCACTGGGTTCCCAGGATCTATCTTGAGGCCCAAACCCCTTCCAGTCGACGAGATAGTACAATTTTGCTCTAGAGTACTTAGAGTCCAGGATGCTTTTGACTTCGAATTCTGGTTCTCCATCTATTAGTATAGGTTGAGGTGGTGTTTTGATTTGTGTACCGGGTTGCATTGGTTTTAAGAGGGATACATGGAATACCGGATGGATTTGTAGATTAGGTGGTAATTCCAACTTGACAGCTGCTGGGTTGATAATTGCCTTGATGGTATAGGGTCCCAAATATCGAGGATGGAAGGTCCGAGTTCCTTTGATGGGTACGTATTTGGCGGCTAACCAAACCTGGTCTCCTACTTGATAGTCTGGGGCCTTTTTCCGATGCTGGTCGGCGAAGTGCTTTTGTTTTTCTTTAGCATGACTAAGATGTTCCTTTGCCTTTCTGAACGCTTGAGTGATGTTTGTATGAAGAGTCTTTACTGCAGGCATTTCCAAGCTGGCAGGAAGGTCAAGTTCTGATGTACGTGGATGTTTGCCATACAAGGTGTAAAAGGGTGTTTGGCCCTTGCTAGAATGTACAGAGTTTTTATATGCGTACTCTGCTATCCACAGTAAATCCTTCCAATCTCTCAATTAATGGTGCAGCATGCACCGTAAATACTGCTCGAGGGTCTGGTTGGTCCTCTCAGTTTGGCCGTCTGTTTGGGGGTGGTGACTGGTGGATAGCCAGACGTCAATCTGAGCTATTGCGCAACATTTTCTCCAAAAATTGGATACAAATTCGCTGCCTCGATCGGAGACCAGAACTGATGGAAAGCCATGTAGCTTGACAATGTTTTCCAGAAATACTCCTGCTAGAGTGGATGCGTCCTGGAGGCCCGAGAGGAATAAAATGTGCCATCTTTGAGAATAAATCCACGATTACAAGAATGGTGTTAAAGCCTTGACTCGGTGGCACATCCGTGATAAATTCGAGGGAAAGAGTGTGCCACGGAGCGGGAGGGATGTCCAGTGGTTGTAGGAGACCTGATGGTTTCTGTTTCTGTGATTTATTTTGTGCACAGACGCCGCAGGATTGAACATACTGGACAATATCCTTACGCCAGGTAGGCCACCAAAAATAATGTTTTACCTTGGCTAAAGTTGTAGCGATTCCAGGGTGTCCTTCAATCAGGAATTCATGATAACCTGAAATGATATGCTGTTGTAATTCCTTCTCGAATACATATAGCCGATCTCTAAAATAAGGTAACTGATCCTTGATGCAATACTGTTCGCCCTGAGTTTTCCATGCGAGGAAAGCATCCGGGTTCATTGACTGACGAATTTTGTCTCGTAATTCGGCTTGTGATAACGCTGTTGTGATGCCCAAGAGTTTGTCTTCAGCTTATGATGGGTACCATCGATCCCCATTCGAGATAAGGCGTCAGCTTTCCCATTCTTGACCCCAGGTCGAAAGGTGATTACGTAGTCATATTCGGCGAAGAAGAGGGACCACCATAACTGGCATGAAGACTGGGCTTTGGCTGTTTTGAGATATTGCAGGTTCCGGTGGTCTGTGATCACTGTAATGGTGTGTCTAGCTCCCAGAAGATAGTGTCGCCATGCCTTGATAGCGGACTTGATGGCTAGGAGTTCTTTGTCCGTGATAGCGTAATTAAGTTCCGGGGGTGAAAGGTTATTTGACCAGAAGGCCACAGGATGCAACTGGCCAGTTTCTGGGTCCCTCTGTGACAGGACCGCTCCCATCGCCATACTGGAAGCATCAGTTTCTACGACATAAGGGAGGTCTGGACGAGGGTGCAGCAGGATTGGAGCAGAGGTGAACCTTTGTTTCAGTTCCTGAAAGGCTCTTTCTGCTTCCTCAGTCGAAGCAAACTTTTTATTGCTTTTTCGTAGCAATACTGTGATCGGGTGCACAACCTGAGAGAAGTCTGGAATAAACCGGCGGTAAAAATTCGCAAAGCCTAGCATGCTCTGTATCTCCTGCAGAGATGTTGGTGATGGCCTTTTTAAAATTGCGTCCACTTTATATACGTCCATTCTGATGCCTTTCGGAAAAAGGATGAAACCAAGGAATTCTACTTCGGTGACGTGAAAAAAACATTTTTCTAGCTTTGCATACAAACGATGTTGGCGGAGCTTGGTGAGGACTGAACGAACATGCTTGATATGATCTTGTTTTGAGGCTGAGTAGATCAAGATGCCATCAATGTATACTAAGGCGCAAATGTCAATCAGTTCTCTCAGGACATCATTCATGAAATATTGAAACGCTGCAGGAGCGTTACACAAGCCAAAAGGCATGACTTGATATTCAAACAAGCCATATTTGGTACGGAAAGCGGTTTTCCACTCATCTCCGCTTCTGACCCGGACCAGGTGGAATGCTCCCCGAAGGACTAATTTGGTATAGATCTGGGCATCTTTGACTTGGTCTAGCATTTCCGGGATAAGAGGCAAGGGGTAGCGGTTCTTCACGGTTATCTGGTTTATTGCATGGTAATCAATACAGGTCCTCAAGTCCCCTTCCTTTTTCGGTACAAAGAACAAAGGACTGGATGCTGGGGACTGAGATGGGTGGATAAATCTGTTTGCAAGGTAATGGTCCAAATAGGTTTTCAGGTGAAGGTTTTCTGGCTCGGTAAGAGCGTAGATCATGCCGCATGGGATTTGTGCCCCAGGAACAAAGTCAATTTGACAATCATAAGGCCTATGCGGCGGCAATGTGTTAGCCTGGTCTTTTTGGAATACATCCTGAAAGTCACGATATTCATCTGGCAAAGTATTATTTACTCCCAGGGTAGAGGCTCTAATATTGGAAGTTTTGGAGACACAGGAGTCGGGTTCCAGGTCAGGACAGTAGCAAGTTAGGGAGCAGTTGCTGGAGAAGGTTAATTTCCGTGCCCGCCAGTCTATCAAAGGGTTGTGAGCAACCAACCATGGCATCCCTTGTATCAACCAGAATTGAGGTGCCTTTATAAGATTGAACGAAATACACTCACGATGCCCATCTGGCACAGCAAGGTTGCTACTGCTGTGCACTGGTTTACTGGTCTGGAGGCGATTTCTGTCCCATCCACGGTAGTCACCTTGTCCTTGGTAGATTTAGAACACAAAGGGAGCCCCATCTCTGCTGCCAACTCTTGATCGATATAGTTCCCAACTGCTCCGCTGTCGATGTACGCTTCTGCGGCATACATCTTTGACGATCGTTGGTGATTTATCAAGATCACGGGTATCGCAAAGCTTTAGGTCAGTGGCTCTTCCTCATCACTCGACAAACTGACCTCTACGGTTTCCGAGTTTGGTAGTTTTCCGATTCCTTAACTTCATCCTTTTCTGTGGCCCGACTGTCCTCCTAGGGGTTTAATTAGGCAGTCTTTCAGAAAATGTCCTAGTTTTCCGCAATGCTGTTGTCTTCTTTTTTCCCGCTCTTGTTTTGTTAATGAAGGTCGTAACCCTCCGATCTGAATGGGTTCTACGGCCTTGTCTCCCCCCTTGGTGCATTGTCTTTAGGTCGAACATAAACTATTTGAGAGTCTGCTTTGGACCGGTCTGCTTTTCTGTCCTGCAAGCGATGATCTAGCTGCACGACTAGATTTATGAATTCGGTACAGTCTCTGGGGGGATCAACTACCTGGGCCAAGACGTCCTTTCATTCGCCTCGTAAGCCTCGATGGAATAATGTGGTTCTTTTGTTTTCTGGCCACCTGGCTTCAGCAACCAGTCTATTGAAAGTTGCAAAGTATGTTAACAAGTCTTGGTTTCCCTGCCAGAGGGATAAAAGTTTGTTATCCACTGCTTGTTCCTGGGTATGTCGAGCAAACAGTTTTTCCATTTCTCTCTGGAACCCCCCATAGTCCTGTAACAACGGATCATTATGGGTCACCAACGGCACCGACCAATCTGCTGCACTTCCACTCAAGTATGATAGGATGAAAGCTACCCGAGCTTGGTCATTTGGAAATGCCCTAGGGCGACAAAGGAAGTGAAGGTGACACTTATTCATGAATGCTGCATACTTCCGTGGGTCGCCCGAAAACCTTTCTGGTGGTGCCAGGGGAACTGTTCCAGGCAGCGTGATCTGTATTGGTGTGGGAGTATGAGATGGTGGAACAGGATTTTGCATCGATGGATTTCCGCCAAGCAGAGGAGTCTGCCCTGCCTGCGATTGCAAGAATTGTCTGCTGATTTCATCAGTGCGCTCCCTGGTCACTATTAGGTCTCTCCGGAGTGCATTAGTCTCTTGTCAGGCTGAATGAACCTCAGCACGAAGGTCCCCCAACAATTGGGCCAATTGGTCAATTTCTGATGTTTCCATGGCACCCAGGTGGATTATTTATGTGAGGCTTCACGTTCTTTTACGCTCACCTGGTATCCACAGGGACGCCACCCAGCCAGCTGGTCGTTGATGCCCTTCCCAATGGTCCCCTGGTGGTCTCGGTGTCAAGGGAATTTCACCTGGAAAATGAAGACTATATTAGGACTGGGCGACCAAGATAAATAGTTTAATCCCCCACCTCCTTATGTTTCCAGCCCCTCCAGGTTCTCTTCTCACCTGGTTGCCGGAATCGGTGGACTCTCCGTCCTGCTCTCTGAGCAGGGGCGCTGGCGGTCCAGTTATTTCCCTGACTGCGGCCCTTGTAGTGTCTTTCAGGTAGGTCTTATTGCGATTGATGGCGTCGTAATTCTTGCATGCCTTTTGTCTGTTCTAATGTCTCTTTTTATCTCCTCTAGGAGCGCAGAGTGTCCGCTTGGAGAACGGGTTGTGCTGGTTCTCACCGGGAGATGATGGCACGCTATAGCGCTATGATGCGGTGAGGAGGCGCTTTGCGTAGCACGGCGATGCCTTGTCCTCACTGACCTGTGCTTTTCTCTTTTCATAGGTCACGGAGAGTACCCAGCGCAGATGGAGTTTCCGGAGCAGTGCCGGTTGAAAAGCAACCAGCCAGGTAAGTCTTTAAGCGCTTTTATGGTTGTAATGTCTCTGGTACCCCCGTTAATGATGTTTTTCTCCTTTTCTCCTCCAACAGAGCTGCCCAGGAGCTGCGAGCAGAGAAAGATGAAGATTGCAGGTAAGATTCTGCTGCTAACAATGTTCTTTGTTTTCTGCAGGTCTGGAATTCGCCAGGTTCGAGAGAAAGCTGGACACAGTGAGCGTCACGTTGCTAGAAGCAAAGTAACGCAAAGTGTGTGGTCTTATTCGGGTGTGGTTTAAATAGCCACTGTAAAGTAGTCCAGGTAAAGTAGTCCCCAGGCCACCACACCCAAAACACTAGACCGCATAGCTTGGTTCTAGGAACCCAGCTATGTGGATGCCTCCATGTTGGCTGAAAGCCTAAATAAAGTAGTCCCTTAAGCAGATGCCTTTCCTAACTGATGAGCCTGGCCCGAAGAGGGCCTGAAAAGTGGATGCCCGGCCTTATTAATGATCCGAGTCCTGATTCCACCTGGCCAATGGGCTTGCCAGTGGGGATCAGGGCTGAGGGTCGTGACAGGTGCATCAACACATTTCTCATTGAGAATCAATCTAGTGAGAGCAGATCTAACAAATCAGCCAGAGTCAATAGGCCTGAGCCCGAGTCAGTGGTACAGGACCAAGAGCTTAGGAGCAAAAATGTTCTTGTAGCTGCAGTCAAGTCTTTGTTTAACGAATATTGAAAAGGTAGATGCAAGGTGAAAGACAATGTTAGACAAAAGGGCGGCCAACCCAACAGGTAGATAAAGGATTTAAAACACCTTTAGGGCTACCATGCAGGAAGGGAGGCCTGGCGGAACAAAGTACCTTTAAATGAAGAAGTGGCTCCTGCGGTGGCGGTTGTTCCTGGTAGTTCCTGCAGTTCGGGGGATCCAGCAGGGGAAGAGAGGATCTCGACGTGGAGGAAGGTCCGAGTTACCTCACTACCCAGGGATGAAACCAGCCGTGGTGCTGCCAAACGAAAAGATGGTACGCTCCTTTAAATCGCGGCCCGGGTGGATAGCTGCCTGGCGATTCGACCAAGGCAGGTCCGAGGAAGCGATTGGCGAATTGGTTGGTCCCACCAGCTCAAGGGAAGGAGGCTCTTGCGAAGAAGATCTCCTCTTGTCGTGTGGAAGAAAAGTGATGAGACGCTGCAGCAGGGCTTCACCGGTGGTGCTGAAGATGTCTGTGGTTTCTCTCCCCTTCGGTTCCGTAGTTCCAGTGGCGACGTCTTGCTCTTCCAGTCCTCAGGACCCTGCTTTTATGCAAAAAGAACCCCATTCATACAGCCTAGCTGTCACTCACACAGTAGAGTGGTCATCTTGGCGGGAGACTCTCCAGCCTATCAGGACAGAGTGTGACATGGGTTGTGGAGGCAGCCCTGTCCAGGGGTACTACTCCCCCTCCCACACAATGGACACACCCCAGACTCAGTGGCGCCAAAAGGAGGGCTTCTCGGTATAAGCCCGCCAAAACGACCAACAAAGGATCCCCGACCTGGGTTAGGAGTTTAGAGTAAGACACGAGAAAGAATTTATATTAAAGTTCTGGCAATTAAAACCTACCGGAGTAAAGTTAATAATAAAATAGACCGGCGGTATGTTAGAGGCTGTCAGAAAAAGTGGTAGCCTCGAACAAATGGGAAAATCCCATAGGAAAATATTCTCGGTCGAATATTTATGGTAGTAACTACTGCCACCAACCAGAAACTTTAGAGAGGGACTTTACAGTACACCCTCGAAAATGAACCTAAGGGAAAAACTATTAACCCTTTCCAGTACCTCCATGGTAAAATGGGTTGTACTGGTTGAGTTCATAAGAATTGACTAGTGAAGTCAATGGGGATTTTACATGCCCTGGGAGACAGAAGTCAGTCCCAGGGTATGGAGTCTATGTTTGGGGGTTGCTACGACACCCCTGTGTCACTGCACAGAGGGTGCTGTGTAACACATGTGAATAAAGATGGTTCCTATGGGGGTGAGAAAATCCCATAGACATTAAACACAAAAATAGCCTAGAACACACATAGCAAAAATGCCTAAGAGTGGGAAAAAGAGTCTCATTCTTAGCAGGTAAAAAGAAACAAACCCTTCAAATCCAGCAAAGCTGCTGGGGGATTCTATAGGTAAGAGAAATTAGCCATAGAATGAGAATTCTCCCTAATACCCAGGCATATTGATCTTATTCGTACCTTACCCTGGGCGTTTGATCTTGCAAGAGCAACACTCAATCAATATCAGGGCTGTTAAGAATCGGGGCACGACTCACCTGATCAATCAGTTTGTCTCTTAAAACGCAATTCGTCTGTAAACAGACGCAACCAAGAATCGTCGTGACTGCGTATCTGGCTCAGTCTGCCTCGTTTTGGGACCCTCGCCTCGATGCTCTCTGGATGCTGCTCGTCGATCAGGGATCGGCTATGTACAGATCTGCAAAGGAGTCACTCATCACTTTCACAGGGTTGCCCCAAACACCTTTCGATCCCGGTTTCTTCAAATTCAACGTACACGATTCAACTTGAATCTCCCATCGCCCCTATTGACAATTGTATCACAGATGCTGCGTGGTGTACAAACATCCAGAAGGCTCTAGTAGACAAAATATTGATGATCCAAACCAAAATCAACCAAAAAAACCAACTCTTGCTGACCGACCCTGATCATAAGATATCCACCACTAACAATACCGTTCCTGACCCATCAATTAAACCATTTAGCTTCTCACCACTAGACCTGGGAAGTGGTAAACATCATCAGGAAACTAAAACCTTCCAATTGTCAAGGTGACTCCTGCCCCGCTCTAATCATTAAAGCGGCGGCGCATGACCTGGCCCTTTTCATCACTAGCCTTATCAATGCCTCTTTTAAAATAGGTACGGTACCTGATAACTTAAAAGATGCCTGGGTCATTCCAATTCTCAAAAAACCCTCACTCGACCCTAGTAACCCTTCTAATTATAGACCTATTACGACAGTGCCTTTTCTGCTAAAACTATTGGACCGCGCCGCTTACTTACAGATTCAAGCATATCTAGCAACTAATAATCTCCTGGGCCTTAGGCAATTTGGCTTCCGCCCTAGACATGGTACAGAAACGGCCTTGATTGACCTTGTAACCCAAATACAAGATATAAAAGACAAAGGTAAATTAGCACTCCTACTACTACTCGACCTATCGGCGGCCTTTGATCTTGTCAACCATCAAATACTGTGCCAACACCTACAAACAGCCGCTCACTTCTCTGACTCCTTTACCTCTTGGATTAGGTCTTTCCTTGCTAACAGAACCATGAGAGTTTTCTCACCCTCAGCCTCTGCCGAACCATCCCCTGTACTCTGTGGGGTCCCCCAAGGATCTTGCGTCTCCCCTACACTCTATAATGTCTTTACTTAGCCTCTATTCAATGTTCTTGATTACTTGGGTGTCTCATATACTAACTATGCTGATGACACCCAGATACCGATCCCTATCTCAGGAAACCACTATGAAGACACTAAAGTCCTCAACGGAATCTGCTCAGTAATCCAAGCCTGGGTGGCGCAACATGGACTCTGTTTAAATGACGAGAAAACTGAGATACTAATACTTGGCTCCCACTCCAGACTGAACAAACTAGGCCCTTCATTCAAATCCTTCATTATTGACGGTGACACCATCACGGCCTCTAATAACACTAAAACTCTCGGTATTTACCTAGATGACACTCCATCCTTCACCAGACAAACCAACGCTGTGGTTGCAGCATCTGCCTACACTTGTAAGCTAATTACTGCTTGCAGGCCTTTCCTTACGACACCTAACTTCATCACCCTGGCCAGAACGTTAGTTATGTCCAAAATCGACTATTGTAACTCGCTCTTCCTAGGGACTAGCCTCAGAAACATGAACAAACTACAAGTGACACTGAATAGCGCTAACAGGGCTGCCATTAACATCCCAAAGAAGTCACACATATCCGACACAAGACGCAACCTTAACTGGCTATCTGTCAAACACAGAATCGCCCTCAAAACTCTAGCCTTAACACATAAAGCAAGAGCCAACCTCGCCCCAGTTTCCTCTCCAACAGACTCCGGCCACACACCTCATCAAGGCCCATGAGATCGGCCAAGCCCACACTATGTCCATTCCCAGATTCAAGCTGCAGAATTCAGGTGGATCTAGCTTTCCTGTCCAGGCGGCTAAGCTCTGGAATATGCTTCCGATGCCCATTAGATCAGAACCTTCCTTCCATATCTTCAAAAGAAAATCTACACTCTGGCTGCATGAACTTGACTGCCAGTTTCCTTATGGCTCTCACTAGCATGGCCGCGGTTACGCCCTTGGTACTGGTTTGCACTTCAATACTGTGTCCTGCCTATTATTGTTGTAACTGAATAATCTTGTGTAACTGTACTGTCTTAAGAGCTTTAGTAGCTGTAAGATATGCGCCCAGCTGCCTCAGGGCCGGGAGCGCTCTACAAATAAAATAAATACAACAAAAATACAAATACGATGGAGCAAAAGGGGGAGGGTCCCTATTCGGGCGCCATTTTTTGCTAGGCCCTGAAGACCCTCCGTATATGGAAACAAGGCATAATCACCAGATACGACAGACACAAGGTTTGATTTCCAAGTACTAGGGTTTATTGCAAAGAAAGCATATGCTCAGTCGGCCGACTGGGTCTAACGTCTCGCAACGTGTGTCACCCAGACCTTGTGAGACGCAAGAGAGAGAACATTATACAACAGTATCATATATATAAACATGCAATCATACAATCTTTTTTGTGACACATCAAAACCGCCCATAATGTATCTTCTCGAGCTAGGGTTCAGTAATTGACAATTATGACAAATATGACACATTATGACAAGCTTCTTACTATACCTATTATATTTGTTTCAGCAACAGTTGCAGTTTGTAGACATAGTTCTTTGTTATGGAGAACATAAAGCACTTGTTCAGCAAGGATACTGTGTTTGTGGGAGAGACACATTCCAGCGTGTGTTATCTACTGGTTTCTATTCGTGAACTAGAGGTCAGCCTGATCTAAGAAGAGCCTCAAAAGAGGGGCCGTTAGAAAAGTATAATTCATATTTAACGCCCTGTTTCTTCAGTTTTAGCAAGACCAGTCGGCACCTGGGCCGCTGATTAAATGCCTCTCTACCCGCCTTCAAGGACCTCTGAGGGAGGAAAACAATGTATTTCTGTACTGTTTGGCATTTCTGTCTGGGCCGATCTCTCAACATGTAGACTGTGGCCTTGCACCGTGTATGAGCTTTCAGAATAAAATAAATGTTGCACAGTGTTTAATAGAAAGGAAGATAAAGCACATGGTGAATGTTACACAAAATGGACGTCCTATGGTTATACTGACGATTCTCTGTTGGCGATGTAGGGCATAAGATGCGATTGGTTTTCGGCCAACATAATATACCTTCTATACTTGGTTAGGGTCATTTCTAGACTTACAGCACTTCCTGCAGATCTCGCTGTTCCTGAGCTTCAGTCATGGGGACAAGAAGGAGGATGTCGGGAGGTTCCTGCAGTGCCCAGCAAAGAGGCCACAAGCTTGGCTATGCATCGGTTTAAGGTGTGAGTGCCTTAAAGTCCACAAACAGATATCCATCTCAATTCTGGTTATCAAAAGCACTCTGATGAAAATTAGACCAGTATCCCTTACGTAGGGAAAGGAGGGGGATGGGCGGGGTTAGGGAATTGAGAGGGTGGTTGGTTGGGGTTTGTAGGGAAAGGTGGGGGTAAGGAAAGAAGGGGGTGGGTGGTAGGGAAGGGTGGGGGCTAGGGAAGGGTGGGGGCTAGGGAAAGGTATGGGGTGGGTGGGTGGCGGTAGTGAAAGGACGGGGTGGGTGAGGCCTGGGGAAAGCAGGGGAGTGGGTGTGTGTAGGGAGGGACAGGAGGCGGTGAGTGGGCGGGGTTGGGGAAAGCAGGGGGTGGGTAAAGGAGGGGGGTGAGTGGATGGGGTGGGGAAAGAGGGGGTAGGGACAGAAGGGGGGTGGGTGGAGGGAGGTACAGGGAAAGTATGGAGTGGGTGGGTGTAGGGAAAGGAGGTGGGTTGGTAGGGTAGGTAAAGATGGGGGGTGGGTGGGTGGGTGATTGGGAAAGGAGAGGGTGGGTGGGTGGGTGATTGGGAAAGGAGAGGGGTGGGTGGGTGATTGGGAAAGGAGAGGGGTGGGTGGGGGATAGGGAAAGGAGAGGGGTGGGTGGGGGATAGGGAAAGGAGTAGGGTGGGTGGGGGGATAGGGAAAAGAGGGGGGTGGATGGGTGGGGGGATAGGGAAAGGAGGGGGGTGGATGGGTGGGGGGGATAGGGAAAGGAGGGGGCTAGGGAAAGGAGGGGGTGGGTGGTTGGGTGGTAGCAAAAGGAGAGGGGGTGGGTGGGGCGGTAGGGTAAAGAGGGGGTGGGTGGGTGGGTCGGGGGGTAGGGTAAAGAGGGGGTGGGTGGGTGGGGGCCAGGGTAAAGAGAGGGGCTGGGTGGGTGGTGCTAGTTAAAGGAGGGGGTTTGTGGTTGGGGTTAGGGAAATGAGGGGGTAGGGAAAGGAGATGGTGGGTGGGTGTGGGGTAGGGAAAGGAGGGGGTGGGTGGGGGGTAGGGAAAGAAGAGGGGGTCGGTGGGGGGTAGGGAAAGAAGAGGGGCTGGGGTGGGGGGTAGGGAAAGAAGAGGGGTTGGGTGGGTGGGCGGGTGGTAGGGAAAGGAGAGGGTGTGGGTGGGGGTTATAGGAAAGGAGAGGGGGTTGGTGGGGGGTAGGGAAACAAGGGGGTGAGGGAACAGAAGGGGTGGGTGGTTGTGGGTTAGGGAAAGGGGGTGGGTAGGAAGGGGGTAGGAAAAGGATGGGGGTGAGTGGGGGGTAGGGAAAAGAGAGGGGTGGGCTGGGTGGATGGGGGGGGTAGGGAAAGGAGAGGGGTGGGTGGGTGGGGGGGTAGGGAAAAGAGAGGGGTGGGTGGGTGGGTGGGTAGGGAAAGGAGAGGGGGTGGGTGGGTGGGGGGGTAGGGAAAGGAGAAGGGGGTGGGTGGGTGGGGGGGTAAGGAAAGGAGAGGGAGTTGGTGGGGGGTGTAGGGAAAGGAGGGGGTGGGGGAACGGAAGGGGGGTGGGTGGTTGGGGGTTAGGAAAAGGGGGTGGGTGGGAAGGGGGTAGGAAAAGGAGGGGGTGGGTGGGGGTAGGGAAAGGAGGAGATGGGTGGGTGTGGGGTAGGGAAAGGAGAGGGGTGGGTGGGGGGTTAGGGGAAGAGGGGGTGGGAGGGTCGGGGGTTAGGGGAAGGGGGGTGAGAGGGGGGGTTAGGGGAAGACGGGGTGGGAGGGAGGGGGTTAGGGGAAGAGGGGGTGGGAGGTTGGGGGGTAGGGAAAGGAGAGGATCTGGGTGGGTGGGGGATAGGGTAAGGAGAGGGGGTGGGTGGGGGATAGGGTAAGGAGAGTGGGTGGTGCGGGGTAGGGAAAGGAGAGGGGGTGGTAGGGAACGGACGGGCATGGGTGGGGGTTGGAAAAGGTGGGGGGTGGGTAAGGGTAGGAAAAGGAGGGGGTGGGTGGCTGTAGGGAAAGGAGGGGGGATGGGCGGGGGTAGGGAATGGAGGGGGGTGGGTGGTTGGGTTTTGTAGGGAAAGGTGGGGGTAGGGAAAGGAGGGGGTGGTGTGTGGTAGGGAAGGGTGGGGGCTAGGGAAAGGTGTGGGCTGGGTGGGTGTTAGGTAGTGAAAGGACGGGGTGGGTGGGGGCTCAGGAAAGCAGGGGGGTGGTTGGGTGTAGGGAGGGAAAGGAGGGGGGTGAGTGGCAGGGGTGGTGAAAGCAGGGGGTAGGATCAGAAGGGGGTTGGGTGGAGGGGGGTACAGGGAAAGGTGTGGGGTACAGGGAAAGGAGGGGGGTACAGGGAAAGGAGGGAATGGGTGGGCGTAGGGAAAGGAGGTGGGTAGGGAGAGGAGGGTAGGTGGGTGGGGGTAGGGAAAGGAGATGGTGGGTGGGTGTGGGGTAGGGAAAGGAGGGGGTGGGTGGGGGGTAGGGAAAGAAGAGGGGGTCGGTGGGGGGTAGGGAAAGAAGAGGGGCTGGGGGTGGGGGGTAGGGAAAGAAGAGGGTTGGGTGGGTGGGCGGGTGGTAGGGAAAGGAGAGGGTGTGGGTGGGGGTTATAGGAAAGGAGAGGGGGTTGGTGGGGGGTAGGGAAACAAGGGGGTGAGGGAACAGAAGGGGTGGGTGGTTGTGGGTTAGGGAAAGGGGGTGGGTAGGAAGGGGGTAGGAAAAGGATGGGGGTGAGTGGGGGTAGGGAAAAGAGAGGGGTGGGGTGGGTGGATGGGGGGGTATGGAAAGGAGAGGGGCGGGTGGGTGGGGGGGTAGGGAAAAGAGAGGGGTATAGGGAAAGGAGAGGGGGTGGGTGGGTGGGGGGGGTAGGGAAAGGAGAGGGGGTGGGTGGGTGGGGGGGTAGGGAAAGGAGAAGGGGGTGGGTGGGTGGGGGGGTAAGGAAAGGAGAAGGGGTTGGTGGGGGGTGTAGGGAAAGGAGGGGGTGGGGGAACGGAAGGGGGTGGGTGGTTGGGGGTTAGGAAAAGGGGGTGGGTGGGAAGGGGGTAGGAAAAGGAGGGGGTGGGTGGGGGTAGGGAAAGGAGGAGATGGGTGGGTGTGGGGTAGGGAAAGGAGAGGGGTGGGTGGGGGGTTAGGGGAAGAGGGGGTGGGAGGGTGAGGGGTTAGGGGAAGGGGGGTGGGAGGGGGGTTAGGGGAAGACGGGGTGGGAGGGAGGGGGTTAGGGGAAGAGGGGGTAGGAGGGTGGGGGGTAGGGAAAGGAGAGGATCTGGGTGGGTGGGGGATAGGGTAAGGAGAGGGGGTGGGTGGGGGATAGGGTAAGGAGAGTGGGTGGTGCGGGATAGGGAAAGGAGAGGGGGTGGTAGGGAACGGACGGGCATGGGTGGGGGTTGGAAAAGGTGGGGGGTGGGTAAGGGTAGGAAAAGGAGGGGGTGGGTGGCTGTAGGGAAAGGAGGGGGGATGGGCGGGGGTAGGGAATGGAGGGGGGTGGGTGGTTGGGTTTTGTAGGGAAAGGTGGGGGTAGGGAAAGGAGGGGGTGGTGTGTGGTAGGGAAGGGTGGGGGCTAGGGAAAGGTGTGGGCTGGGTGGGTGTTAGGTAGTGAAAGGACGGGGTGGGTGGGGGCTCAGGAAAGCAGGGGGGTGGTTGGGTGTAGGGAGGGAAAGGAGGGGGGGTGAGTGGGCAGGGGTGGTGAAAGCAGGGGGTAGGATCAGAAGGGGGGTGGGTGGAGGGGGTACAGGGAAAGGTGTGGGGTACAGGGAAAGGAGGGAATGGGTGGGCGTAGGGAAAGGAGGTGGGTAGGGAGAGGAGGGTAGGTGGGTGGGGGTAGGGAAAGGAGATGGTGGGTGGGTGTGGGGTAGGGAAAGGAGAGGGGTGGGTGGGTGGGGGGTAGGGAAAGGAGAGGGGGTGGGTAAGGGTAGGAAATGGAGAGGGTGGGTGGTTGTAGGGAAAGGAGGGGGGTGGGTGATTGGGTTTGTAGGGAACGGTGGGAAGTAGGGAAAGAAGGGGTGGGTGGGTGTTAAGGAAGGGTGGGGGCTAGGAAAGGGTGGGGGCTATGGAAATGTGTGGGGTGGGTGGGGGGTAGTGAAAAGACTGGGTGGGTGGGGCCTGGGGAAAGCAGGGTGGGTGGGTGGGTGTAGAGAGGGAAAGGAGGGGGTGAGTGGGCGGGGGTGGGTAAAGCAGGGGGTGGGTAAAGGAAGGGGTGAGTGGGTGGGGGGTGGGGAAAGGAGGGGGTAGGGACAAGGAAAGGAGAGGGGGTGGGTGGGTGGGGGGTTAGGGGCTAGGGAATGTAGGGGGTAGGGAAAGGAGATGGTTTAGGGAATGGAGAGTTTAGGGAATGGAGAAGGGTGGGTGGGTGGTGAGTAGGGACAGGAGAGGGGTGGGTGGGGGTAGGGAAAGAAGTGGGGGTGGGGGTAGGGAAAGAAGTGGGGGCGGATGGGTGGTGGTAGGGAAAGGAGAGGGGGCGGATGGGGGTAGGGAAAGGAGAGGGGGCGGGTGGGGGGTAGGGAAAGGAGAGGGTGGGGGTTAGGGAAAGGGGTGGGTGGGAAGGGGGTGGGAAAAGGAGAGGGTGGGTGGGGGTAGGGAAAGGAGGGGATGGGTGGGGGTAGGGAAAGGAGGGGGTGGGTGGGTGCATTCGGGTAGGGAAAGGAGGGGGTGGGTGGGTTAAGGAGAGTGGGTGGGTGGGGGATAGGGTAAGGAGAGGGGGTGGGTGGGTGGGGGGTAGGGTAAGGACAGGGGGTGGGTGGGGGTGTAGGGAAAGGAGAGGGGCTGGGTGGGGAGAGGTAGGGAAAGGAGAGGGGCTGGGTGGGGTTTGGAAAAGGTGGGGGTGGGTAAGGGTTGGAAAAGGAGGGGGGTGGGTGGCTGTCGGGAAAGGAGGGGGGATGGGCGGGGGTAGGGAATGGAGTGGGGTGGGTGGTTGGGGTTTGTAGGGAAAGGTGGGGATAGGGAATGGAGGGGGTGGGTGTGTGGTAGAGAAGGGTGGGTGGTAGGGAAGGGTGTGGGGTGGGTGGTAGGTAGTGAAAGGACGGGGTGGGTGGGGGCTCGGGAAAGCAGGGGGTGGATGGGTGTAGGGAGGGAAAGGAGGGGGGTGGATGGGTGTAGGGAGGGAAAGGAGGGGGGTGAGTGGGCAGGGGTGGGGAAAGCAGGGGTTGGGTAAAGGAGGGAGTGTGAATGGGTGGGGGGTGGGGAAAGGAGGGGGTAGGGACAGAAGGGGGTGGGTTTAGGGGGGTACAGGAAAAGGAGGGAGTGGGTGGGTGTAGGGAAAGGAGGTGGCTGGGCAGGGTAGGGAAAGAAGGGGGCAGGGAAAGGAGGGGGTGGTGGGTGGGGGATAGGGAAATGAGAGGGGTGGGTGGGTGGGGTTGGTAGGGAAAGGAGAGGGGCTGGGTGGGGGTAGGGAAAGGAGAGGGGGTGGGTGGGTGGGGGTAGGGAAAGGAGAGGGGGTGGGTGGGTGGGGGTAGGGAAAGGAAAGGGGGTGGGTGGGTGGGGGTAGGGAAAGGAAAGGGGGTGGGTGGGTCCTTGTGAGGGAAAGGAGAGGGGCTCGGTGGTTGGGGGATAGGGTAAGGAGGGTGGGTGGGGGGTAGGGAAAGGAGGGGTTGGGTGCGTTGGGGGTTCGGAAAGGAGGGGGATGACTGGGTGGGGTTGGGAAAAGGAGGGTGTTCGGCCAGGAGTGTGGGTGGCCGGAATTGGAGGTAGGGAATGGAGGGGGTTACAGGGAAAGGAGGTGGCTGGGTGTAGGGAAAGGTGGTGGGCGGCCAGGGTAGGGAAAGGAGGAGGGTTGGCGGGTGGTAGGGAACGGAGGGGGTGGGTGTAGGGATATGAGGGTGGTGGGGGGATGGGTGGGTGGGGGCTAGGGAAAGGAGGGGGTGGGTGGTTGGGGGCTAGGGAAAGGAGGGGGTAGGGAAAGGAGGGTGTGTGGTGGTGGTAGGGAAAGGAGGGGGGTGGGTGGGGGTCCAGAAAGGAAGGGGGTAGGGAAAGGAGGGGGGTGGGAGGGTGGGGGATCAGGAAAGGAGGGGGTGGGTGGGTGGAGTTACAGGGAAAGAAGGGGGTGGGTGGGGTTACAGGGAAAGGAGGGGGTGGGTGGGTGTAGGGATATGAGAGGTTGGGTGGTGGGGGTAGGTAATGGAGGGGAATGGGTGGGTGGGGGCTATGGAAAGGTGGGGGGTGGGTGGTTGGGGGTAGGGAAAGGAGAGGGTGGGTGGGTGTGGGGTAGGGAAAAGAGAGGGGTGGGGTGGGTGGGTGGGGGGTAGAGAAAGGAGAGGGCTGGGTGGGTGGGGGGGTAGGGAAAAGAGAGGGGTGGGGGGTATAGAAAGGAGAGGGTGTGGGTGGGTGGGGGTAGGGACAGGAGAGGGGCTGGGTCGGTGGGGGATAGGGAAAGGAGAGGGGTTGGGTGGGGGGTAGGGAAATGAGAGGGTGTCGGTGGGGGGTGTAGGGAAAGGAGAGGGGGTGGGTGGGTGATAGGGAAGGGTGGGGGCTTAGAAAAGGTTTTGGGGTGGGTGGGGGTAGCGAAAGGACGGGGTGGGTGGGGGCTGGGGAAAGCAGGTTGGTGGGTGGGTGTAGGGAGGGAAAGGAGGGGGGTAAGTGGGTGGGGGGGAAAGCAGGGGGTGGGTAAAGAGGGGGGTCAGGGGGTGGGGGTGGGGGTGGGGAAAGGAGGGGGTAGGGACAGAAGGGGGTTGGTGAGTGGGGGTAGGGAAAGGAGGGCGGGTGGGTGGTGGTAGGGAAAGGAGAGGGGGTGGGTGGGTGTGGGGTAGTGAAAGGAGAGGGGGTGGGCAGGCGGGGGATAGGGAAAGAAGATGGGGTGGACGGGAGGGGGATATGGAAAGGCGAGGGGGTGGGCGGGCGGGGGATAGGGAAAGGAGGGGGTAGGGAAAGGAGGGGGTAGTGACAGGAGGGGAGTGGGTTGGTGGGGGTAGGGAAAGGAGGGCCATGGGTCGGGGTAGGAAAAGGTGGTGGGTGGGGGTACAGGAAAGAAGGGGTGCGTGGTGGGGGTAGGGAAACGAGGGGGGTGAGTGGGTGAGGGATAGGGAAACGAGGGGGGTGGGGAGGTGGGGGTAGGGAAAGGAGAGGGGGTGGGCGGGTGGGGGGTAGGGAAAGGAGAGGGGGTGGGCGGGTGGGGGGTAGGGAAAGGAGAGGGGGTGGGCGGGTGGGGGTAGGGAAAGGAGAGGGGGTGGGCGGGTGGGGGTAGGGAAAGGAGAAGGGGTGGGCGGGTGGGGGGTAGGGAAAGGAGAGGGGGTGGGCGGGTGGGGGGTAGGGAAAGGAGAGGGGGTGGGTGGGTGGGGGGTAGGGAAAGGAGAGGGGGTGGGCGGGTGGGGGGTAGGGAAAGGAGAGGGGGTGGGCGGGTGGGGGGTATGTAAAGGAGAGGGGGTGGGCGGGTGGGGGGGTAGGGAAAGGAGAGGGGGTGGGCGGGTGGGGGGGTAGGGAAAGGAGAGGGGGTGGGCGGGTGGGGGGGTAGGGAAAGGAGAGGGGGTGGGCGGGTGGGGGGGTAGGGAAAGGAGAGGGGGTGGGCGGGTGGGGGGGTAGGGAAAGGAGAGGGGGTTGGTGGGGGGTGTAGGGAAAGGAGGGGGTGGGGGAACGGAAGGGGGGTGGGTGGTTGGGGGTTAGGAAAATGGGGTGGGTGGGAAGGGGGTAGGAAAAGGAGGGGGTGGGTGGGGGTAGGGAAAGGAGGAGATGGGTGGGTGTGGGGTAGGGAAAGGAGAGGGGTGGGTGGGGGGTTAGGGGAAGAGGGGGTGGGAGGGTGGGGGGTTAGGGGAAGGGGGGTGGGAGGGGGGGTTAGGGGAAGAGGGGGTGGGAGGGTTTTGGTTAGGGGAAGAGGGGGTAGGAGGGTGGGGGGTAGGGAAAGGAGAGGGTCTGGGTGGGTGGGGGATAGGGTAAGGAGAGGGGGTGGGTGGGGGATAAGGTAAGGAGAGTGGGTGGTGCGGGGTAGGGAAAGGAGAGGGGGTGGTAGGGAACGGACGGGCATGGGTGGGGGTTGGAAAAGGTGGGGGGTGGGTAAGGGTAGGAAAAGGAGGGGGTGGGTGGCTGTAGGGAAAGGAGGGGGGATGGGCGGGGGTAGGGAATGGAGGGGGGTGGGTGGTTGGGTTTTGTAGGGAAAGGTGGGGGTAGGGAAAGGAGGGGGTGGTGTGTGGTAGGGAAGGGTGGGGGCTAGGGAAAGGTGTGGGCTGGGTGGGTGTTAGGTAGTGAAAGGACGGGGTGGGTGGGGGCTCAGGAAAGCAGGGGGGTGGTTGGGTGTAGGGAGGGAAAGGAGGGGGGTGAGTGGGCAGGGGTGGTGAAAGCAGGGGGTAGGATCAGAAGGGGGGTGAGTGGAGGGGGGTGCAGGGAAAGGTGTGGGGTACAGGGAAAGGAGGGGGGTACAGGGAAAGGAGGGAATGGGTGGGTGTAGGGAAAGGAGGTGGGTAGGGAGAGGAGGGTAGGTGGGTGGGGGCAGGGAAAGGAGATGGTGGGTGGGTGTGGGGTAGGGAAAGGAGAGGGGTGGGTGGGTGGGGGGTAGGGAAAGGAGAGGGGGTGGGTAAGGGTAGGAAATGGAGAGGGTGGGTGGTTGTAGGGAAAGGAGGGGGTGGGTGATTGGGTTTGTAGGGAAAGGTGGGAAGTAGGGAAAGAAGGGGGTGGGTGGGTGGGTGTTTAGGAAGGGTGGGGGCTAGGAAAGGGTGGGGGCTAGGGAAATGTGTGGGGTGGGTGGGGGTGGTGAAAAGACTGGGTGGGTGGGGCCTGGGGAAAGCAGGGGGGGTGGATGGGTGTAGGGAGGGAAAGGAGGGGGTGAGTGGGCGGGGGTGGGTAAAGCAGGGTGTGGGTAAAGGAAGGGGTGAGTGGGTGGGGGGTGGGGAAAGGAGGGGGTAGGGACAAGGAAAGGAGAGGGGGTGGGTGGGTGGGGGGTTAGGGGCTAGGGATGTAGGGGGTAGGGAAAGGAGATGGTTTAGGGAATGGAGAGTTTAGGGAATGGAGAAGGGTGGGTGGGTGGTGAGTAGGGACAGGAGAGGGGTGGGTGGGGGTAGGGAAAGAAGTGGGGGTGGGGGTAGGGAAAGAAGTGGGGGCGGATGGGTGGTGGTAGAGAAAGGAGAGGGGGTGGGTGGGGGGTAGGGAAAGGAGAGGGGGCGGGTGGGGGTGGGTGGGTGGGTAAGGGGTAAGGAAAGGAGAGGGGGTTGGTGGGGGGTGTAGGGAATGGAGAGGGGGTTGGTGGGGGGGTGTAGGGAAAGGAGGGGGTGGGGGAACGGAAGGGGGTTGGGTGGTTGGGGGTTAGGAAAAGGGGGTGGGTGGGAAGGGGGTAGGAAAAGGAGGGGGTGGGTGGGGGTAGGGAAAGGAGGAGATGGGTGGGTGTGGGGTAGGGAAAGGAGGAGATGGGTGGGTGTGGGGTAGGGAAAGGAGAGGGGTGGGTGGGGGGTTAGGGGAAGAGGGGGTGGGAGGGTGGGTGGTTAGGGGAAGAGGGGGTGGGAGGGTGGGGGTTAGGGGAAGAGGGGGTAGGAGGGTGGGGGTTAGGGGAAGAGGGGGTAGGAGGGTGGGGGGTAGGGAAAGGAGAGGGTCTGGGTGGGTGGGGGATAGGGTAAGGAGAGGGGGTGGGTGGGGGATAGGGTAAGGAGAGTGGGTGGTGCGGGGGAGGGAAAGGAGAGGGGGTGGTAGGGAACGGACGGGCATGGGTGGGGGTTGGAAAAGGTGGGGGGTGGGTAAGGGTAGGAAAAGGAGGGGGTGGGTGGCTGTAGGGAAAGGAGGGGGGATGGGCGGGGGTAGGGAATGGAGGGGGGCGGGTGGTTGGGTTTTGTAGGGAAAGGTGGGGGTAGGGAAAGGCGGGGGTGGTGTGTAGTAGGGAAGGGTGGGGGCTAGGGAAAGGTGTGGGCTGGGTGGGTGTTAGGTAGTGAAAGGACGGGGTGGGTGGGGGCTCAGGAAAGCAGGGGGGTGGTTGGGTGTAGGGAGGGAAAGGAGGGGGGGTGAGTGGGCAGGGGTGGTGAAAGCAGGGGGTAGGATCAGAAGGGGGGTGGGTGGAGGGGGGTACAGGGAAAGGTGTGGGGTACAGGGAAAGGAGGGGGGTACAGGGAAAGGAGGGAATGGGTGGGCGTAGGGAAAGGAGGTGGGTAGGGAGAGGAGGGTAGGTGGGTGGGGGTAGGTGGGTGGGGGTAGGGAAAGGAGATGGTGGGTGGGTGGGGGGTAGGGAAAGGAGAGGGGTGGGTGGGTGGGGGGTAGAGAAAGGAGAGGGGTGGGTGGGTGAGGGTAGGCAAAGGAGAGGGGGTGGGTAAGGGTAGGAAATGGAGAGGGTGGGTGGTTGTAGGGAAAGGAGGGGGGTGGGTGATTGGGTTTGTAGGGAAAGGTGGGAAGTAGGGAAAGAAGGGGTGGGTGGGTGTTAAGGAAGGGTGGGGGCTAGGAAAGGGTGGGGGCTATGGAAATGTGTGGGGTGGGTGGGGGGTAGTGAAAAGACTGGGTGGGTGGGGCCTGGGGAAAGCAGGGGGGGTGGGTGGGTGTAGGGAGGGAAAGGAGGGGGTGAGTGGGTGGGGGTGGGTAAAGCAGGGGGTGGGTAAAGGAAGGGGTGAGTGGGTGGGGGGTGGGGAAAGGAGGGGGTAGGGACAAGGAAAGGAGAGGGGGTGGGTGGGTGGGGGGTTAGGGGCTAGGGAATGTAGGGGGTAGGGAAAGGAGATGGTTTAGGGAATGGAGAGTTTAGGGAATGGAGAAGGGTGGGTGGGTGGTGAGTAGGGACAGGAGAGGGGTGGGTGGGGATAGGGAAAGAAGTGGGGGTGGGGGTAGGGAAAGAAGTGGGGGCGGATGGGTGGTGGTAGGGAAAGGAGAGGGGGCGGGTGGGGGGTAGGGAAAGGAGAGGGGGCGGGTGGGGGGTAGGGAAAGGAGAGGGTGGGGGTTAGGGAAAGGGGGTGGGTGGGAAGGGGGTGGGAAAAGGAGGGGGTGGGTGGGGGTAGGGAAAGGAGGGGATGGGTGGGGGTAGGGAAAGGAGGGGGTGGGTGGGTGTATTCAGGTAGGGAAAGGAGGGGGTTGGGTAGGGTAAGGAGAGGGGGTGGGTGGGTGGGGGATAGGGTAAGGAGAGGGGGTGGGTGGGTGGGGGGATAGGGTAAGGAGAGGGGTGGGTGGGTGGGGGGTAGGGTAAGGACAGGGGGTGGGTGGGGGGTAGGGTAAGGACAGGGGGGGGGTGGGGATGTAGGGAAAGGAGAGGGGCTGGGTGGGGAGAGGTAGGGAAAGGAGAGGGGCTGGGTGGGGGTTGGAAAAGGTGGGGGTGGGTACGGGTTGGAAAAGTAAGGGGGTGGGTGGCTGTAGGGAAAGGAGGGGGGATGGGTGGGGGTAGGGAATGGAGGGGGGTGGGTGGTTGGGGTTTGTAGGGAAAGGTGGGGATAGGGAATGGAGGGGGTGGGTGTGTGGTAGAGAAGGGTGGGTGGTAGGGAAAGGTGTGGGGTGGGTAGTAGGTAGTGAAAGGACGGGGTGGGTGGGGGCTCGGGAAAGCAGGGGGTGGGTGGGTGTAGGGAGGGAAAGGAGGGGGGTGGATGGGTGTAGGGAGGGAAAGGAGGGGGGTGAGTGGGCAGGGGTGGGGAAAGCAGGGGTTGGGTAAAGGAGGGAGTGTGAATGGGTGGGGGGTGGGGAAAGGAGGGGGTAGGGACAGAAGGGGGTGGGTTTAGGGGGGTACAGGAAAAGGAGGGAGTGGGTGGGTGTAGGGAAAGGAGGTGGCTGGGCGGGGTAGGGAAAGAAGGGGGCAGGGAAAGGAGGGGGTGGTGGGTGGGGGATAGGGAAATGAGAGGGGTGGGTGGGTGGGGTTGGTAGGGAAAGGAGAGGGGGTGGGTGGGGGTAGGGAAAGGAGAGGGGGTGGGTGCGTGGGGGTAGGGAAAGGAGAGGGGGTGGGTGGGTCCTTGTGAGGGAAAGGAGAGGGGGTAGATGGGTCCTTGTGAGGGAAAGGAGAGGGGCTGGGTGGTTGGGGGATAGGGTAAGGAGGGTGGGTGGGGGTAGGGAAAGGAGGGGGTGGGTGCGTTGGGGGTTCGGAAAGGAGGGGGATGACTGGGTGGGGTTGGGAAAAGGAGGGTGTTCGGCCAGGAGTGTGGGTGGCCGGAATTGGAGGTAGGGAATGGAGGGGGTTACAGGGAAAGGAGGTGGCTGGGTGTAGGGAAAGGTGGTGGGCGGCCAGGGTAGGGAAAGGAGGAGGGTTGGCGGGTGGTAGGGAACGGAGGGGGTGGGTGTAGGGATATGAGGGTGGTGGGGGGATGGGTGGGTGGGGGCTAGGGAAAGGAGGGGGTGGGTGGTTGGGGGCTAGGGAAAGGAGGGGGTAGGGAAAGGAGGGTGTGTGGGTGGTGGTAGGGAAAGGAGAGGGGTGGGTGGGGGTCCAGAAAGGAAGGGGGTAGGGAAAGGAGGGGGGTGGGAGGGTGGGGGATCAGGAAAGGGGGGTGGGTGGGTGGGGTTACAGGGAAAGGAGGGGGTGGGTGGGTGTAGGGATATGAGAGGTTGGGTGGTGGGGGTAGGTAATGGAGTGGAATGGGTGGGTGGGGGCTATGGAAAGGTGGGGGGTGGGTGGTTGGGGGTAGGGAAAGGAGAGGGTGGGTGGGTGTGGGGTAGGGAAAAGAGAGGGGTGGGGTGGGTGGGTGGGTAGAGAAAGGAGAGGGCTGGGTGGGTGGGGGGGTAGGGAAAAGAGAGGGGTGGGGGTATAGAAAGGAGAGGGTGTGGGTGGGTCGGGGTAGGGACAGGAGAGGGGCTGGGTGGGTGGGGGATAGGGAAAGGAGAGGGGTTGGGTGGGGGTAGGGAAATGAGAGGGTGTCGGTGGGGGGTGTAGGGAAAGGAGAGGGGGTGGGTGGGTGATAGGGAAGGGTGGGGGCTTAGAAAAGGTTTTGGGGTGGGTGGGGGTAGCGAAAGGACTGGGTGGGTGGGGGCTGGGGAAAGCAGGTTGGTGGGTGGGTGTAGGGAGGGAAAGGAGGGGGGTAAGTGGGTGGGGGGGAAAGCAGGGGGTGGGTAAAGAGGGTGGTCAGGGGGTGGGGGTGGGGGTGGGGAAAGGAGGGGGTAGGGAAAGAACTGGGTTGGTGAGTGGGGGTAGGGAAAGTAGGGCGGGTGGGTGGTGGTAGGGAAAGGAGAGGGGGTGGGTGGGTGTGGGGTAGTGAAAGGAGAGGGGGTGGGCAGGCGGGGGATAGGGAAAGGAGGGGGTAGGGAAAGGAGGGGGTAGTGACAGGAGGGGAGTGGGTTGGTGGGGGTAGGGAAAGGAGGGCCATGGGTCGGGGTAGGAAAAGGTGGTGGGTGGGGGTACAGGAAAGAAGGGGTGGGTGGTGGGGGTAGGGAAACGAGGGGGGTGAGTGGGTGAGGGATAGGGAAACGAGGGGGGTGGGCAGGTGGGTAGGGAAAGGAGAGGGGGTTGGGGGGTAGGGAAAGGAGAGGGGGTGGGCGGGTGGGGGGTAGGGAAAGGAGAGGCGGTGGGCGGGTGGGGGGTAGGGAAAGGAGAGGGGGTGGGCGGGTGGGGGGTAGGGAAAGGAGAGGGGGTGGGCGGGTGGGGGGTAGGCAAAGGAGAGGGGGTGGGCGGGTGGGGGGTTGGGAAAGGAGAGGGGGTGGGCGGGTGGGGGGTAGGGAAAGGAGAGGGGGTGGGCGGGTGGGAAGTAGGGAAAGGAGAGGGGGTGGGCGGGTGGGGGTAGGGAAAGGAGAGGGGGTGGGCATGTGGGGGGTAGGGAAAGGAGAGGGGGTGGGCATGTGGGGGGTAGGGAAAGGAGAGGGGGTGGGCGGGTGGGGGGTAGGGAAAGGAGAGGGGGTGGGCGGGTGGGGGGTAGGGAAAGGAGAGGGGGTGGGCGGGTGGGGGGTAGGGGAAAGGAGAGGGGGTGGGCGGGTGGGGGGTAGGGAAAGGAGAGGGGGTGGGGGGTAGGGAAAGGAGAGGGGGTGGGCGGGTGGGGGGTAGGGAAAGGAGAGGGGATGGGTGGGTGGGGGGTAGGGAAAGGAGAGGGCGTGGGTGGGTGGGGGGTAGGGAAAGGAGAGGGGGCGAGTGGGGGGTAGGGAATGGAGAGGGGGTGGGCCGGTGGGGGGTTGGGAAAGGAGAGGGGTTGGGCAGGTGGGGGGTAGGGAAAGGAGAGAGGGTTTGGCTGGGTAGGGGGTAGGGAAAGGAGAGGGGTTGGCTGGGTAGGGTGTAGGGAAAGGAGAGGGGGTAGGTGGGTGGGGGTAGGGATAGAAGAGGGGGTGGGTGGGTGGGGGCTAGGGAAAGGAGAGGGGTGGGTGGAGGATAGGGAAAGGAGAGGGGGTCAGTGGGGGGTGTAGGGAAAGGAGAGGGGGTGGGTGGGGGGAAGGGAAAGGAGGGGGTCGGTGGGTGCCGGATATGGGAAAGGAGTGGGTGGCTGGGTGGGTGATGGGGAAGGAAAGGAGGGGGTGGGTGGGTGGGGGAAGGAAAGGAGGGGGTTTGGGGGATGCGGGGGACTGGAAAGGAGCCGGGGTGAGTGGGAGGGGGTGGGGAAAGGACGGTGTGGGTGGGTGTAGGGAAAGGAGGGGGGTGGGTGGGGGTAGGGAAAGGTGGTGGGTGGGTGGGGGTACAGGAAAGGAGGGTTGGGTGGTGGGGAGCAGGGAAAGGAGGGGGTGGGTGGTTGGGGGATAGGGAAAGGAGCTTTGGGGGATAGGGAAAGGAGGAGGGTGGGTTGGTGGGTTGGAGGGGGGATAGGGAAATGAGGGGGGTGGGGCGTTGGGAAAGGAGGGTGGTGGGTGGGTGGGGGGTGAGGTAGGGAAAGTATGGGGGTTAGGGAAAGGAGAGGGGGTAGGTGGGTGGGGGTAGGGATAGAAGAGGGGGTGGGTGGGGGGTAGGGAAAGGAGAGGGGGTGGGTGGAGGATAGGGAAAGGAGAGGGGGTCGGTGGGTGCCAGATATGGAAAGGAGAGGGGTCAGTGGGTACCGGATATGGAAAGGAGAGGGGTCAGTGGGGGGTGTAGGGAAAGGAGAGGAGGTGCATGGGGGGAAGGGAACGGAGGGGGTCGTGGCGGCCGGATATGGAAAGGAGAGGGTCCGGTGGGGGGTGTAGGGAAAGGAGAGGGGGTGGGTGGGGGGAAGGCAAAGGAGAGGGTGGGTGGATCTGGGGGGGAAGGGAAAGGAGGGGGTGGGTGGGTGGGGGGGAAAGGAAAGGAGGGGGTGGGTGGGTGGGGGGTAGGGAAAGGAATGGGTGGGTGGGTGGGGGGTAGGGAAAGGATGGGGTGGGTGGGTGGGGGTAGGGAAAGTAGCCGGGGTGAGTGGGTGGGGGTGGGGAATGGAGGGGTTGGGACAGGAAGGGGGGTGGGTGGGAGGGGGATAGGGAAAGGAGAGGGGTGGGTGTAGGGATAGGAGGGGGGTGGGTGGGGTAGGGAAAGGAGGGAGGGGGTGGGAAAGGGATAGGAAAAGGAGGGGGTGGGTGGGGGTAGGGAAAGGAGTGGGTGGGTGGGGTTACAGGGAAAGGAGGAAGGGGGTGGGTAGGGGGTAGGGATATATTGGGGGTGGGGAAAGGATGGGGGTGGGTGGGGGCTAGGGAAAGGAGGGGGTAGGGAAAGGTTGGGGGTAGGGAAAGGAGAGGGGTGGGTTTGTGGAGGGTAGGGAAAAGAGAGGGGGTGGGTGGGTGGAGGGTAGGGAAAGGAGAGGGGGTGGGTGGGGGGTAGGGAAAGGAGAGGGGGTGGGTGGGTGGGGGGTAGGGAAAGGAGAGGGGGTGGGTGGGTGGGGGGTAGGGAAAGGAGAGGGGGTGGGTGGGTGGGGGGTAGGGAAAGGAGAGGGGGTGGGTGGGTGGGGGGTAGGGAAAGGAGAGGGGGTGGGTGGGTGGGGGCTAGGGAAAGGAGAGGGGGTGGGTGGGTGGGGGGTAGGGAAAGGAGAGGGGGTGGGTGGGTGGGGGCTAGGGAAAGGAGAGGGGGTGGGTGGGTGGGGGCTAGGGAAAGGAGAGGGGGTGGGTGGGTGGGGGCTAGGGAAAGGAGAGGGGGCGGGTGGGTGGGGGCTAGGGAAAGGAGAGGGGGCGGGTGGGTGGGGGCTAGGGAAAGGAGAGGGGGCGGGTGGGTGGGGGCTAGGGAAAGGAGAGGGGGCGGGTGGGTGGGGGCTAGGGAAAGGAGAGGGGGCGGGTGGGTGGGGGCTAGGGAAAGGAGAGGGGGCGGGTGGGTGGGGGCTAGGGAAAGGAGAGGGGTGGGTGGGTGGGGGCTAGGGAAAGGAGAGGGGGTGTGTGGGGGCTAGGGAAAGGAGTGGCTGGGTGGGTGGGGTTACAGGGAAAGGAGGGGGTGGGTAGGGGTAGGGAAAGGAGGGGGCTGGGTGTAGGGATAGGAGGGGGTCGGTGGGGGTAGGCAAAGGAGGAGGTGGGTGGGTGGGGTAGGGAAAGGAGGGAGGGGTTGGTGGGAAAGGGATAGGAAAAGGAGGGAGCGGGTGGGGTAGGGAAAGGAGTGGGTGGGTGGGTATGATTACAGGGAAAGGGACGAGTGGGTGGGGGTTGGAAAAGGAGGGGGGTGGGTGGGGTAGGGTAAGGAGGAGGTGGTTGGTTGGGGGTAGGGAAAGGAGGGAGGGGGGTGGGTAGGGGGTAGGCGATATAATGGGGGTGGGGAAAGGAGGGGGTTGGGTGGGTGGAGGGTAGGGAAAGGAGAGGGGTTGGGTGGGTAGGGCAAGGAGAGGGGGTGGTTAGGAGGTGTAGGGAAAGGAGAGGGGGTGGGTGGGGGTGGGGAAAGGAGGTGGGTAGGGACGGGGGGTGGGTCGGTGGTGTTAGGGAAAGGAGGGGGTACAGGGAAAGGAGGGGGTGGCTGGGTGTAGGCAAAGGAAGTGGGTGGGCAGGGTAGGGAAAGGAGGAGGGTAGGGAAAGGAGGGGAGCGGGGGTAGGGGAAGGTGGTGGGTGCGTGGGGGTACAGGAAAAGAGGGGGCTGGTGGGTGGGGGATAGGGAAAGGAGGGGGTGGGGGAAGGGGGTAGGGAAAGGCAGGAGGGCGGTGGGGGCTAGGGAAAGGAGCGGGGTTGGTGGGTAGTGGTACGGGAAAGGAGAGGGGGCGGGTGGGGGATCGGGAAAGGAGAGGGGGTTGGTGGGGGGTCAGGAAAGTAGAGGAAGTGGGGGCGTGTGGGGTGTAGGGAATGGAGGGGGTGGGTCGGGGGTAGGGAAGGAAGAGGGGGTGGGTGGGGCTCAGGGAAAGGAGATGGGGTGGGGAAGGTGGATGTTAGGGAAAGGAGAGTGGGTGGTTGGGCGGGTAGGGAAAGGACAGGGGGTGGGCGGGGGGTAGTGAACAGGGGTAGGTGAGGGGTAGGGAAAGGAGGGGGGTGTGTGGGAGGGGGTTTAGGCAAAGGAGGGGAGGGTGGAAGGGGGGTAGGGAATGAGGGGGTAGGGAAAGGAGGGGGGTAGGAAAAGGAGGGGGTGGGTGGGGGTAGGGAAAGGAGGGGGTGGGGATATGGAAGGGGGTTGGGTGGATGGGGTTAGGGAAGGTGCAGGGGTATGGAAAGGAAGGGGTGGCCGGGGGGTAGGGTAAGGAGGGGGTGGGTGAGTGTAGTTAAAGGAGGGGTGGTGGTACATAAGGGGGGTGGGTGGATGGGGGTTAGGGAAAGGAGGGTGGGTGGGAAGGGTTAGGAAAAGGAGGGGATGGGTGGGGGTAGCAAAAGGAGGGGGGTGGGGGCAGGGAAAGGAGGGGGTGGGTAGGTGGGGGGTAGGGAAAGAAGGGGGATTGGTGGGTGGGTTTACAGGGAAAGGAGGGCGTGGGTGGGGGTAGGGAAAGGAGGGCGGTGGGTGTAGGGATAGGAGGGGGGTGGGTGGGGGTAGGGAAAGGAGGGAGTTGGGTGGGTAGGGGTTAGGGATATGAGGGGGTGGAGGGTCTGGAAAGGAGGGGAGTGTGTGGGTGAGGGCTAGGGAAAGGAGGGTGGTGAGTGGGTGGGGGCTAGGGAAAGGAGGAGGGTGGGTGGGGGCTAGGGAAAGGAGGTGGGTGTGGGTGGGGGGGTAGGGAAAGGAGGGGGTAGGGAAAGGAGAGGGGGTGGGTGTGTGGGGGTAGTGAATGAGACGGGGTGGGTGGGGGTGTAGAGAAAGGAGAGGCTGTGGGTGGGGGTAGGGAAAGGAGGGAGGGTGGCTGGGTGGGGGTGAGTGGGTGGGAGTGGTGAAAGGAGGGGATGGGTGGGGAAGGTAGGGGGGCTAGGTGGGGGTAGGGAATAGAAGGGGTGGGGGGGAAAGGAAGGGGGTGGGGGGTACGGAAAGGACGGGGGTAGGGAAAGGAAGGTGGTGGATTGGGGGTAGGGAAAGGAGGGGGTAGGGAAAGGAGTGGTTCAAGGGGGGTAGGTGGGTGGGGGTAGAGAAAGGAGCGGGGTGGGTCGGAGTGGGTTGGAGGGGGTGCGGGGTAGGGAAAGGTTGGCGGGTGGGTGTAGGGAAAGGAGGGGGTGGGTGGGGGTTCGAAGGGGGTGGGGTAGGCATAGGGTGGAAGCAATTCATGGCAAATATGAATGGGTTGGCAATTGGAAGAGGCAAATTGGAAGGTGGGGGCAAGAGGTAAAGATTTGAGCGGGGGAGACAAGGACATGAGGGGATTCGGTGCAATGGGTTAGGTAGGTAGTGGGAATGGTGAGAGTGGGATAGAGAAGCAGGATTAGGAGGGTAAGAAGAGGGGAGAATGGGGAGGGGGAGGGAGAAGGTTGAGTTGGAGGGGGCGAGGTTGAGGGAGAGGATTACAGATTAAAGAAGGAAATAATTAGGATAGTGTAAGGATTGAAGAAATGGGATGGGAAGGGAAAAGTCAAAATAATGGGAGAGTTTAAAAATGGTTGGAATGTGAGAATTGAAGATTAAACGTTGGATTAGAAAGTCAATACTAAAAGAGGGTTAGGTAAGGGGATTAAGAGGTTTCAGTGGGAACAGGATTTCAGGGTCGGGGTCAAAGGAGGTTTCAGTTTGGTATTCAGTTCAGTTCAGTTCAGTTCCATTTGGTTCAGTTTGTTTATATACTTACTTCTTCCCCTTGCCCCCCACCCCTACCTCTCTTCGGGTCATTGGTCCTGGGCACCTCAATGCAGCTTGCCCAGCAGTGATCCTTCCTGACCGATGCCCTGGTCTCCAATGCTGCAGCTCCCTGGTGACCAGACCTTTATACCAGGAATGTGTCACAATGGGAAATGTATCACATGTCATGATGACATCGCTTAAGTGTGGGAGATACCATGTGCCCCCTG
Source organism: Ambystoma mexicanum (assembly GCF_040938575.1). NCBI lineage: Eukaryota > Metazoa > Chordata > Amphibia > Caudata > Ambystomatidae > Ambystoma > Ambystoma mexicanum. The sequence continues at coordinate 1,296,625,159 of NC_090928.1, forward strand.
ATTGAAGGGGGTAAATAGCAAAACTAGAGGAGGATCTACCACTGGCAAATCTACTGAAGATACTCAGGCTATGTTTGAAAGTGAATAGAAGGCTTGCTTGCTTATTGTATACAGCCCCAGTGATGCTCCTTTTCCCTCCACTGTAGCCAAGATCTCTCCTGTGCACCCTCTAATGTCTTCCTGTCCTCTACACCTTGTGACATCACAGAACTATGCCAGTGACATCATCAGTGTTCTGCTAGCCTGATACTGCTGGATAGACATGGAGACATTTAATGTATTTTAATTAATGGACACTCCCCAGACATCATTTCAAACAAATGCCTCTACAGTCACTGTCCCATCTTCTCTCATAACACTGTTCAGGATCTGCCTCCAGGCGCTACTGGGGTAATGAGCTTGATGACGTTTCTAACTATTCTGCCAGTGTGGTTGTTCCCTAATCTTTATTAATTATGTAACACACTCTCTTCCATTGAATCCCACACCTGTGTGCCTAAATGTATCAAATAAAAGTGAACCACGCAGAGAAAATCCATAATTCTGTTTCTGTCCTGTCCATTTCTTTTACATGTACTGACTTTTTGGCAATTTTATATAAAACCTATTTATTTATTAAATTTATATAGCGCGCAGGCAGCCCAGGGGCATTGTGGCACTGTTACTTGCAAGGAAGACTTAGTTACAATGTGAGCAGGTTGTGCCTTGGGTTACAGTAAGGCAGTGACCTGTGATCAGATATATCACATAATACATCATACAATACAATTATGAGGGCTAGGCCATGTAATTGTTAGATGAACAGGGTCGTTTTCAGGGTTTTCCGAAAGGCGGTCAGTGAGGGTTCAGAGCGCAGGGAGCTAGGGAGGGTGTTCCAGTGTACGGCAGCGAGGTACGGGAAACTGGAGCCCCCTGCTCTGGTCTTTTTTACCCTGGGTACTGAGAGCATGCTGGCATAGGGTGATCTAGTGGGTCTTGTGGAGGAGACCAGGTGGATCCTCTGCGAAAGGTACATTGGGGCGGCAAGATGGACACATTTGTGGGTGATGCTTAGGGCCTTGAATAGGATCCTCTCCTTTATGGGGAGCCAGTGGGAAGCTTTTCTGGCAGCGGTGATGTGCTCTCTCTTGGCAATGCCTTGTGCAGCGCGTAGGGCACTGTTCTGTATTACTTGGAGCTTCTCAAGATTTTTGTTGGAGGTCCCAAGGAAAAGAATATTGCAGTAATCAAGTCGCGAGCCGGTTATGGCCCTGGCTATGTTAGTGCAGGTGTCTTTTGACAGATAAGGTCTGATTGCGTTAAGGAGTTTTGCATGGTAAGCGGCCGAGGAGGCAATGGCGTTTACTTGTCTGGTCATGGATAGATCCTAAACCCACCCTCAAATCCTGTCCCCCCAGGCATACAGGCACCTAAGGAGGGCTTCTACATAGAAACCCGTGAAAAGACGGTGAACAAAGGAACCAAACCTGGTTTGGCAAGCAGTAAAAAGATGATGACTATGGAGTAGGTGAGGCTCCACAGTCCAAGAACACACAAAAATGTAAAACACACTCAGCAAAACACATGTAAAAGTTGGGAAAAAGGCTCACACTCTTAGCAGGTGAATAAGGTAAATCTTAGGAATCCAGCAAGGCTGCGGAGGGACTCAGTAGGTAAGGGAAATCAGCCATTCTGGAGAATTCTCCCTAACACAATCATAGAACATCCATATTTAGATTCTGTATCCATTGTTTTAACCGTGACAAATACCACAATCAGGCTTTAGCCTCTGCTCCCTGGCTGAGAATCTCTGTCGCGCAGCATTCTTCTCTCCAAAGGATTTTAAAAACGTATCTTTCCTGTGTTGCTTTCCCTTAATTTGAGAACTGAGTTCAATAGTTTGGTTCTAATTGGTTTTCCTTTTCTCAATCGTTTTCAATAATACTTCTATTCTTTTCATCCTTTCATTTACTTTTCCCTTTGCTTTGGGTCATCTATTCAATGAGCTCATTCTGCAAATTCTCATTTTATTCTTAAATATTTCACAGGTCCCAATGACCCATTGGCTGTCAGGACGCCATCTATACACTTGATAAATATGAACATTTTAAAATGGGTCCTCATCTTCACCTGGCCCTGAGGTTAGAGACCCAACACCACAACTATTACCTGAAAGAGGGAAACACAGGGCCACCAGGGAGAGGGGCTCTGTGCTTCCAGACACAGAGGCTGAACTAGAAACTAGTGGACAACCAAGGCCTCCATTTAGAAGCAGGAGGGACAAAGTGAGTCCCACGCTCACCTTCTCCACCATATCACCATGGAGGGATTTCGGAAACACATATATGTAGGCACTAGAGTGTAATAAAGTGAGATTGAGGGGACACTGGCTTTTTCAGCACAAGTCTCTTAAGCCATTTCCCTGCCTAGGAAAGGAAATTGGTCAGTAGTTTTCACCCAAAAAGAAGCTTGTCCACCTTGAGGTGTATTCAGCGGATATGAAGCGGTCACAAGATGTTGCTTGGAATTGGGTTCCAGGTCTGGATGTTAGCGCATCCGCCCCCTAGTGTAGCCAGTGCACTTGTGCCAAGAGGCTGATGAGGTGCACAAGAGCTTTAGGAATAGAGAACCCCACACCCACCCCCCAAAACTTCACTAAGGACAAAGAATGGTGTGACAACATCCAAACAGCCATGCGCAATAAGATCAGCTCTCTCCAAGCCAAAATCTTGAACACCAAACTAACACTCTCCACCCACACTACACCCTCCCCACCACCACTGCCCCCATCACCCACTGAGGCCCCACCCACCTTCTTGTTTAAAACCGTCCAAGAAAACGACATGATCAACATTATGAAAAACATAAAACCCTCCAATTGCAAAGGCGACCCCTGTCCTGCCTCCATCATCAAAGACTGCGCAGACACCTTGGCCCCTTTTCTAACAGCCTTTGTCAACGCCTCCTTCACCACTGGGAGAGTCCCCGCCTGCCTAAAGGAAGCATGGGTCCGACCCCTCATAAAGAAACCCACACTTGACCCCACCTCCCCTAATAACTACCGCCCCATCACCACTGTCCCTTTCCTCCTCAAGTTTCTAGACAAAGCAGCCTACCTGCAGGTCCAGCACTTCCTCGAAGAACAGAACCTCCTTGGACTGAGACAATCCGGCTTTCGCCCTAGGCATGGGACAGAGACCGCCCTACTCGACCTAAAAAACCAAATGGACAACGCAAGGGACCAAGGCAAACCTGTCTTGCTCCTTCTCCTGGATCTGTCGGCAGCTTTTGATCTTGTAGACCACGACATCCTCTGCCACCACCTCTCCTCCACAGCCAACTTCTCTCAAGAAGCCATTACATGGATCACCTCCTTCCTCCAAGGCAGGACCATGCAGGTCTTCTCTGACCTAGCCACTGCATCACCCTCTATCATGCTATGTGGGGTGCCCCAAGGCTCCTGCCTCTCCCCCACCCTCTACAACATCTTCACCCGCCCCCTCTTCCTCATCCTTGACGCCATGGGCATCTCTTACACCAACTATGCCGACGACACACAGATCCTTCTCACTCTGACAGGCGACTATGACACGGACTCTGCTACCCTCAACAACATCTACAACACAATTCAAATGTGGATGGCTATCAACGGCCTCTGCCTTAACTCCGACAAAACTGAGCTCCTACTCGTAGGCTCCCCTGACACCATCAAGAAACTTGACGCTCAGTTCAGCCATTTCACCATTGACTCAATCACGATCCCAGTACTTGACACGGTAAAAACACTAGGCGTCTACACAGCACCATCAGTGCAGTGACACAGGGTTGTCTTTTAGACTTCCCAACTCAGACTCCATTTTCTGGGACTGACTACTGTCTCCCAGAACATGTAAAGTTGTCATTGACTTTATTAGTCTTTATTCTCACAGACCCAGTACAACCTATCTTACATAGAGTACTGGAAAGGGTAAATATTTTTCCCTTTTTGTCTATTTCTCTTGGAGCACTGTTTCGCTCCCTTTTCATCAAGACTTGGCTGGTGGCAGTGGTAACTACCCTATTTTCCTACCACAGTTATCTTAAATAACCTTGGTATTGTTTTAGGCTATCTTGGTAGCCTCAAACTTAAACCCGCTAGACCATATACTTTTTTTTTACGGTTCCGGCTGGGTTTATTTGCCATTTCTTTTTGAAAATGTCTTTCTAGTGTTTTACGCTGCTTGCCAAACCAGGTTTGGTTCCTTTGTTCACCGTCTTTTCACGGGTTTCTATGTAGAAGCCCTCCTTAGGTGCCTGTATGCCTGGGGGGACAGGATTTGAGGGTGGGTTTAGGACTCCCTGCACATGGTCTCCTTGGAGATGCATGTCACACTTTGAACTGATTGGCTGTGGTGACTGTCTGGGCGGGACAGCCACCCTGCTGTGTGATTGACAGCCAGGCTGTGTGAATGGGGGAAAACTGCATAAAAAGCAGGTCTCTGGGTCTGGAAAGGCAGAGTTGCCACTGGAACGAAAGGACCGACTAGGAGCTGACGGAAGAGGACCCCTACCACGACTGAACCGCCTGGTGAAGCCCTGCTGCAGGTCCGAATCCTCGTACTCCAACGACAGAGAAGATCCTCCAGGAATCTTCTTCCCCTGAGCTCATGTGACCAAATAGCTCGCCCAAACTGCAAGCCAGGATTCCCTCCTCTGGTTGAATTTGCTGTACAGAGCTACAGTGGGCCGGATAGCCAGGATGGTCGGTCTCTGCTTGGGTTTTAAGGAGCGCACCTTTTATTTGTTGCTTTGCTCTGCTGCTGGTTTCTTCCCTGGGCAATGCAGGACCCTTCAGTCTTCCTACTTCATGTCAGTCCAACAGTCGCTTCAGGAACCGTGAGCCTGCAGGACCTGCCAGGAACGTCCGCCTCAGCTACAGCTTCATCTCCATTTAAAGGTACTGTGCAAATCCGGTTGTTCGTTTCGTTCAGCCGTGGTGAAAGTGTGTGAAATCTTTCTCCAATCCGAGGGCTTGTCCTTCTCTACTCTCTAAACTAACCTTTCTGCCGACCAACTACGTCCGGACTCTTGGCAAAGACTTAACCGCAAACTACCCTGAGCTGTGTGATCTTGAGCAAAAGACTTATGTCCTATTGACTTTGCCTTAAGCCTGTTTGATTTGATTCCATCACTGTAGTTCCTCTTTCTAGATTTCCCTGCTTACTTACCTGTTGGTGCGGCTCAATTTTAGTCTAAGTTTGTTTGTCCCTCCCTTTTTAAATTGCTGGAGTGCCATTTTGCTCACACTTCATTTTGAGTTTAAACTTGTCCAGAATCTATTGGGAGTGGCGTGGTGTATTGGATTTTTCAACTGCTTTACTTTAGTGAAATACTTTATAACTGATGTGTAAATAAATGTATATTTGTTTACCTTGAGTCAGTGTTTGCCTAAATCATAGTTTAACCCAACATCCATCAATTTTCAACTCAATATGCCCGACCTACCACCTTGTAGAGCAGGTGCCTACATTCTGATTGAAATGGCCTGGCTAAACTCTGGTGCCACCGACACCACCCTCTCCCTTGCCCAACTCCCTTTCTACCCAAAATATCTACTTTCCCACATCCAGCAACGTGGCCCCACCTTGCCACAACTAACCAGCCTAGAAGCATACTAGACTCTAAGCCCATTACCAGACCCCTCAGGAACACCATCACCTCCTGCCCCACAACCTCACTTGGGAGCATTACTCCTTGCATTGGAGCAATACGCCGCGTACGCCTCAGATCTAGACTGCCAATAACCCCTCTCATTGCCACATATCCTATTATAGGAAATATAAGGCTTTTAAGACTCGCCTCACGAAGCTGCTCTGGATATCTCCGCAGATACACCTCTTGGCCAGCACACTACACATTTGAGCAGAGGCCCCAAAACATCACCCAAACCAAGAATCAGACCTCTGATGTGATCACTTCTCAATACAACATCGCTATTACACACCTCAACTGCGCATACCCCTCTTCACTACTGGCAGAGCCCTCCCCTCCCCCCTGCCAGAGCCCACTTCCAGCCGCAAAGGTGCCCTCCTAAATGCACGATCCCTAGGAGCCCACGCTATTGAGACACTCAACGTACTCATCAAGCAGCAACTAGACTTCCTAGTTGTCACTGAAATCTGGCTACACCAAGCATCTGGCCCCCTACTAGCATTGGCCATCCTCCCAGATTATACCATACTCAGAGCTGACCGCCAATTATCAACAGGAGGAGTATCTATTATAGCCAAATCCACTCTACAGTACAGACCCTGCCCACTAGACCCCATAGAGGGCTAGGAACTGCTCCTTCTCAGACTCACAATGGACCCCAAAACCACAACTAACATGCTTATCATTTATAGAGCTCCCAACAATCTGAACCACCTGGAAACTGACATCCCACTCCTCATCACCCCTTACCTTAAACCCAATACTACATTTATCATCTTGGGTGACATCAACCTGGGTTTTAATGACATACTGGACCACAAAGCCAGTACATTCCACACAGCCCTCCTGGAGATTAACTTTACCCAACTGGTCAAGTCACCTACTCACGCTAAGGGAAGAATACTAGAATACTAGATTGGATCCTGATATTAAATATCAGCCTCTCAAATGAATCCATCACTGCAATCAATTGGTCAGACCACCACTTAATAAGCTTCAACTTAATTACACAAAGTACGCAGAACTTACCTCCACCCATTACCCGCCCTATTGCAATGAGAAATACCCGCAATCTCACAGCAGATAGTCTCACGCCTATCCTGACGGACTCCCTTAAGACCTACCTTCCCTCAAACACCAACCCAACTAGACTTGCAGATATATACCACAACTGTCTCAAGACTACCATTGATGCTCTAGCCCCACTCAAGTTTAAACACCCCATACTGCCAAACGAACTAACTTCTGCTTCAACAAGGAACTGACGGAACTCTGCCGCAACAAAAGAGCATTGGAACACCTACACAAAAAGGCCCAGTCCAACCACCTCGGAAAATGTGTTCATGTCAGCAAATAAAATATACCAATCAACTATCATTGCCATAAAGCCAACACCTCCTCCAACTACAAAGAACTCTCATCTATATTCAGAGAATTGGAAGACCCCGTCCCCTCCACCACCCCATTAACTCTAGCAAAGCACAGTGAACCACCATCCAGAACGCGCTAACCCCCAAAATCCTCACACTCCAAAACAACATTATAGCCAAAAGAAACCTACTGGCTAGTAAAAGTTCACTGCCAATAGCTATTCTCAGCAGTCACCCAAAACCAGGTCTTGAATACCATCTCCACCTTAAAACCAACTAATTGTAAATGTGATTGCTTCCCTGCACATTTAATAAAACTCTGCGTGCCCATGCTAACACCCATTATTACCAACTTCATCAATGCCTCATTCAACACCAACTCTGTCCCCACCAGCATCAAAGAAGCATGGGTTATCCCACACCTAAAAAAACCTTCTCTTGACCCTATCATACCCACCAACTACTGGCACTGGCCCATAACCACTGTGCCCTCTCTGTTAAAAAACAATCAATAAAATAGCCTACTCACAAATACAAAACTACCTTGAAAGCAACCATCTACTAGGGGCTAGACAATCAAGTTTCCGGCCCAACCACAGCACTGAAACGGCATTATTGGACCTTAAAATTCAGATGGACTCCATAAGAGACGCCAGAAGTCTGTGCATCTTCCTCCTACTTGACCTCTCATCCGCGTTTGATTTGGTGGACCATGACAAATGTTGCAATGCGCTAGCAGTACATTTCAAATTCTCCCCAGAAGCTACCCTCTGGGCCAAATCCTTTCTGTCGGAATGCACCTCAAGAGTATCCATCGGCAAGGAAGCTGCAGATCCGATACCAGTCCCCCTAAGAGTCCCCCAAGGCTCATGCCTCTCTCCCACCCTGTATAATGCATATACAAAGCTCCTATTTGCAGCCCATGACGCCATGGGTGTCATATACACGACTTACGTGGCTGAGACCCAGATCCTCATCCCTATTACGGGCAACCACGAGGAAGACTTAATCACCATTAACAAGATCTATGCCATAATCCAAAACTGGATGGCTACCAACAGTTTGTCTCTTAAGAATGAAAAAATTGAGATCCTCATCGTAGGTTCCCCTTCCAAAATTAAAACTTTCCACCCCGACTTTGCATCCATCACTATTGACGGAACACCCATTCCAGTTCTCAAGCAGGTCAAAACGCTGGGTGTTCACCTAGACTCCAACCTCACAATTACCAAGCATATCAGTACCCTTTCCTGCTCTACAGCCTACACGTCTAAACTCATCGCATTCAGCCGCCAATTCCTGAGCCCTCAAAACTGTCTCACCCTAGCTTGCGCCCTTATATTATCAAAACTAGATTTCTGCAACATTCTCCTGTTAGGCACCACAAGCACACACCTGGCCAAATTACAACTGTTGCAAAACAAAGCCCTACGGGCAGCCTTTGCTTTAAAAAGAAACAACCACATTTCTCCTATCAGGAGGAAAGTTCACTGGCTACCCATCCAAGCCAGAATCCTCTTCAAAACACTCTGCGTCACCCAAAAATGCTTCACCAAGGTGGCTCCCACATACCTCAATAACATAATCTCCCAAAAAAAAGGCCACCAGAACCCTCAGATCCAACTCCAGCACTCAGTTATTTGTCCCAAGGTGCAAGAGCTCTAGAGCAGGGAGAAGCAGTTTTCCAGTAGCAGCACCCAAAAAGTGGAACTCCCTCCCCTCCCACATGAGAAACGGGCCTTCCCAGCAGCGCTTTAAGAATCTTATTAAAACTTGACTCTTCAATAAATTCTAACCTACTGCACATCCATTTTGTCCTGCATATATGCGTGCCTTCACGTTCATTAAGAAATGTTTTACCCTTTTTTTGTACCCTCCTGTACTGTAATTGCAATAACCTGTACTGTAACCAACCTATAACGTTTCCTGCAATTTACATCACAACACCCTGTAACCAGACAAGTAAGCCTCTGTAACCTACGCCGTGATACCTCTGGGTTTGGGCATATAACAAATACTATAAATAAATAAGGAGTAGTTTCACTTTCGCCTCTGCACGTTTTCAGACCCTAAAGGCTAACATGTTGCTCCTGATTACTGCTACCACAAAGGACACACTGGTGCGTGGCGATCATCCCAGATAATGGTTATCACAGATGTGTTGCTGACGATTATTATCCAATTCCGGTTGAAGAAGCCATCACTTGGAAGATTGCACCCATGACAAGCACACATTGGTAGAATGTAGCTATAAAATTTTGAGAATGCAAAAATATATTCAGTACCCAGTGTATAACAGAATATACACAGTACATAAATATGTTAATTATTAATTTACGCTAAAATTAACACGTACCAAAGATGTGACACTAGTGTGCCCCAGCTCTGACAAGCAGCAGGCAGCCCTTTCATTCAAGGCACTGCATGGTAAAAACCAAGGGCTTCATGAATGAAAATGCTGCCTGCTGCGTAACGTCTCTGTACTCCGAAACTGTGTAACTGTGCAGCGCTTCAGCTACACTGCTGCCCGAGGTGTCGGCATGGCTAGGGCTAGTCGAGTGGGCCCCGGCAGGACCCCGCCATAGAGCCCGCCAGGGCTTGGCCAACGCTGGCCCTGGCCACTTAAAGCCCTGCCTGGGCATGTATGCATTGTCGCATATGGATGCACAGAAGGGAGGCCATCCTGCACCAGTGTGGCTGGGATGCAGATTTGTTTGCCCATAGTGTTCAGATTGGGCTTGGTGGTGATTGCATTACTGTCAAAAGAGTTTTTACAAACAAGTGCCAGTCTTTCTTCAATGTAAAGTCAAGCAAAAAAAAAAAATGAAAGAAATGTCAAGCAACAACATCACAAAGAAACCTTATCATATCGTGCCTGTAGACATCCAAGCCATCTCTGCACTTCTCAAAAAACAGAATTCGAATGCACACCATGAAAATAGGGGTTTCCACCTTGACCTCAATACAACCACTTCATAAATTGTGTCCATTGGTTAAATAATTTCACCGTTGAGACTCTGCAACCTATTTGAACGTTACTTAATGAACTGACTGTCCAACACGTTTTAAAATGCACTAACTCATTCCAGAAATCATATTGCATACATAGAGATGATTACAGAATGAATTATAGATGCATGGATATAGATGGATGAAACAGTGCATTAATATATAGAGAGTGCATGGAGGGACCGAGAAAGGGGCAAAAGGGCAATTGCCCACCAGTCTAGGTGGACTCTTGCTCCCAGGGCACACGTGCAAAAAATGAAAAATAACATAAAATCACAACTAATTCCAGCATGTATAGAGGGACCTGAGTTTCCAAAGGCTTACTGTCCTCTGTGCAGATCTTTTTCATCAACCATCTTGTTTTCTGCAATGTTGCAGGCACATGTGGGTGTCCTCCACATGTGGGCCTCCACAGTAAGATGAAAACGAGCAAAGGCCACAGGCACATTTTCATGGTGAACATCAGCAAAGTATGCATTTAAATGACATACTCTATCGCTCGTTGTTTGAATGTTGGCTAAACCTTCTTTAACAAATATATTTTTTGCAACACATACGGATGTGTATTGTTATCAGCAGCACATGCTGGAGATGCAAGTCATGGTCAAATTACCTACAACATGAGGCTCCACCATAACCCCAGCCATACCAAACCACCCACCTAGTCTTGGGAGTATAACTCAGGGGCAATGTGCTCTCCTTGGAAACAAGACGAAAAGGAGCAACGCAGGTTCGATCCCCTTGTCCGCGCTTAGAAAACTCTGGGTATTAAGCGCCTTATAAATAACCTGACATATAATGTCACACCCATTATCCACTGCACCTACCCTACATCCTAGTTCAGTGTCCACTATACCCTCATAATGTTACCAATAGCCAGTGCTCATGGCTTGCAGCCATGGTCAGTGTTCAACTAGTGCCATTTTTCAAGCACACTCCAAAGTAAACACACCATTGTGCAGGAAACAGATATATTTATTTAATCTCCAGTTCAGCTGGGGTGAGTAATTTAGAAACAGCATCTGCTCTGAGATGACTGACAAAGTCTCTGCTTTTCCCCTCTGCTCCACACTTCTTGTATAACAAGACATTGGTCGGGGCAAACCTTGGATTGGTGCAAACATCCATAGGGTCTGTACATTACTGTATCTTCATTGGATACATACTCGCTGGCACTAATACACATATCTCCCCTTTTTGGCTTCATCCTCCAGTGACCTCATCAAATGCTGATCATCTTGACCCCCCGTGCAATCGAAATGATGTCAGCGGACACCACTATTGACGGCTGACTCAGCAGCATTTGTAAACCTTTTTTTCACCTATAAAAACGGCTCCACATTACCTTCATTCCACTTCCCTTCCTTTTCTGCACCCTCTTCCAGCTATCAAATGACCCCAATGTCTTTTGCAAGCCACCCATTCACGGCGCTGTCCGCAAACTACTGCGGTGTCCGTGGACAGCTATTCCAACCTGACTGACCTTTTTCAACCTACAGCAATAGCCCCCTATCATCTTTTTTCCACTCCCTTACCCTTCCCAGCCTCTCTTCCCACCACCCCCACCACCAAATGATCAAAAATGTGTTTTCCAGACTTATTCCCCAGCGCTGTGTTTGCGGACACCGGCGGCTGTCCGCAGGTCCAACATGGCGGGCGTTTCCAAAAATCTGAAGCACCTCACGATTTTTATTGACCAATCAGCAGGCACATCCGATTTCCATGGACATCACTTCATCCTCTGGACCAATCAGGGCCCCGTCCGTGGCCCAAACGGAAGTGAGTCCGTGGACCAAACCCAGATATCACAAAGGATTTTTTACCTACTTTTTGGTCATTCAAAAAAAAAATGACTTGGCGAATGTATACAAAATATACAAAAACACGCTTTCGGGACCAAGCTGCCGCTCCTGCCGCAAATTTGGTGAAAATCCGTCCAGCTGTTTGGGCTGTAGGCATGAGCAGATTTTTTTCCCCATTGCGTATATAGGAACAAAAAGAAAATGTGGACACTCCTATAACTTGGCCCCCACTTGATGAAACCTCACCAAACCTCTCAGGATCAATCTGACGGGGCAATATACTTTTTTTTTTATAAAGGTTCGTGAGGATACATACAGGGGGGCGAAGGTATAAGCCACCCAAAAAATGCTTTTCTTATTTTTTCCTATGGGTTGAGCAACTTAACCATAACTACAGGGCTGCTACTGCAGGCCCTGAAATATACATATATAAAAAAGCCCTGGCAGGAGAGTATACCAGTCAGATGCATGTTGTAAGCATGTTAATGTGAGACGGCCCTGCCAGTAAAGCACACCAGGCATCGTCAAGTTGACCATTGTGTCATATACAGTACCCAAGGAAGTCCTGATAAGGATACACCAGGACAAGCAAAAGGCTATGGAAACATATTAAAGAACAGAGGAAACCTGGCAGGAGAGTAAACCAGGTATCCTAAAAATATACAGACTAACAGCTAAGTTGCTTTGTATACCAGTTGTGATGTTGATCAAGAGAAACATAAACTGATATTCTTAAATATAAAACAGGGTGCAGAGAAATCCGGAGGAAGGGAACCAGCCCCTGGAACACGGAACTCCATCCTCCTGGTACCTTTGGTGTTGGAGTTACACATTAACCTTTTGATCATGTGTACACTACTAAAAGCCAAAGACATTTTTCCTTTCCACTTTAGAGTTGATGTTTAGAATGTGAGGGCCAGAATAGTACTTTAGAAACAGGATGCTTTGCTACAGACACTCTGACATTGACAGACCCTTAGTTTTGATTGAGGTAGAGAAACACCTCTTAGAGCAGGGACAGGGAGGTATTTCCCAACCCCCTTTTCTTTTGTTAATAAACGTTTATGGTCAAAATCATAAGTCTCTGCGCCCGTGTCTCATTCATGGTTCCTCATAATACTCATGCACGTGAGTCTCCAGGTTTATCACTATTTTCATTCCTTCTGAAAAAGGGCTTATTCCTAGTCTTAGAACAGAGAAACCTAGTAGTGCTAGTATCACTATGGCCACTAATATTTTGAATGCGTTAGCCAACCAGGTGGGTATATGATATGATATGTCATTTGTAACGCTCCTGTACACAAGTTTTTCAAGGCGCGACGAGACAAGGGAGGTAAGACAGAGGGAGGACAAGACAAACAATCTTACTAGGCCTTGTGTCATTCAGATCGTGCAAGTGCGACAGCGCAAAGCGCAGGGGGAAGGTAAAGGAGAAGTACAAGGGGGGAAGGAAGGGAGAAGTGCCAGGGAGAGGGAAAGGGTGAAGTGCAATCAGGTCAGCATTGCTCTGAGTAAGTGCAGCAAGGGCAGCGTGGCTCTGGGTAAATCCAAGGAGGCAGGGTTTACATTTACAGTTACAGCCCCTAAAGGCACGGTAGGCCCAGAGGCAGCGCAGGGGAGGCTGATCATGCAGGAGCCCGATACCCAGTGAGACTCTGAGGGTATCCAAATACCAAGTCGGTGCAGCAAACAGGTAGGTCAGCAGGGGAGAGAGAGAGAAGGCAGAGGAGAAAAGGAAAGTCTTAAGCTGCTTCCGGAACTTCAGGTGATCCGGCTCACATTTGAAAGGGGCATGGAGGCCATTCCAGAGAAAGGCACTTGCAGAGGAGAGAGAGATCTACCACCCACTCTCTGCCTGGAGAAGCATCTGACCTTCAGAGAGTTTGAGGTAGTTGAGGGAAGGGATCAATAAAGTAGGTATTTTGGGAGAGAGAGTTGGATGTAGTGCGGGCCCCGTGCTCAGAAAGCCATGTGGACATTGCAGAGGGTTTTGAACTTGATCCTTGCAGCCACAGGGAGCCACTGGAAAGATTTCAGGGCTGGAGAGATACGGTCCCTGGCATGAGGCCAAGGACAAGTCTTGCAGTCCTGTTCTGGATTTGTTGCAGAGAGCGGAGAGCAGAGGAAGGCAGACGAGAAAGAGGCTGTTGCAGTAGTCCAGCCTGGAGAGAACCAGGGCTCCGGAGACAGTGAGCTTCTGGGGGAAAGTGAGAAAAGAAAGAATAACTCTGAGGATGTGTAGCTGGTAGTTGTCCTTCATGGCAAGCTCCATGATGTGAGGAGAGAAGAAGAGAGTGGCCACTAATATTTTGAATGCGTTAGCCAACCAGGTGGGTATATGATATGATATGTCATTTGTAACGCTCCTGTACACAAGTTTTTCAAGGCGCGACGAGACAAGGGAGGTAAGACAGAGGGAGGACAAGACAAACAATCTTACTAGGCCTTGTGTCATTCAGATCGTGCAAGTGCGACAGCGCAAAGCGCAGGGGGAAGGTAAAGGAGAAGTACAAAGGGGGAAGGAAGGGAGAAGTGCCAGGGAGAGGGAAAGGGTGAAGTGCAATCAGGTCAGCATTGCTCTGAGTAAGTGCAGCAAGGGCAGCGTGGCTCTGGGTAAATCCAAGGAGGCAGGGTTTACATTTACAGTTACAGCCCCTAAAGGCACGGTAGGCCCAGAGGCAGCGCAGGGGAGGCTGATCATGCAGGAGCCCGATACCCAGTGAGACTCTGAGGGTATCCAAATACCAAGTCGGTGCAGCAAACAGGTAGGTCAGCAGGGGAGAGAGAGAGAAGGCAGAGGAGAAAAGGAAAGTCTTAAGCTGCTTCCGGAACTTCAGGTGATCCGGCTCACATTTGAAAGGGGCATGGAGGCCATTCCAGAGAAAGGCACTTGCAGAGGAGAGAGAGATCTACCACCCACTCTCTGCCTGGAGAAGCATCTGACCTTCAGAGAGTTTGAGGTAGTTGAGGGAAGGGATCAATAAAGTAGGTATTTTGGGAGAGAGAGTTGGATGTAGTGCGGGCCCCGTGCTCAGAAAGCCATGTGGACATTGCAGAGGGTTTTGAACTTGATCCTTGCAGCCACAGGGAGCCACTGGAAAGATTTCAGGGCTGGAGAGATACGGTCCCTGGCATGAGGCCAAGGACAAGTCTTGCAGTCCTGTTCTGGATTTGTTGCAGAGAGCGGAGAGCAGAGGAAGGCAGACGAGAAAGAGGCTGTTGCAGTAGTCCAGCCTGGAGAGAACCAGGGCTCCGGAGACAGTGAGCTTCTGGGGGAAAGTGAGAAAAGAAAGAATAACTCTGAGGATGTGTAGCTGGTAGTTGTCCTTCATGGCAAGCTCCATGATGTGAGGAGAGAAGAAGAGAGTGGAGTCGAAGATGACACCAAGGTTTTTTGCCTCACAGGAAGACAAAGGAAGAGGGGCCAAGGAGGGCAGCCAGAGTGAGAGGAACAATGGGGGAAGGGGCCCCAATGAGAAAGATATCAGTCTTACTGGCATTAAGGCAGAGATTGTTTGAGGTGCACCAATCCTTAATCGCAGATAGACAGTCAGGAATGAGCGTGAGAGGAGAGGAGCGTGAGAAGAGCCTGAAACAGAGCTGAGTCTCATCTGCATAATACTGAAAGTTAGAGGAGAAGGTAGAGATCAGGTTGGCCAAAGGGGCCAAGTAAACATTGAGGTTAGAGCCCCGGGGAACATCACATGTGGAGAGAGATGGTGGAGAGAAAGGACTCAAGTTAGAGACCCAAGTTAGATGTCGGAGGGTCAGTCCAGGAGGAAGGAGGCCAACCAATCCAGGACCTGATACATGATGCCCAGGTGCTCACAGAGTCGATTGATCAGGATGGCATGATAGACCATGTCAAAAGCAGCTGAAAGGTCTAGGAGGATGAGGACAGAAGGAACCCTGGAATCAAGATTAGTGGGCAGATCTTCACGGTTGTTCAGGAGAGAAGTGTCCATGCCTCTGGCTGCTCTGAAGCCAGACTGATGGTCATGGAGATAGCCAACAGATTCAGTGTGGAGAGTAAGCTGGGAGATGGCCAGCTTTTCCATGAGTTTGTCCAGGAAAGGAGTGAAAGAGATCGGGCAGTAGTTTGCCAGACAGGTAGGATCGGCAGAAGGCTTTATAAAGAGGGGGTGCACAAGGGAGTGCTTGATGAGAGAGGGTAAAGATCCAGTGGCGACAGAGTGATTGCAGAAATCGACCAAGGCTGGAGTGAGGTTCTCAATGTGGTCCTGCATGGTTCTGGAGGAGCAGGGGAGCACCTGTTTGGATGGCCTTTACATATCATTGAAGACCTGCTCTCTAACCTTGATTCTAATCTCCCCTCTGTCTTCATCTTACATTTGTCGGTTGTCTACATGACCATCAGTCTGGCTTCAGAGCAGCCAGAAGCACGGAAACTGCTCTGCTGAACATCAGTGAAGTCCAGCTCTCTGACCTTGATCTTACTCAATCTCTCTTCTGCCTTTGACATGGTCAGCCATGCTATCCTGCTCAATCGTCTCTGTGATAACCTGGGTATCACCGATCAGGCCCTGGCCTGGTTGACCCCGTTCCTCTTGGATCGATCCTCCCAGGTCCAACTTGGGTTCTTCCTTCCCTCTATCTCACTCTCTACCTGTGGTATTCCCTCTTAGGCAGAATCACCTGCAGTACCCTTTGGAAACACTACAGGTAATTAGGGCTACAAGTGTAAGCACAATTTCACCTTTGGCACAAGCCTGTACTATACAGTAAAGTGGTAGCGATGGCTGAGCAGCCAGACTTATCTCAAGAGTTTAAATGAGCAGTAGAACAAGTTACACAAAGGACCAACAATTACAGTGATTCAAATATCCACTAGTCAAGGGTTTATGGTATAAAAATATACATTTATTTACTCAGTCAGTTAGAAAACATTACACTAGCATAGCAGCTCAATATCACACACTAATAAACCACAAAAATACAAACGCCAAGTAAATGAACAAGTTTAGCTCCAAATGAGGTGGGAGCAAAATGGCACTTCAGATACTTATTAGAGGAGGAAAAAGACAAGGTTTAAAGAATAGACAGCCCAAATACATTAAAAGGCAGGGCAAAGGGTTTCAGTTAGATACAACCAGCAATCCTTCCCAATAGGCCTGGACCAAAGTCAATGGGTCAGAGTCTTTTGTATAGGATAGCACAGTTCTGGTATATAACGGTTAAGTCTTTGCCACGGAGAGTAGAAGAATTTGGCTAGGCGAAAAGTTTGATGAATGTTAAGGGAAGGACAAGCCTTTGTAGTTGAGGAAAGATTGACGCACTTTCTCGATGGCCTAAAAGATTTCCTGACCGCGTTTGCACAGTACCTTTTCAATGAAGAAAGCTGTAGCTGAGGCAGTTGTTCCTGGCAGTTCGAGCAGATATCGCTGTTCCTGAGCTTCAGTCGTGGGGACAAGAAGGAGGATTTCGGGAGGTTCCTGCACTGCCCAGGGATGAGGCCAAAAGCTGTAGCAAGACGTCGGTTTAAGGTGTGAGTGCCTTAAAGTCCACGAGCTGGTTTCCTTCCCTCTGGCTATCCGGTTTTCAACAGCACTCTGATGAAAATTCGACCAGATGGGGACGGTGTCCAGGTGGCTTGCGAGTTGGTTGTTCCCACCAAACTCAAGGGAAGAAGTTAACCTTGAAGGGCTTCTCTGTCGATGGAGTTTCAGGCAATTCGGACCTGCAGCAGGGCTTCACCGGTCGTCCAGGAGTTGCAGCAGTCCTCTTCCTTCAGCTCGTCTTCGGTTCTTTCGGTCCAGTGGTCGAGACCTGCTTTTAAACAGTTTTCCCCCATTCATTCCAGCCTGGCTGTCACTCACACAGCAGGGTGGCTGACCATGCCGGACAGCCAGCCGGCCAATCATGCCAGAGTGCATTCAGGTCTCCTAGGAGACTAAGCACAGGGAGTTTCGGGCACCTCCCTCACATCCTGTCCACCCCAGACACTCAGGTGCCCGAGGAGGGCTTCAGCACTAAAGCCTGCCAAAGGCCAACGAACAAAGGGATCAAACCTGGTTTGGCGTGCAAAGACAAACACAAGAAGGACCTTTCCTAAAAGAAATGGCGAAAAAAGATGACCAGAGTCTGTTTTTACAGATAGGTCTTGGGCGCCATATTGAAAAACACGGTTGACCCGATTTTTAGCTATCGTTGTTAGCGGTCGGGAAAAATCATGGTAGTTTGATCTAAACCACTGGCACCTGCCATTTGAAGTAGGAAAGGATAACATTTGACTGTTATATGAGGGTTTTGACTCAGGGGCAGCTAGGCAACTCCTCCAGCACTCTATAGGAAGATAGTGTGTGCTGGGTCAGTACATTTAAAGAGACTAGTAAAGTCAATTTAACTTTACATGCTCTGGGAGACAGTAGTCAGTCCCAGAGAAGGTATTTAAACCTTGGGAAGTCTAAAAGACATCCCTGTGCCACTGCACTGAAGGTGCTGTGTGACACACAGAAAAAGATGATGCCATTGGAGTTGTTTTAGAACCCCACAACCAAAGAAAACAAAAGTAAAACACATCCAAAATACATTGAAGAGTGGGGAAAAAAGGCTCACACTCTTCCCAGTTAAAAAAATCAAATCCTAGAAATCCAGCAAAGTTGCTGGGCGTCTAAAAAGGTAACGGAAATTAGCACATGTTGAGAATTCTCCCTAACACTCGTCCCCCCAGACTAAGGGACAGGTGGATTTAATCATCCTGGAGAGACCATTTTGGTGGTGACACCCAGACCTGTGTTCAATGGTAAAATCAAACCCTTGCAGGCTGATTGACCATCTCAGTAGTTTTGGGTTATCCCCTTTCATTTGCATCAACCATCTCAAGGGTTGGTGGTCAGTTTGAATCACAAAAGTTGATCCATACAAGTATGGTCTAAACTTCTTCAGAGACCACACAATAGCAAAGCACTCACCGTCAATGGTTGCCCACCTTGTTTCTGGTTCCTTCAGCTTCCTGTTGATGAAGCAAATGGGGTGCTGCCTACCTTTCTCATCCAGTTGACTAAGGACTACACCTATACCTGTATATGAAGCATCTGTCTGCACAATGAAGGTTTGGTTGTAGTCAGGAGCTCCTAGGACTGGAGCTTGACAAAGGGCTTTCTTTAGGCCTTCAAATGCTTGAGTGCACTCCCCATTCCACTTGACCTTTTTAGGGAATTTGGGAGAGGAGACTGTTAGGAAAGATTTCATAATTATAGGTAATTTTCCTTCCATGTGGCAACCCCCAAACTTTTTGTTGTTGTTTTACACCCTGAACTAGACTTTGCCAAAGAAGCGCAGCCTTACACCGCACTCCTCTGGGCCTTCGCTCACTTCTTACGGGGACACTGACATGCCCTTAAGACAGTCAGTACCGGGAGACGTCGTTCTCCATAGTTCCTTACTCATGTTGCAGCTTTTGTGCAACATGACACAAGAGGGCACTGTAACCTAATTTACTGCACTCTTGGGTCTCTAGTCATTCTACAGGCCCTAGAAACTCTCGAAGGATTTCTAACGAACTGTGCAAGCGTGTCACGGACGGGACTGGTGGCAGCTATCATTTCTTTGTATTTTGAACCCCTTTTTGCCACGTTAATCGCGCTTCCCGCGTTTGGCTCAAATGGGTGTCCTGGCTTCCAAGATGGACATGCCACGAGGTTCTTTGTCCTGTCCGCTGACCGTCTTGCCCCTTCACCTCCCCCAGGTCGAGCTGACCCGGGTCCATCCTTATTTGGGCATGCACTTTCCCGCGAAACACAGATGCTTTCGCAGGCTACTGCATGCCTGATGTGAGCCTCCAGGATGTGGGTTGGGTTGTCTGTTTCCAATACACATCCTGGGTGCCAGAGAGTCTAGTATGTCTGGAATGCCTGGGACCACCGTGGTCCATGATAGGTCCACGTATGGTGTGAGTGTTTTGCGAGCAGATCTCCTATTGGGTGCCCTCCGTTTTGGCGCGAAGGGAAATCTGGATAAGAGGAGGCTGGAAACACCACTACCATGTCGATCTCCTGAGTTCTCACGAACGAACGATAAAGGAGCCAAGTATCCTGTAACTAAGAAGCTGAGTCGAGGAATCGCTGGTGACCCGCTGAAGGTTTGGCACCCTGCACTGCTGTCGTCCTGCGAGACCACTCTGCCTCTGATCGTACGAGAAGGTCTGCAAAGGCGCTTCGACCCTTTAGAATAGCGGGAACAACTATTCTCAGCACCTTCACCAAATCCTGTTCGTAAGCCTTCAGAAGCATCCCTGGGCCATCCAGTGGACTGACCAGCCTACAAATGAACCTTGCTCTGTCATCGCCGTCTGGCTACTGCTAATTCTGTGTGGTCGGAACTCTCACACGATTCGTACACTTGGCGTTCCCAGGTCTGAAGTGAGAAGTGTGCTTTGTGACCGGAATACACGCGGTTGCTGAGTTGCCGTGCTGTGGTAACAAACCTGTGCGTGTTCGCTGCATTTAGGACACCCTCAACCCTGACTCCTGCTGTCGCGGAATCTACACGGCGTCGAGACGTCCTTCTGATTGCATCTGAACCTGCCACTACCGAAACTGAACCGGAGAAGCCTGGGTCTGCCTGCATCGGGGACCGGTGAGTAGTCAATACCCTAACCGGTCTCCCTCCTGCAGGAGCCTGTGGCTTTCCATCGCTGTTGTAAACAGCAACCCTTTCCCGCACTCACTCCCTGCTTCTGCCCCCAAGTGGAGGCCTTACCTGAGTCACAGGGATTTGTTCATCATCGTTTCGTCCACCTTTCTGAACTGTCTGATTTCTCTGAAGTGACTCTCCTTTGCCCGTTGGCACCTGCGTGTGCAGGTACTTTTGAGCACAAGGCTCCACTCTTCGTAGGGCTCGGACTTACTTCTAGTTAGGTGGCCTCTGATGTCGAACTGGGTCTAACGATTACTTGCACTGCCTGTTTCCCTCCCCATCTAGGTGGTCTGCATATTTTGTGCTTCTAACTCTTTAGGCCCCTCGGTAATTGTATATATATTGTATTGATTGTGATGTGTTGGTTTACTGGAGTTTTGCCGTGATTCTTTACTTTGGTCGATGTTACAAAGGCCTTGTAATAAATGTGTCTATATTTTTAATATAACACCTGCCTGGAGTAATTTGTAAGCGTCCTTGCTTTGTGTGCTCATTGCGGGCTTTCAGTCACTCTCACCCCTCTTGAGACCTAGTCTTGACTGCCGCCATCGCTACCCTGATTGGTCTGGCTTGTCCAGAGGTTACCCTGTTCCAAGAAACTAGGCTGGCCTTCTGAACCTCTGCCCCTCAAGGACAGAGTTCAGAAATCCATCTTAACAAATTGGTGTACAGCGGTGGGATAGGACTGAAGGTACCCTGTGTTGCGCACGAGCGATGGCATTTCAAGTTATTCCTACCAGGACACGTAGTGAATTGTCCTAGTATACATTTTTAAAGGCCATAGTCTTATCCAATCAGTATGGAAACAAGTACCTTGTTAACTTTAAATGCTTCTAAATCCGAAACATTGAAAAAGATGTATGATGAGAGAGGTGTCTCCTCTCAAGGCACCAAAATGGAAATGATCCAAAGAATCATGGCGTGGCAAAAAGCTCATCTTAGCACTATAACTTCTGAGGACAGTGCGGAAGGAGGTGGGGCTGCTCTCACTGGTAGAACAGACAGTTCTGCCGCCGCACTGGGCCTCGGCGACCATGAGGACAGGGAGGATGAAATGTCTAATGTTTCCTCTGCCAGTGCTGATGGGGAGGCCATACTTGAATTCAAGAAACAGGAACTGCTGTTTAGGCAGAAAGAGCTTGAGTTCAATATGGCCAAACTAAAAATCAAACAGGCAGAAAAACAGAAAGACAGGGATCACCAGTTGGAACTGGCCAAGCTTCAAGTTGCCAATGGATCCAAGGGTCCTGGACATGGGTCTGGGGCCTCTTCTCATCCAAGGTTTCCAAAAGATCTGCTCATTGTGTATGAGGAAAAGAATGACGTTATGGACTGGCTGAATACATTTGAGTATGCATGTGAAGTTCAACAAGTTGGCAATGCTGATAAAATTGCCTGGTTACTTAGCAGACTGCCCCATTCTGGCTGCAGTGCCATTATGGAAATGTCGAAGGCTGAGCGAGCAGATTTTGCAATGTTGAAGCAAACTCTCATTTTAAAGTTTGGAAAGACTCCTGCCCAATATTTAAAATGATTCAGAGAGCATAAGAAAAAAGAAGGTGGTATCTTATGTAACCGAATCCTTAAAAAACTTGACTGGCTGGGTCGAAGGTTATAAGGTTTCTACCTTTGAAGGTATGATAAGTCTTGTCATGCTGGAACCTATTTTTGCATCTTCTTCCCCTGAGCTTAAGCAGCATTTGGCAGATTCCAAGGAGATAGATCCAAAGAAACTTGCCATTGCAGCAGATTTGTGGGTGTCACATCGAGTGTCCCATAAGGACAAGACTCAGCCTGGTAAACAGGAGGAAGGGAAAAAGTCCAAAGATAAGGAGGGTGGAGAAACTGATAAATCTTCTTCTCAAAAGGGCCACAAAAAGAAAAATAAGGGTAAGACACAAGAGAACTCACAGCATAGTGTAGGTCAGCCTCCGAAACAGAACTCTGGTTATAGTAAGCCTCCCTATGTAAACAGACCCAATGGATCTTGTTTTGCTTGTGGAGCAACTGACCACATGAAGGGGGATCCCAGATGCAAGGTCAAAACCTTGGGGGTCCACTCTGGTAATCTGGTCTTCTCCTCCTACGAGGAAGAAGAGATTACCGGAGCATCCTTCTCTTCAGATTCCTTCCCCAGTGGAATAGAAGCTGAGGTAGTTTTAGTTTACCTGGATTCCTGGGAGCCTAAAGTCGCAGAGGCTTATGCTAGGATTCCAGATAACACCAAGCACTACTTTAAGGACAGTGTGCTGATCAATGGAGTAGATACTCCAGCTCTTAGGGGTAGTGGGTGCAGTCGCACTGTAGTGGATTCTACCTTGGTAGACTCAGAGGAAGTTGCCAGAGCTACTCTGATGCCCACTAAGTTGGCTGACGGCCCACCTCTCATGTTTCCAGTAATACCTGTAAATCTTACTATCAATGGTACAGCAGTCAGGATTCCAGTGAGCATTCAGAGAAGCGTCCCAGGAAAGGTTTTGTTGGGAAATGATCTCAGAGCTTTAGGGCTCGTAGGAGACACTGCTGACAGACCCTGCACAAGGTCCCAAACGAGGGCAGCACTGGCCAAGATCAGTGACCTGCCCAACCAAAGGGGAAACCCAAGGCTAAAGGAGTAAGAAAAACAAAACGAGGGAAAGAAAACATTCCCCCGAACTCGCCTACCACTGCGGTGGAGGAAGTTGGTCAATCGCCCAGACCTGACGAGGAGGTGGCAATTCCTGAAGTATTTGACCCCAATGACCATCCTGAACTAAACGACTTGTTAGTAGAAGGTGGTCCTGACAGGGAAGAATTCAGTAAAGGCCAACGTGAGTGCCCATCTCTGGAAGGCCTAAGGAGGCAGGCCTGCTTCCAGCTTGAGGGTGAACCTCCTGGGAAGCATCGGATTTATTGGGAAGGTGGACTCCTGTATAGTGAGCCCACAGAGTCTACAGAAGGAGACCATAGGAGGTTGGTGGTTCCCCCTGCTGCAAGGCCCTTCCTCCTGCAGCTGGTGCATGAAGTGCCCCTTGCTGGTCACCTTGGTGTTAAGAGGACCCAGCAAAGGTTATCCATGCACTTCTACTGGCCCAAGATGGGGGTGCAAGTAGAAAGTCACTGCAGGAGTTGTGCCTCCTGCCCATTATCTGGTAAGAGTGTTCAACAATCTAAGCTCCATTGGTACCACTCCCAGTTGTGGGAAGACCATTCGAAAGGGTAGGGATCGACATCGTTGGTCCCCTTGACCCGCAAACATCCTCAGGCAATAGGTTTATCCTGGTACTGGTCGACCATGCCACCAGATATCCTGAGGCCATCCCATTGAAAAGTGTAACTGCCAAGTCATTTGCAAAAGCATTACTTGGCATCTTTACTAGGGTTGGTGTCATGATCTCTGCTTCCAAAAGGCCAGGACTTACCCAACTCCCTTGGAAGCAGACTCATAACCCAGGTTCCGAGTGCCAGCCAGTCCCAATTGGGACCTTTTGGACCCTGTCCTGGCGCCAGTGGCGCCAGGCTCATAAATATGCCCAGTCCCAGCACTGCAAGCGCCAGGCTCATAATGCTTGGGTGGACTTACCTGCAGCAGACCATGCTGCTTACTTACCTGCCAGTTGAACCCCTGATCCTCTTCTGTTTGGGACTACTTTTCCTGTTGGGTGGGGCAGGAGCCACTCCCTAGGTTCAGAACACTGGAACTCTTCTGGAAAGCAGGAACTCTTTTCTTACCTAGGCGTGGCTGTGGAAGGAGACACCTAAGCACTACAGGAGACTATTTAAACCACACCCGATGGATGAATCTTGCTTTGCGTTATTCTGCATCCTCTGCAGCAGAACGCTCATCGTGTCTTCTGCATCTGATCCTGGGCCTAAAGGAAAAAGGCTTACCATCCTGAATCCAGTCTTCAGCAACATCTATAAAGACAAGAAAGAACAGGTTAGCACTACGGTCTTCAGTGACAGCGCATCTCTTACCTGGTCCATCGGCTGTCATCAACGCCTCGCGCAGCATTCCTGCATCTGAAAGACAAAGGCTTACCTACTCTTCGCACGCTCCGGAGGCCTTCGGCGCTGCATCCCGCATCTGTAAGACAAAAGAAGGTGCGTTTAAAGACATTGGGTAACGTTAAATACTCACGTGCCATTACTCCATCCACGCCGAACTCAGTGGGCATTCCGGCATCCTTCAGCAGCTACGAACTGGTACCTGCAAAATAAAAGGACAGTTAGTGCGCATCGTGAAGCAAGCAACAAGCGCTTACTTACGCGCTTCCAGGCTCTTCTATTCCGCATACGGGTCCATCCTCAACTCACTTCAGCCAGTCAACCGCCATCGCCGGAACCCTGCAAAATAAGAGACAGCATTACAAAAGACTTTTAAAGACATTTGAAATATTCGGAACTCACCGTTCGTGAAGTAAACGACGGACAGCAGTCCTCTGAAGTCAAGATGCCTGCGCTACCGATCCAGTGAAGAAACTGGTTACAGCACCCTGCCCCGAGGCAGATGGAGAGCTCGGCGTTCACTTACCTAAGGTGAGAGCGTTAACCTTTGGGGTTCTACAGGAGAGGAGAAAAGGAAAGAGATAGGGACACCCCAATAACCCCAGTTCATTAATCCCATATTTTCTATCTGCAGACATCTTACTCTTCGAGTCAGGCATACAGTGCACAGAGGTCCAGCCCAAAAGCCAACCGGGTGCTACACATCACTTTTGAAGATACGGTAGTCGCCCAGTCAAGACCGGCGCCTCTGCGAGAATCAGGTGAGCGTTACAGAACGCAAAGCCTACCGCAAAACTCTCGCCCAGGCGCTATGGAAACCTCGGATACCGACCACCTAGCCCGGTTACTTGGGGAACTAAGGGCAGAAGTGCATGCAGCTCGTCAGGAAACGAATGCTCTAAGAAGGGAACTAATTATTTCCAAGGAGCGAACAGACGATCTTGCTAGACAATTGCTACAGTCACAAGCCGGACAGACCCCGTTACCCGCATCAGGGGCAAATCTTCCTTCAACATCCCCTATGAATCCAGTGCAGATCAACCTACCTGGGAATGTACCTCTGGCTCCGCCCGAACGATTTTCTGGTGACCCAAAGAGGTTTGCAGTATTTATCAATCAGTGCCGGTTGCATTTTTTATGCCGGCCAGCAGCCTTTCGAACTGATCAAGCTAAAGTAGCTTTTGTGCTTTCGTACCTTAGTGGCAATGCGGCAGACTGGTCGATCCCTCTAGTTAATCAAGATGATCCGGTTCTCCATGATTTTCAAGCCTTTCAGCTTAGTATGGAAAAACTGTTCGCAAGACATTCACAGGGGCAGGCCTTGGACAATGAGCTTCTTTCGTTGCGACAGGGTAATCAAGACCTTTTGGCTTATATTGCATCTTTCAACAGACTAATAGTGGAAACTCAATGGCCTGAGGACAAAAGGATTACGCTGTTTTATAGAGGTCTACGTGGAGAGCTCAAAGACGTTTTAGCCCAAGTAGTGAATCCCCCACAAGACTTTTCGGATTATATAGACTTAGTCGTTCAAATAGATCACAGACTGCAGAACAGGAAGGCCGATCGTTCCAAGTTTGATGCTCGAGTATTTTCCAAACCACCAACTCCTTCCAAAGGAGTAGACTCCGGGGAACCCATGCAAATAGGGGGCCTGAAAGGACCAGTAACACAAAAGGAGCGGGAAAGGAGAAAACAGTTGCAATTATGCCTCTATTGCGGAAACTCAGGGCACTTTCTTCGAGACTGTCCGGTGAAACCAGCCAAGAAGGCGGTAGGAGCTGCCGTTACCAAGGTCACAAACTCTGAGCAGGGAAACGACCTCGCCCGACAAGAATAGAGGTCCTCTTGCCGAGCGTTAAAACCAGTTCCGTGACCTCGCATTTCGTGATACCTATGGTCCTCATTAGCCCTGATCATCCGGATCGATTACATGCGATTGAAGCTTACGCCGACAGCGGTGCCATCGGCAATTATGTGGATCAGGAAATGGTTTTGAGGATGAATCTAACTCTTTGTCCCAAGGCTGTAAAGGACGTCATTACTACGGTGGATGGTACGGAGATAGCCTCCGGACCAGTAACGCATACCACTCAAGAAGTGACGCTAGTAAGTCAAGATGGACACCATGAGAAGATCGTGTTCGATGTGATCAAGGCCCCTCAGTTCCAGATTATTCTAGGGATACCTTGGTTAGAGAAACACAATCCTCGGATCGATTGGCGAGCAAGAACGGTTCAGTTCCCAGA
Organism: Ambystoma mexicanum; assembly: GCF_040938575.1. Taxonomy (NCBI): domain Eukaryota; kingdom Metazoa; phylum Chordata; class Amphibia; order Caudata; family Ambystomatidae; genus Ambystoma; species Ambystoma mexicanum. Next base: position 1,296,651,904 of record NC_090928.1, read on the forward strand.
ATGTGTCTCTACTTGTCACCCTCCACCTGGTGTTGCTCTAGCAGCAATTTCTTCGGAGACTCCCCAGTTACCTCCCGAATACCTAGAATTCCAAGATGTTTTCCGGAAGGATCAGGCCAACTCTCTACCTCCTCATAGCTCCTATGACTGCCAGATAGACCCGATACCTGGATCTACTCCTCCGTGTAGCAGAATTTATGCCCTCACCGAGCCTGGGAACCTTCACCTCCGACAATACCTGGATCAATACCTAGCGAATGGGTTTATTCGTCCTTCTAAGTCCCCTGCTTCTTCAGCTTTGTTCTTCGTTCCAAAAAAAGAAGGGGACCTTAGAACTTGTATAGATTACCGCGCCCTGAACCAGATCACCGTTAAGAATAGATATCCGTTACCTTTAATCCCTGAACTCCTGGACCAAGTCAGAAGAGCATGCATATATACAAAGCTGGATCTTAGAGGAGCCTACCACTTGGTACGAGTAAAAGAGGGCGATGAATGGAAGACGGCCTTCCGCACCAAGTATGGGCTATTTGAATATCAGGTCATGCCCTTCGGACTTTGCAATGCCCCGGCCGCCTTTCAATATTTTATGAACGATGTCCTCAGAGAACTCATAGATGTATGTGTTGTCGTTTACATTGACGACATCCTCGTTTATTCTTCATCGGAATCTGAACATCGGAAACACGTGAAAATGGTCCTCGAGAGGTTGCGTCAACACAGACTTTTCGCTAAGTTGGAAAAATGTGTTTTCAACGTGACTGAAGTTGAATTCTTGGGATTCATATTATCACCTAGCGGAGTGCGTATGGATTCAAGGAAGGTCGATGCAATTCTCAAATGGCCATCACCATCCTCCGTAAAAGGGGTTCAAAGCATGTTAGGCTTCGCCAACTTTTACCGCAGGTTTATCCCCGAATTCTCTCGAATAGTCCAGCCCATCACTGCCTTGTTAAAGAAAAACAAACGTTTTGAATGGTCTACCGAGGCGGAACAAGATTTCCAGAATTTGAAGACAAGATTTATCTCTGCACCAATTCTAAAACATCCTCGCCCCAAACTCCCCTACATCGTTGAAACTGATGCTTCGAGCCTTGCCATGGGGCAGTTCTATCACAGAAGGACCCAGTAACCAATCAGTTACATCCCGTGGCATTCTGGTCTCGCAAATTCTCGCCTCCTGAGATCAATTACACTATTACTGATAAGGAACTTCTGGCTATCAAGTCTGCCTTTAAGGCTTGGCGGCATTATCTTCTGGGGGCCCGACACACCGTTACTGTGATTACGGATCACCGAAACCTGCAATATTTGAAAACCGCAAAAGCCCAATCCTCTAGACAACTCCGTTGGGCACTATTCTTTGCTGAGTTTGACTTCATAATTACCTATCGACCTGGTACAAAAAACGGTAAAGCTGATGCCCTTTCTCGGATGGGAGTGGAGGAACACTTGATCAACCCTAAGCCTGTACCTATCATTCCCGAACAAAGAATTCTGGGTGTAATAACCACACAATCCATAGAGGAAATTAAGGATAAAACCAGGCAACTTATAACTCCAGCAGAAATACAGAATTGGCATCTGCAGGGAAAGGACTTTGCAGTAAAGGACAACTTATTGTATTTCCAAGAACGATTATACCTGCCCAGCACAGATTTACAGAAAAAGGTGATCTCTTGTTATCACGAGTCTCTAATGGAAGGACATCCCGGTATGGCCAAAACCTCAGAAAAGATCAAGCGCTACTTCTGGTGGCCGTCTTGGAAAAAAGATATCAGAGACTTTATAATGTCCTGTGGAGTATGCGCCCAAAATTAGAGTCAAAAGGAAAGACCAGCCGGCCTCTTACGCCCTATTGACATCCCACCTCGCCCTTGGCATACGCTTTCTATGGACTTCATCACCGACCTACCTCCATGCTCCGGATACAATACAATCCTGGTAATCGTGGATGTATTCTCCAAGATGGCGCATTTCATTCCACTCAAAGGCTTGCCAACAGCAACAACTCTGGCCCGAGAATTTCTCGAAAACATCGTCCGACTGCACGGTTTTCCTTCAGTGCTAATTTCGGATCGAGGTAGTCAATTTATTTCTCATTTTTGGCGAAGTTGTTGTCGGTCGGCTCAAATTGATGTGAGATTATCGACCAGTCACCACCCTCAAACCGACGGACAAACCGAGAGGACCAATCAAACTCTGGAACAGTATTTACGCTGCATGCTGCAACAAACTGAAAAAACTTGGAAAGATATCCTTTGGATAGCCAAATATGCCTACAACAACTCTGTCCACTCAGGAACTGGGAAAACCCTGTTTTTTCTTTTATACGGCTGTCACCCTCGAACCTCAGAGTTGGATCCACCCCAAGATCTTGGAACACCAGCAGTAGACTACCTGCACTCTACTATCACCCAAGCTTTTAAGGAAGCCGTTTCTCACCTTCAAAGGGCTAAAGAACAATACAAGAAAGGAGCAGATCAACATCGGAAGGAAGCCCCCCAATATCAAGTAGGAGATCAAGTCTGGTTATCCACCAAATATCTACCTCTAAAAGGACCACGCACATTCAACCCAAGATACCTTGGTCCCTATTCCATCACTACCATAGTAAACCCAGTAGCGGTCAAGTTGGACTTGCCCCCTCACATGAAGATACATCCGGTCTTCCACGTCTCTCTTTTAAAACCCGTGCAACCTCAAACCCGACTAACTAAATCCCCAAAACCTATCCTAGTTGATGGAGAACTCGAGTTTGAAGTCAAAAGCATCCTGGACTCCAAGATCTCCAAATCTAAGCTATTTTACCTAATTGACTGGAAAGGCTACGGCCCTCAAGAAAGATCCTGGGAACCTGCAGAATATGTCCACGCTCCTCGTCTAATCAAAAGATTTCATCAAACATTTCCTGACAAGCCAAAGCCCCCGGGGAAGCCCGGTTTGGGAGGGGCCTTGAGGGGGGGTACTGTCATGATCTCTGCTTCCAAAAGGCCAGGACTTACCCAACTCCCTTGGAAGCAGACTCATAACCCAGGTTCCGAGTGCCAGCCAGTCCCAATTGGGACCTTTTGGACCCTGTCCTGGCGCCAGTGGCGCCAGGCTCATAAATATGCCCAGTCCCAGCGCTGCAAGCGCCGGGCTCATAATGCTTGGGTGGACTTACCTGCAGCAGACCATGCTGCTTACTTACCTGCCAGTTGAACCCCTGATCCTCTTCTGTTTGGGACTACTTTTCCTGTTGGGTGGGGCAGGAGCCACTCCCTAGGTTCAGAACACTGGAACTCTTCTGGAAAGCAGGAACTCTTTTCTTACCTAGGCGTGGCTGTGGAAGGAGACACCTAAGCACTACAGGAGGCTATTTAAACCACACCCGATGGATGAATCTCGCTTTGCGTTATTCTGCATCCTCTGCAGCAGAACGCTCATCGTGTCTTCTGCATCTGATCCTGGGCCTAAAGGAAAAAGGCTTACCATCCTGAATCCAGTCTTCAGCAACATCTATAAAGACAAGAAAGAACAGGTTAGCACTACGGTCTTCAGTGACAGCGCATCTCTTACCTGGTCCATCGGCTGTCATCAACGCCTCGCGCAGCATTCCTGCATCTGAAAGACAAAGGCTTACCTACTCTTCGCACGCTCCGGAAGCCTTCGGCGCTGCATCCCGCATCTGTAAGACAAAAGAAGGTGCGTTTAAAGACATTGGGTAACGTTAAATACTCACGTGCCATTACTCCATCCACGCCGAACTCAGTGGGCATTCCGGCATCCTTCAGCAGCTCCGAACTGGTACCTGCAAAATAAAAGGACAGTTAGTGCGCATCGTGAAGCAAGCAACAAGCGCTTACTTACGCGCTTCCAGGCGCTTCTATTCCGCATACGGGTCCATCCTCAACTCACTTCAGCCAGTCAACCGCCATCGCCGGAACCCTGCAAAATAAGAGACAGCATTACAAAAGACTTTTAAAGACATTTGAAATATTCGGAACTCACCGTTCGTGAAGTAAACGACGGACAGCAGTCCTCTGAAGTCAAGAGGCCTGCGCTACCGATCCAGTGAAGAAACTGGTTACAGCACCCTGCCCCGAGGCAGATGGAGAGCTCGGCGTTCACTTACCTAAGGTGAGAGCGTTAACCTTTGGGGTTCTACAGGAGAGGAGAAAAGGAAAGAGATAGGGACACCCCAATAACCCCAGTTCATTAATCCCATATTTTCTATCTGCAGACATCTTACTCTTCGAGTCAGGCATACAGTGCACATAGGTCCAGCCCAAAGAGCCAACCGGGTGCTACACATCACTTTTGAAGATACGGTAGTCGCCCAGTCAAGACCGGCGCCTCTGCGAGAATCAGGTGAGCGTTACAGTTGGCTTCCCTAAAGAGGTTGTGTCTGACAGAGGCAGCAACTTTAGGTCGAAGTATATGCAGGCTATGTGGAAAGAATGTGGGGTCACCTACAAGTTCTCGTCTACATACCACACCCAGACCAATGGTCTGGTGGAACGTTTTAACAGAACGTTAAAGAGTATGATTGGGGCTCTGGAAGAACCTCAAAGAAGAAAATGGGATCTTCTTTTACCATGCTTACTGTTTGCCTACCGAGAGGTACCACAGGAGAGTGTTGGCTTCAGCCCCTTCAAACTTCTGTTTGGTCACCCTGTACGGGGACCCTTAGCCATAGTCAAGGAGGGATGGGAGATGCCCACTCCCCCTATTACTACCAACGTAGTAGACTATGTGTTAGGGCTCAGAAAACGGATGGTACATTTGCAGGGCCTGGCTAGTGATAAATTGAAGGCAGGACAAGTGCTGGTGAAACATTGGTACGACCAGAAAGCTTCCCTCATCAACTTTATACCTGGTCAGCAAGTCTTGATCATGAATCCCATAAGGCCTAGAGCTTTACAGGACAAACGGTCAGGCCCTTACACAGAGGTGGAACCCGTGGGTGAGGTCAACTATTTAGTGGACCTTGGAAGGCCTGGACAGGCTCCAAAAGTGTTCCATGTAAATAGGCTGAAGGCTTTCATCACAAGAGTTGAAATCGCAGCACTGCTACTGGCTTCAGATGTTGAGGAAGAGGAGTCTGAACCTCTCCGCGACCTGTTTCAAAGCGGTCCTTCAGATATCTCCTTTGAGGGTGTCCGAGTGGCCCCTCACCTGACTTCTGATCAGCAGGCTGAGGTGAAAATTTTGCTTTGGCAGTTTTCCCCCCTGTTTTTCGCAGTCCCCAGTTTGACTGGTGTAATTGATGAAATGCTATTAAAAAATAACTATTTTTGATATAAATTGGTGTAGTACATGAGAATTTATCAATTATTAATCATATATATAAAAAGGAATAACCACGAAAGGATTTGGGGAAGCAAGCGACCCGGTGAACATAGTGTATTGTGAAGCAAACATAACATAGACACAGGAGACAGCGTACCTACCAAAAGTAGGGGATACAGGATGTCGGACAAAGTACAGTCTTACATTAAGACTGAGGTCAACAAAATGTTAGACCTTGGGGTGATTGAACCCTCAAGTAGTCCTTGGTCCAGCCCTGTGGTTTTGGTTCTAAAAGTAGGCACTTCTGAATTGAGGTTCTGCGTGGATTACAGGGCTCTGTATGCTGTCACCAAGACAGATGCACACCCCTTGCATCGAACATATGAGCTGGTGGATACCTTGGGTGCCTCCAAGTACCTCAGCACGTTTGACCTCACTGCAGGCTATTGGCAAATAGCCCTAGCAGAACATGCCAAGGAGAAGACAGCGTTCTTCACTCCAGACGGTTTTACCAATTCAGGGTAATGCCGTTCGGATTGAAGAATGCACCTGCCACTTTCCAGAGGCTTGTGAATCATGTGTTGAATGGGTTGGATTAATTCTGTATTGCATATCTGGATGATATAGCAGTTTTCAGCGCCACCTGGGAAGACCATGTGAAACACCTCAGGATTGTGCTACAGGCTCTTCAGAAAGCACACTTGGCAATAAAGGCCAGTAAATGCCAGATTGGACAAGGCTCCGTGGTTTACCTTGGACATGAAGTAGGTGGAGGGAGGATACAGCCTCTACCCAGTAAAGTACAAGCAGTACAAGACTGACCTACCCCCACTACACAGACCCAAGTGAGAGCCTTCTTAGGACTCACGGGGTATTACCGCAACTTCATGGCAGACTATGGTACCATAGCTGCCCCTCTGACTGCTCTCACCACTCCGAAGAAACCCAAGAAGGTAACTTGGACCGACGAGTGTGAGAAGGCCTTCAATGGCTTAAAAGACTCCTTGTGCCAGGCCCCTGTCCTCAGGCCCCCTGATTATCAAAGACCTTTTATTGTGCAGACAGACACCTCTGACACTGGGATAGGAGCTGTTCTATTGCAAGTAGATGAGAAGGGTAAGGAACACCCTATTGGTTTCATTAGTCGCCAGCTTAAGGACAGAGAGCTCAGATGGTCCACAGTAGAAAAATAATGTTTCTCTGTCGTGTGGGCCCTACAGAAGCTGAGGCCCTACCTCTATGGGACCCACTTCACTGTGCAAACTGACCATAAGCCCTTAAAGTGGCTGATGAACATGAAGGGAGAGAATCAAAGGTTGCTTAGGTGGTCCATAAGTCTACAAGGCTTTGACTTCACTATTGAGCATAGGCCAGGTGTCCAACATAGCAATGCTGATAGGTTGTCCAGAATGTTTAACCGACCTGAAAAGAAACTCATCCAGGGGTAGATTAGTTCCCCTTGTCCTTAGTCTGGGAGGGGAGAGAGATTTCATAATTATAGGTAATTTTCCTTCCATGTGGCAACCCCCAAACTTTTTGCTGTTGTTCTACACCCTGAACTAGACTTTGCCAGAGAAGCGCAGCCTTACGCCACTCTCCTCTGGGCCTTCGCTAACTTCTTACGGGGAAACTGACATGCCCTTAAGACAGTCAGTACCCGGAGACGTCGTTTCCCATAGTTCTTTCCTCATGTTGCAGCTTTTGTGCAGCATGACACAAGAGGGCACTGTAACCTAATTTACTGCACTCTTGGGTCTCTAGTCATTCTACAGGCCCTAGAAACTCTCGATGGATTTCTAACGAACTGTGCAAGCGTGTCACGGACAGGACTGGTAGCAGCTATCGTTTCTTTGTGTTTTGAACCCCTTTTTGCCATGTTAACCGCGCTTCCCGCGTTTGGCTCAAATGGGTGGCCTGGCTTCCAAGATGGCCATGCCATGAGGTTCTTTGTCCTGTCCGCTGACCGTCTTGCCCCTTCACCTCCCCCAGGTCGAGCTGACCCGGGTCCATCCTTATTTGGGCATGTACTTTCCCGCGAAACACAGATGCTTTTGCGGGCTTCTGCATGCCTGGTGTGAGCCTCCAGGATGTGGGCTGGGATGTCTGTTGCCAATACACATCCTGGGTGCCAGAGAGTCTAGTATGTCTGGAATGCCTGGGACCACCGTGGTCCGTGATAGGTCCACGTATGGTGTGAGTGTTTTGCGAGCAGATCTCCTATTGGGTGCCCTCCGTTTTGGCGCGAAGGGAAATCTGGATAAGAGGAGGCTGGAAACACCACTACCATGTCGATCTCCTGAGTTCTCACGAACGAACGATAAAGGAGCCAAGTATCCTGCAACTAAGAAGCTGAGTCGAGGAATCGCTGGTGACCCGCTGAAGGTTTGGCACCCTGCACTGCTGTCATCCTGCGAGACCATTCTGCCTCTGATCGTACGAGAAGGCCTGCAAAGGCGCTTCGACCCTTTAGAATAGTGGGAACAACTATTCTCGGCACCTTCACCAAATCCTGTACCTAAGCCTTCGGAAGCGTTCCTGGGACATCCAGTGGACTGACCAGCCTACACAGGAACCTTGCTCTGTCATTGCCGTCTGGCTACTGCTAATTCCGTGTTCTCGGCACTCTCACACGATTCGTACACTTGGCTTTCCCAGGTCTGAAGTGAGAAGTGTGCTTTGGGATCGGAATACACGCGGTTGCCGAGTTGCCCTGCTGTGGTAACAAACCCGTGCGTGGTCGCTGCATTTAGGACACCCTCGAGCCTGACTCCTGCTGTTGTGGAATCTATATGGCGTCGAGACATCCTCCTGATCGCATCTGAACCTGCCACTACCGAAACTGAACCGGAGAAGCCTGGGTCTGCCTGCATCGGGGACCGGTGAGTAGTCAATATCCTAAACGGTCGCTCTCACGTAGGAGCCTGTGGCTTTCCATTGCTGTTGTAAACAGCAACCCTTTCCCGCACTCACGCCCTGCTTCTGCCCCCAAGTGTAGGCCTTGCCTAAGTCACAGGGTTTTGTTCATCATTGTTTCATCCACAATTCTGAACTGCCTGATTTCCCTGAAGAGACTCTCCTTTGCCCGTTGGCACCCGCGTGGGCAGGTACTTTTGAGCACAAGGCTCCACCCTTCGTAGGGCTCGGACTTCCTTCTAGTTAGGTGGCCTCTGATGTCGAACTGGGTCTAACGATTACTTGCACTGCCGGTTTCCCTCCCCATCTAGGTGGTCTGCATATTTTGTGCTTCTAACTCTTTAGACCCCTCGGTAATTGTATATATATTGTATTGATTGTAATGTTTTGGTTTACTGGAGTTTTGCCGTGATTCTTTACTATGATCGATGTTACAAAGGCCTTGTAATAAATGTGTCTATATTTTTAATATAACACCTGCGTGGAGTAATTTGTAAGCGTCCTTGCTTTGTGTGCTCATTGCGGGCTTTCAGTCAATCTCACCCCTCTTGAGACCTAGTCTTGACCGCCGCCATCGCTACCCTGTTTGGTCTGGCTTGTCTAGAGGTTACCCTGTTCCAAGAAACTAGGCTGGCCTTCTGAACCTCTGCCCCTCCAGGACAGAGTTCAGAAATCCATCTTAACAGAGACCACATTCAAGGGAGAAGCTATTGTCCCATAGTTCTCTATGAAGCTCCTGTAGTAAACAGTGAGGCCTAGGAAGGCTCTAACTTGGGTTTGAGTAGTAGGGGTGGCCCAGTTTTGTACAGCCTGTACTTTGCTAGGCAATGGCCTGATTTCACCTCCTCCTATCTCCTGTCCAAAGTAGACCACTTTACTCTGACCAATTTGACATTTACTAGCCTTTATGGTCAGATAGGCCTGCTCAAGAGCCTGCAAAACACATCCTAAGTGGTCAACATGTTATTTCCAAGTAGGGCTGAACACTGCAATGTCATCCAAGTATGCCATGCAGAAGTCCTCCATCCCATTCAGAACTTGATTAACTTGATGAACCATCCTTTGGAATGTACCAGGTGCATTTGTTAATCCAAAAAGGCATTACCTTAAACTGGTAGAGGCCTGCTGGGGTTGGGAATGCAGTTTTCCCCTTGGCATGGTCTGTCAGTGCTATTTGCCAATAGCCTGAAGTGAGTTCAAATGTACTGAGGTACTTGGCTGTACCAAGTTTGTCCACCAGTTCATCTGTTCTTGGTAAAGGGTGGGCATCAGTCTTGGTGACTGCATTAAGAGCTCTATAGTCCACACAGAATCTCAACTCCTTGGATCCTGCCTTTTGTACTAGAACAACTGGACTAGACCATGGACTGGTAGAGGGCTCTATTACCCGAGATCAAGCATCTTGTTGACCTCCTCCTTTATGTGGTATTTTACATGATCTGACATCCTGTAACCTCTGTTTTAACAGGTAAACAGTCACCAGTTTGAATATCATGCTGGCCCCAAGGGGTCAAGCCTGGTGATAGTGAAAACAGGGAGGCAAATTGATTTAACATAAACTTGCACTTCTCCTATTGTTCAGGTGTCAAATTAGAAGAGAGATTAACTCCTTCTGTTTTCTCATCTAAAGGCTGGCCTCTGAGTAGGTCAGGCAGAGATTCACTCTCCTCCTCCTCTTGAGCTGAAGCTAGAAGCAAAGCTCACACTTCTGGTCTTGAGACATAAGCTTTTAAACGGTTGGTGTGAAAGACTCTGGGAGCCTTCTTAGGATTGCCTAAGTCCACCAGATAGTTGACCTCTCCAAGTTTACACACAACTTTGAAGGGACCATTTGTCCTGTAAGGCCCTCTGCCTTGTAGGTACCATACCTAGAACTAGCTGGTCTTGTGTAAACTCAACCATGTTGGCCTTCTGGTCATGTCAATGCTTTACCAGAGCTGAACTGCTTTCAAGTTGTCTGATGCTTCTGCCATCATGTGTGACATTCTCCTCCGGAGACCTATCACATAGTCAGTGACTCTCACTGGCTTGGGGGAAGGAGCACTCTCCAACTCCTCCGTAATTACGGCCAAGCGGCCTCTAACTGGATGGCCATAAAGAAATTCAAAGGGACTGAAACCAACTCCCTGCTGAGGGACTTCTCTATAAGCAAAGAGAAGGCATGGCAGTAACAGTTCTCACTTTCTTCTAAGGGGTTCCTCTAAAGCACCTATCATGCTCTTCATTGTACGGTTGAATATCTCTACCAAACCATTTGTTTGAGGATGGTATGCAGTTGAGAACTTGTAAGTTACTCCACAGTTTTTCCACATGGCCTGCATGTAGTGGGACATAAAATTGGACCCCCTGTCAGAGATAACTTCCTTAGGAAAACCTACCCTGGTAGAAAATACCAAGTAGGGCCTTAGCAACAGCTTGAGCTGTAACAGTTCTCATAGGTATAGCTTCAGGATACCTAATAGCATGCTCTATTACAACCAGGATAAAGCTGTTTCCTGAAGATGTGGGAGGGTCTAAGGGACCAACAATGTCTATTCCTACCCTCTCAAAGGGTACCCCCACCACTGGGAGAGGCACCTAGGGTGCTACATTTTTGGTTCCACTCTTGCCAGAGGTTTGGCAAGTGTGACAGCTCCTACAGAACTTATCTACCTCAGACCCCAATTTAGGCCGGTAGAAATATAAAGAGATCCTTTCCTTGGTCTTCTTAAAACTTAAGTGACCAGCCAAAGGTATCTCATGGGCTAACTGTTGGAACTGGAGTCTGCTTTCAAGAGGCACTACAAGTCTTCTGTAGTCCCCTGGGATAGACTCAGTCGGTTTACTGTAGAAGAGGCCATCTTCCCAATACAACCTATGCTTCCCTGGCTCTTGCCGATCCAGCTGGGAAGCTGCCTGTTGGCGAAGACCTTCAAGAGTAGGACACCCTCTTTGACTTCTGCTGAAGTCTGCCCTACAGGGTCCACCTTCTGCCAGTAAAGACTGCAGCTCAGGATGGTCTGCAGGATCTAGATCTCCAACAGGAGCCAGGTCCTCTTCCAGCTCTGATTCCTCAGCTGCTGATTCAACCACACAAGGTTGTTCCACACACTCAGCCTCAGCTGGTGGAGGGATCACAGGTGTGATCTTGGACAGTCCTCTCGGGGATGTCCTGGTTGGTAGCACAGGAGTGCTGGCTGGTTTCTTCCTGCAGGTTTTAGGTTGCCCCTTTTCCTCTTTCTTCGTAGATATTTCAGTCAGTAAGTCCTGTGGACTGGGAGTTATATTTTCCTCTATAATCTCCTCTGGAGAGCCTTTTAAGGTACTCTCTCTGGCCTTCCTGGTCTGCTCCTGGTTCCTTATGCTGGGAGGCCTTGGAGTGCTTGATAGAACTCCAAGAGTTTTTAAGTCATTCCCCAACAGGACTCTCTTATTTACTTCACTCTGCACACTTACAGGTATCTTGACAGTCATGTCATTGCACTGGATGAGAGCTGATAACTGTGGAAGCATTTGGACAGGGCCTCCAGCAAGCTTAGTTAGGATTTTAGGTGCCTCAGCACATCCTCAACCTTGATAAATTATTCATCAGCTATGGTTATGCTGGCCCCAGTGTATCTGATGGCAGAGGTCTCCTGACCATTCACAAGAACACTGTCTTTGTAATACTCTTTAGTATTATCAGGAATAGAGTTATACACATCTAAGTTCTGCTGTTCCCACAGACCCAGGGATAGTAAAGAAACACTGGTTGAGACATTCATGGGTATCCGGTCATTCCACCAAATGAAAAGGTTTTGAATGGCAAACCTTTGAATTTCTTTTGTCGAAATGCCATTCCAGTGAATGACCATTTAGTTGAAAAACATTTGATGGTGCCATCGACATGTAATGGTAAGTATTAGTGCAGGGCTGGGGCCAGGGTTAGGGTTTGGTTTTGGGCTTGGGTTAGTTTAGGGGTTAAATTAGGGTTAGGGTTAGGGTTAGGGTTGGGGCTAGTGTTAGGGTTTAGGGTTAGGGTTGGGGTTGGGATTCGGGTTGGTGCTAGGGTTAGTTTAAGTGTTAAAAAAGGGTTAGGGTTGGGGTTTGGGTTAGTTTAAGGATTACATTAGGGTTGGGGTTAGGGTTGGGGCCAGAGCTAGGGTTGGGGATAGGGTTGAGGCTTGGGTTAGGGTTGGGAGGTGGGGGGTGTTGTAGGGGGGAAGGAGGGGACTGGGGGGAGAACCCCCCAATATACACAAAAACTTTAAAACGTTACAAGGGGCTGGCCAGTGCTGAAATTTCAGCACTGGACAGCTCCTTGTAACGTTTTAGAGTTACAAAAAAAGCATTGAAATGCTACTTTTAACATGTGAAAGTGCATTTCAATTGAAACCAGTCCATGTCTATTGTCGACAGATTGGTTTAGAAAGAAATGCATTTTTGCATGTTAAATATAGATTGTCAAAGCTTTTTTTAGAAAGTTTGTTTTCGAGGGTTTTGTGATTTGAAACTTTTTTTCGAAAGAATCACTATAAACCACTTCATGGGTTCCTCAGCCAGTAAGTGAAAGTTTCCACTTGCCATTGGTACTTCATCCACAGGGGAGAAGGCTAAGGAGACAGGGTGGACCCCTGAAGGTTTACCCTTACATCTGGGATCCCCTTTCACATGGTCAGTTGACCCATACGCATTACATTTACCAAATGTCTTGATGAATGGGGGTTTGTTCTGACGACCTCCTGGTTTGTCACCAGAAGGTACACTAGCCTGATTCAGTTTTCCATGGGGCTTACCTTTGTTATGTTTGTGGCCCTCTTTTGGAGTGGAAGTATAGAATAATTCTCTTTGGTATCTTTTTTGTGCTGCTTCCCCTCATGCTTCTTCTGAGTTGCCCCAGAATCCTTGTGAGTAGCCCTGTTGGCAACCCACAAGTCGGCAGCTCTTGCTAACTTCTTTGGATCCATTTCCTTAGAGTCAGCCAAGTGCTGTCTCAGCTCAGGAGAGCAGGCATCATAAATATATTCCAACATAAACAAATTCCTCATACCTTCATAAGTGTTCACTCTGTAACCCTTAAACCACCCATCTAAGTTTTTCAAACATTCAGTCACCCAGGTAGCCCAAGGGGTACCATCATGCTTTTTGAGGGTTCTAAACCTCTTAAGATACTGAGAAGGGGTCTTCCCAAATCTAGCTATCAAAGCTAGCTTCACAGTTTCATACTCCTTTCTGTCTGTATCCCCCAACTCCATTACCACATCAGTTGCAACAGGGGGTAGCCTAGAAAAAAGCAAAGGAATCAATTTGATTTCCTCCGTCTAGTGTTCAAATCCCTCTATGGCCTTGCCCCTCCCTACATATCCTCCCTTCTCACTTTTTATACTCCTTCTCGTTCACTCCGTTCTGCGGATCGCTTTCTTCTCTCTCCTCCTCCTCCACCCTGTGCCCTTCCTGCTTCCGCTCCCCTCAACTTTTCGCTCCTTTCCATTGGAAGCGCCTACCCCTTCCGTCTGCTCTATTACCTCCTACCCCTCATTCCGCACCTCTCTAAAATCTTATATCTTCCACTCACCCCCCTAGCTTCCTTTTTCCGCTCTCACTACTGATTCTACCTCTTCCTACTCCTCCTGCCCCCTCCCTCACTTGCCCCTCTCCATCAGCTCCTTTCCTCATCAATAATGTACATTTTTCCTTGTACTGTTCTCTGGTTCAGATTCATTTTTCATGCATTGCTTGTTGTATTATGCTTGTTCCTCTTGTAAAGCGATTTGGATTAAAGCGCTATATAAATAAAAAAATACAATACAAATACAATCAACTGATTCCCTGTAATGTCTTGAATCCCATGTTATATTCAAAAGCAGCCAACCAATCCAAAATATCGAGCTTAACCTCATACATACTTACTGCATCTTTGGGAATGCGAGGCCTCTTAGGACTGGAAGACCTAGAGGACTCTGGGAGAGAACCAGTTTCAAGAGACAACTTTTTCATTTCAAGTGCATGATTCAATTCCATTTCTCTGAGTCTAAGCTCTTGATGCTTGCTTTCAGATTGAGCTTGGATTCTTTTCAATTCTAACTCCAGTCTCATCTTTTCAAGTGAGACAAATTCAGGACATTGGTTTGGACCTGTTGTGGTCCCTGTGGTCAAAGGTTGAGGCCTATGAGCAGGTAGAGGTAGGACAAGGCCTACATTTGAAGACTCTTCTTCCTCATTTAACTCATCCATAACATTTGAGTTACTCTCAGAAACATTATCATCCTCATCAACATTTTACACATTTGCTGCAGGGGTGGGGGTTTCAGACCCACTCCTCAGACTTTGGTATTCTAACAACTTTTCTATCAATTCAACCTTTTAGCCTTTTACAGTGAGATTCCTAGCTTTACACATATCTCACAATTGATCAACAGTTAAAGTCACCTGTATCTCCTGTCTGTAGCTTTCCATATCAGTCATGATAAAACAATTGCTTTACGAGTGTTGCTTAGCCTTGGGATGATTATTTGAACAAAGGTAAAAGTAGCACTCTAAGTCTAACAAGTATACTTTATCCTCACCGCTGTACACCAGTGTTAGGCCTAAACACCTGCAGTACCCTTTGAGAACACTACAGGTAATTAGGACTACAAGTGTAAGCACAATTTCACCTTTGGTACAAGCCTGTACTACACAGTAAAGTGGTAGCGATGGCTGAGAAGCCAGACTTATCTCAAGAGTTTAAATAAGCAGTAGAACAAGTTACACAAAGGACCAACAATTACAGAGATTCAAATATCCACTAGTCAAGGGGCCTCATTACGACCCAGGCGGTAAGGGGTTTACGGCGCCGTAAACAGCGCCGACCCTTACCGCCTGAGTACAAGGTCCCTTAGCGCCATGGCGAATTTAACACCTGCTTTTAGCAGGTGTTAAAATCCATGGCGCTAAGGGACCATGGAGTTAATTATGCCACCGTAATTTACGGTGGCGTAATTAACGCCTTCCCCACTCCCATTATGCCCTATGGGGCAAAAATGGGGAAGGGTAAATGGGGATTGGGGACTTACCGCCCCGCCAAGGTCCGAATGGGGCGGTAAGTCCGCCAACCACCATGGCGTAAACGTAGTTTACGCCATGGTGGTAAAGTCACGGCCCAGGCGGTAACTTACCGCCTGGGTCGTGATGAGGCCCAAGGTTTCTTGGTAAAAGAATATACATTTATTTACTCAGTCAGTTAGAAAACATTACACTAGCATAGCAGCTCAATATCACACACTAAAAAACCACAATAATACAGCTGGTAAGTAAATGAACAAGTTTAGCTCCTAATGAAGTGGGAGCAAAATGGCACTTCAGATACTTATTAAAAGAC
The DNA here is from genome assembly GCF_040938575.1 of Ambystoma mexicanum. Lineage (NCBI taxonomy): Eukaryota > Metazoa > Chordata > Amphibia > Caudata > Ambystomatidae > Ambystoma > Ambystoma mexicanum. Next base: position 1,296,667,409 of record NC_090928.1, read on the forward strand.
GAAAAAGACAATGTTATAAGAATAGACAGCCCAAATACATTCATAGGCAGGGCAAAGGGTTTCAGTTAGATTCAACCAGCAATTCTTCTCAATAGGCCTGGGCCAAAGTCAATGGTTCAGAGTCTTTTGTATAGGATAGCACAATTCTAGTATATAACGGTTAAGTCTTTGCCACAGAGATAAGAAGAATTTGGCCAGGCAAAAAGTTTGATGAATGTTAAGGGAAGGACAAGCCTTCGTATTGAGGAAAGTTTCACACACTTTCTCGATGGCCGAAAAGATTTCCAGACCGTGTTTGCACAGTACCTTGTCAATGAAGAAAGCTGTAGCTAAAGCAGTTGTTCCTGGCAGTTCGAGCTGATCTCATTGTTCCTGAGCTTCAGTCGTGGGGACAAGAAGGAGGACGTCGGGAGGTTCCAGCACTGCCCAGGGATGAGGCCAAAAGCTGTAGCAAGACGTTGGTTTAAGGTGTGAGTGCAGCTGGTTTCCTTCCCTCTGGCTATCGGGTTTTCAACAGCACTCTGATGGAAATTCGACCAGATGGGGACGGTGTCCAGGTGGCTTGCGAGTTGGTTGTTCCCACCAAACTCAAGGGAAAAAGTTAACCTTGAAGGGTTTCTCTGTCGATGGAGTTTCAGGCAATTCGGACCTGCAGCAGGGTTTCACCGGTCGTCCAGGAGTTGCAGCAGTCCTCTTACTTCAGCTCGTCTTTGGTTCTTTCATTCCAGTGGTCGACTCTGCTTTCCAAGTCCAAGAGACCTTCTTTTAAACATTTTTCCCCCATTCATTCCAGCCTGGCTGTCACTCAAACAGCAGGGTAGCTGATCTTGCCGGACAGCCAGCCGGCCAATCACGCCAGAGTGCATTCAGGTCTCCTAAGAGACTAAGCACATGGAGTTTCGTGCACCTCCCTCATATCCTGTCCACCCCAGACACTCAGGCGCCCGAGGTGGGCTTCAGCACTGAAGCCAGCCAAAGCTCAACGAACAAAGGGACCAAACCTGGTTTGGCACGCAGAGACACACACAAGAGAGACCTTCTACCATGGTAGTTGGATCTAAACCACTGCCACTAGCCATTTCAAGTAGGAAAGGGTAACATTTGACTGTTACATGAGTGTTTTGACTCAGGGGAATCTAGGCAACCCCTCCAGCACTCTAGAGGAACATAATGTGTGCTGGGTCAGTATATTTTAAGAGACTAGTAAAGTCAATTTAACTTTACATGCTCTGGGTGACAGTAGTCAGTCCCAGAGAAGGTATTTAAACCTTGGGAAGTCTAAAAGACATCCCTGTGCAACTGCACTGATGGTGCTGTGTGATACACAGAAAAAGATGATGCATTGGAGTTGTTATAAAACTCAGCAACCAAAGAACACAAAAGTAAAACATATCCAAAATACATGGAAGAGTGGAAAAAAAGGCGCACACTCTTCCCAGGTAAAACAATCAAATCCTAGAAATCCAGAAAAGTTGCTCGGGGTCTCAAAAGGTAAGGGAAATTAGCACATTTTGAGAATACTACCTAACACTCGTCCCCCGAGACTAAGATACAGGTGGATTTAATCCACTCCTGGATGAATCTCCTTACTCCAGTCGGTCAAACATCCTGGAGAGACCATCAGCATTTTGGTGGTGACACGCAGACCTGTGTTCAAAGGTAAAAAAAGGGTTCTCTCCTTTCATTTGCATCAACCATCTCAAGAGTTGGTGGTCAGTTTGAATCACAAAAGTAGATCCATACATGTATGGTCTAAACATCTTCACTGACCACACAATAGCAAAGAACTCATGACCAATGGTTGCCCACCTTGTTTCTGGTTCCTTCGGCTTCCTGCTGATGAAGCAAATGGGGTGCTCCCTACCTTTCTCATCCAGTTGACTAAGGACTGCACCTATACCTGTATTTTAAGCATCTGTCTTTACAATGAAGGTTTGGTTGTTCTCAGGAGCTCTTAGGACTGGAGCTTGACAAAGGGCTTTCTTTAGGCCTTCAAATGCTTGAGTGCACTCCTCATTCCACCTGACCTTTTTAGTGAATTTGGGAGAGGAGACCACATTCAAGGGAGAAGCTATGGTCCCATAGTTCTCTATGAAGTTTATTTGTTTGTTTGTTTGTTTGTTTGTTTTATTTATTTATAATGCGCACCAGACCCGAGGGTAAGAGGGCGCAGCAGTACAGGATATGCAAAGCTTACAAGGGTTACAAAAGTTACAAGTTACAATTTACAAGATATTAATAATATAAACAGTATAAGGCAGTAATGCAGTATATTATATACAGGGTATTGCACAGTAAATTATATACAGGTTATGATATTATATAGTAATTGCTGGTAGTGTAACATCGGGGCAATACAAGACAGAGCAATTTACAGTATACAGGCTGTATCTCTAATAGGGCGAGCGGATGGCAAGGGGGAATTAGCTAGTTAATCGATTGCTTCAAATGGTTGATGTAGTTGGCTCTGAATTTAAGGTAGGATTTCTCAGCACGTATAGTTTGGGGCAGTGAATTCCATACTTGGGCCATCCGGACGGGGAAGCTGGCACCTCCGGCCTTAGTCAATTTGAATCTCGGAATGATAAGTGTTTTGGCATAGGTGATTCTTGAGGGTCTGGGTGATCTTCTTTCTACAAATCTATCGGAGAGATAGGGAGGGGCCGCATTGTTCAGGGCTTTGTGAGTGAGGGAGGCAACGTTCAATACGATTTTGTCTTGGGTCAACAGCCAGTTGTTATTCCGCCTTATCTTGCAAATATGGGTTCGTTTAGAGATGCCAAGAGCTGCTCTCAGGGCATTGTTTCGTAGAATTTGTATTCTATGTGGGATGTATTTGTTAGCCCCAATATATAGGGCATTACAATAATTGAGTCTAGATATGATGAGAGCTCTAGCTAGAATCATACAGTTCTCATCGGAGATGAAGTGTTTACTAACTCTGATAAGCTTACAGGTGTAATCTGTGGCTGAGGCCAGAGAATTCACCTGTTTGTTGAAGGAGAGTGTGGCATCTAGATAGAAGCCAAGAGTCTTCACTTCCTTGGCCACCTTGATAATATTTCCGTAGATCTCGAAGGCATGGTATTCCTGCCCTAGTTTTTCGAGATTGGCATGTGTGCCCAGAATGATTAACTCAGTTTTGTCATCATTCAGGCATAGACCGTGAGTTGCCATCCATGCCAAGTTCCTGTAGTAACCAGTGAGGCCTGGGAATGCTCTCACTTGGGTTTGAGTAATAGGGGTGGCCCAGTTTTGTACAGCCTGTACTTTGCTAGGCAATGGCCTGATTTCACCTCCTCCTACATCATGTCCAAGGTAGACTACTTTACTCTGAACAATTTGACATTTACTAGCCTTTATGGTCAGATGGGCCTGCTCAAGAGCCTGCAAAACATATCCTAAGTGGTCAACATCTTCCTTCCAAGTAGGGCTGAACACTCCAATGCCATCCATGTACGCCATGCAGAAGTCCTCCTTCCCATTCAGAACTTGATTAAGCATCCTTTGGAATGTAGCAGGTGCATTCTTTAATCCAAAAGGCATTACCTTAAATTGGTATAGGCCTGTGTTAGGCGGAAACCTGTGCAGTTCCCTCTGGGACCACTGCAAAAGATTTAGGACTACAGGTGTTTGGCGGTGAACCCACTTGGTAGCAGTCTGTACCACATAATTCGAGCTTCATTTTTTCAAGTTCAAAATAAGCAGGGTTACTCGTGGGACCTGGTATGGGCCCCGTAGGCACAGCTGGTAAGGCGGGTAGAGGAGCAGGGGAGACATTTTCGTTAGCCTCGCCGTCCTCGTCAGCCTCTTCATCGCTATCATCAGAATTATGATTTAGATCAACACCATTACTGTTATCTACATTTGCTGGAGAGTTTGGTTCCTCTGAACCAGTACCCAGACTTTGGTTCGCCAGCAATCTCTCGATTAGTTCTAACTTCTTGCCTCTTACAGAAAGATTCTCTTGCCTACAGAGAGCTCGCAAACTCTCAGTATTTTCACCTGACAAGGACTCTTGACTGTAAGTTTCCATCGTAGACATGTTTTTTGAAAGTTGCTTTTTGTGCAAAGTTTTGTGGTTAGTTATCCTACAGTGTCGAAAAGCACTCTAAACTGTATACTCGATACAAATACCACCGCTGACACCAGTGTTAGGCGGAAACCTGTGCAGTTCCCTCTGGGACCACTGCAAAAGATTTAGGACTACAGGTGATTGGCGGTGAACCCACTTGGTAGCAGTCTGTACTACACAGATTCACTTGGTAGCTGTGGCTGAGCATTCAGACTTCCCTCAAGAAGAGTTGAGCAGTATGTGGAGTAAACAAAATAGGGCAATTCTTCCCAGCAAGACAAGCAAACACGCAACAAGGCTTAGTGTAAAGTTATTAAGGTATTTATTTATAACGAAACATCTATGAAAAACACTATGGCACTTTCACGGCAAACAAATCAAACACAATTACTCTACGAAGAAGAAACAATCAATCCCCCTAGCAATATTTCGACAAGTCTAGGTTCTACCGGTACCACTTATTTACAGACAGAGGTGTATACCTCAACCTAGATGACACTCTAATATTGGTTAGGACGGGAGAGAAAAAGATAGGCAGGTTACGCAATCAACACAGTTCCATACTTCACGGGCAAGATGTACGGTAAGAAGGCAAGAACTACAATAGATCATAAAGTTCAGAGGCCAGGCCCACTCGGAGAGAGGCAAGGCGATATGTCCCAAAAAGTCTCTAGTGGAGATGCATTCAAGTCTTTGTAGCAAATTGTTATTGGCAGATTGAACCAGTTCAGAACAATAAATTGAGAAAAGCTTGGAGGCGACCCAACGGAACCGAGAGGATTAAGACACCTCACTCGAACCGATCGAAAGGGAAGCCAGGCGGACACGGTACCTTGTTGTGGAGGACAGCTCCGGTGGGGGCAGTTGTTCCTGGTGGTGGATGCACGTCGGGTCTTTGCCAAGAGTAGAGAGGTTCTCGCCGTCAAAGAAAAGTGAAGTCCGGTGCACCACCAGGGAAGAGACCAGCCGCGGAGTGCTCCGTCACAAGGCACCACCTTTTGGTCGCGGTACAGGGGTAGTGGCTATCCGGTTGCCGGGGTGCGTTGCACGGGCAATTCGACCACTGCGTCCTGAGGTGAATAAAAAGCAAAGGGGACTGGTTGTTCCCACCAGTCAGGGGAAGAGACTCTCCGGCAGGGAGATCTCCTCTGTCGTCGGGAAGTGGTGAGTCAGTTCCGCAGGGCTCCACCGGAGGTGTCGTCATTCAGGTCGGCTCAGCGTTACCCTCGTCGGATTCTTAGGTCCTGTGGCGACTTCTGAAGATCCAGTCCCAAAAGCCCTGCTTTTATGCAGAAACCCCTATTCATTCAGCCTAGCTGTCAATCAACACATGCTAAGTGGTGAGCGGGAAGGCTCACCACTTGGGCCAATCACTCCAGAGTGCGACCGGAGTTGGCAAGGCAACTCGGTCCAGGGTGCCTAAACCCCCTCCCACACCCCTGTGGTAACCCAGACAGAATGGCACCACTTTGGAGGGTCTCTGTACAGAGCCCGCCAAAAGTGGACCAAAGGGCTCAACCTTTGGTTTAGGAGTCACAGAGACGAACACAGACGCCATTTTACAAACCGAGTTCAGGCAGAAAATACCATCCGATAAACCTATTTAAGATAAGTAGATCGGTGGTACGTTTGAGATTAACGAGAAAAAGTATCAATCTCCAACAATGGGACGAATCCCATAGGGTTAGGTTCGGGGTCGAACATAACAATTAGTTTCCACTGCCACCAGCCAAAACTCGACGAGGGGGGACGGGACAGTGCCCCCTCGAGTAACAGATCCAGGAGTAATCGAATTACCCCTACTAGTACGTCCACAATAAGATGGTTTGTACTAGTTCTGTTAGTAAATTTAGGTCTAGTAAAGCCAATGGTGACTTTACATACCCGGGGAGACAGTAGTCAGTCCCCGGGTATGGAGTCTATGGGGGAGGTCCGCTAGGACGCCCCAGTGCTACGGCACATAGGGTGCGGTGTAACACACATAGAAAAACATATGAGATCCTATGGAGTAAAAGACCCCATAGCCCATAGAACACATTGGCCCTCATTACGACCCTGGCGGAAAGTAACTGACCCGACCGCCATAGCGTAAATAGCGTTTCCGCCATTGCACGATGGAGTAAAGTGCGGCCAATTATGACCCATCGGGCACGAGCATTACGCCATGGCGGAAGTGCAAAGTCCGCGATGGCGGAAATGTCCCCAAAACGCCCCTCTCCGCCGTCGTACGGCGCCCTAGGTGCAATTCCGCCACCCATCATAGCGGTCACCGTAATGAGCCCCAATTGCAAAATACGGTGACCGTAAATATACGGAAACGGAAGTAAAAACATGGGGCCGGAACGGGAAACAGCACGCCGCACACCTATAAAATCAGAATCCCAACACAACCATTAAAAATCCGACCCTGAGACACATCCCAACCCGACAGCCACCCTAGTTAAAACAAACAAAATGGGAAAAGTAGCAAAAAAAGCGTGCGACCGCAAGCGGCAGGTCCACTTCTCCCATGAGGAACTCACCGTGCTCACAGAGACCCTCCAGGAGAATGCTGCCGTCGTCTTCTCGACGCAAATGACCAGGACGGCACTTGCGAACAAGAAGGCCACATGGGCCCTGGTGGCACAGCGGGTAAGTGCGGTGGGGACCGCACCCCGCAACACACAGCAATGCAGAAAGTGATGGGACGACTTGCGGATACGCGTACGGAGCATACTATCAGCCAACCGTAACATTGCCACAGCTACCGGGGGAGGATCGGAATCACCCATCAAGTTGACCCCCTGGGAAGAAATCTGTGCCTCCACCATTGGAATGGAGAGCATAGAGGGAGTCGGAGGGATGGAGAAAGGAGTGCAGACATCCGAAGAATCAGGTAGGTGGGCCAAATAAAACAATGCTAAATCCACAATGTCCAATCATGCGAAGTACCATGTGGCCACATAGTGCAACAGAAACACATGTCCAGGAGAACGGCCACATACATTGGCCTGATAGCGCACTTTAAAAGTCACATTAAATACATAAATAATAAAAAATCCTAAAAACACCCTCTACACGTGCAGCATGCACACCCTAACTGCAGGCTGCAAAACAACTGCATCCTCAATCCACACAGAAATGAAACCACCTCCAAGGCCCTGACCCAAATCACCCTCAGGTACCACCCCAATGCATGTGATACATTGCCATTCCAATTTCCACAGACCCATAAATAACGCTCGCCCTCCTTTACTCCACCACAGGGTCCGAGTCAAACGACGAGCTGCAGGACACCCCTACCAGCACACCTGCAAAGAGGGCCAAGACCAACGGCCAAAGACCCTCCACCTCAGCTGCACGGCAGCAGCCCAAATCAAGTGGCAGCACACAGGAGGGGACTTCAACAGGCACCCCAGCAGCCAGCATGCCCACACCAGCAGCACCACAGGTCCCCCCAATGGATGCCACAGAAGGCACTGCTTCTGATGGCAGCAGCACCATAGGTGACACTGCATTAATGCCAGCATGCTCCGACACAGACAACGGTGCTGTCGATGTAGGACCCATCCATGACCTGTCTCAATCCCCCTGTTTGTTTCATCCCCTACACCATGAGGATACCAACGCAGGGGCACCCACAAGACGACGACTGGCCATCCCCCACAAGCCCTGTGGCAAGGCAACATGAGTTGATCAGCCCCTCTGTGACACCACCGCAAATGGCCATGGCACAGCAGAGGCAACAGTCCCTCGACCAGGTGATCGTGCAACAGCAGCAACTGGCCACGCTCCTCAAGGACCATGCTGATGAATGTGGGGGTACTAAGGCAGCCATAGAAACATCTACTGAGACACTTAGGGCACAAATGGAGAGAAGCACCGAGAGCCTGAGGGTACAAATGGAGAGAAGCACCGAGAGCCTGAGGGTACAAATGGAGAGAAGCACCGAGAGCCTGAGGGGGGAACTGCATGCGACGTCCAAAGACGTATGTGCTGAACTTGCCGCTGTGCGCCGTGTGCTCACTGAGCTCTCACAAACCCTTAGGGACATGCATGGACGTGAGCAGGCAGAGACATCATCCGTTGCAAGTTCCGTCCAGGGCAGCCCCCAACGTAGATCTGGGAGGAACCTGCGCTCCACAGGCAGGGGTGCCCCTGATACCCGGAGAGGGGGCTTGCAATAGTGTCCGTGAGAACAGTGGCTGTGAAATGCCATGCAACTGTCCGACTGTGTGCTGGTAGGTGCATGTGGCCAGGAAGTGGAGTACATACACCACCTTCAGTAGGGGTGGGATGGCGGTTGGGCTATCTATCATGCTGACAAGGTCAGCGTGTGTCATGTCCACAATGGAGATTATGGTGTCCCGGTCCAAACGGTAGAGGGTGTGGATCTGCTCAGCAGTGAGGTTGAACGGATGAGCTCGGAGGCGTGGGATTGCGGGCTGCCTGCGTGGTGGTAGTGGCTGTGCTGGTGGGCCTTGCTGGCCCTGCCTTGCCCTCCTCCTCCTCCTGCGTCTCCTCTGTGCGGCCGGTTGTTGTAGTAGTTGGTGTTCGTCTTCTTCTTGAAGTTGGAGTACTTGCAGTGCTATCAGGTCCCCCAGGCCCAACATCGCTAGTCCTGCCGGTAGCATTTTGGAGTGGGTGTGGTTGTGGGAGGGGGTTGGGTGTGCAATTTATGTGTTTTCAAGCTGTATAGCCTCCACCTGTGGTGATTCATTCCACCTGTGCCAGCTGCAATCCCCTTTGGGCGAGCACTGTACCGAGGTTCACCGACGGGCGGGGCGTCCCATTTGTGAGTGTAGCCAGTTGCCATTTTCACACACTGCCGCACTACATGGATGATTTTGTGATTTCGAGCGCCCACGGATGCCTTTTCGACGTGATGTTGCAAATGAGGAATTCGAAGGACAGCGCTTTCGGTTTTCAGCTAGCGGCGAGGAGACGCCCACAGGTCTGACTGCAAATATAACGTTCTATTGTTTAATGTCCTTGGGACAGGGGCCATGGCGAGAATGCAATGATTGATATGAATAGTATGGGATGCGCAATAGCGTAGTGGACGATAAGGCAGGATGTTCCCAAATACATGTTACTTCACATCACTAGAATTCCGGGCTGGAGCACAGTGGATTTTGCAGGCTGCATTACGCACAGACTCAATGGAGATTTCAAATGTAATGTGAGTTAATAATCATGCGTTTTTATACCGGGATGAGGGAATGATGTATGGATGCATGGACAGATGATTTAATAGAGAGTTTGCCATGTACATGGCTTTTTGGTATCTATCCCCTTCCCCTGCGCTATGTGATGCAGAGCTGCCATAGTGGGACCATCGTCTATCTGCCCTTGTTGAACCCTCCCTGTCTCGACGCGCCTTCCAACACTTGTGTCTATGCACGTTACTAATCCCATCTCATGAATTCTGTTTTAACAGACGCATGCACACAAACACTCGTTTGTAATAGTGTTTTCACCTCGATTTATATTGTTATGATTGGCAAGTGATTCATGGGTGGAAATAATCCTTTTGAGTGGGCTAGCATGCATATGGCTATAGATTTGGTGTGATCATTGAAGTGAGTGATTCAAATGAAGTTCTGATGGCCATACTATTCTTTTTCATTTCATTTGGGTGACAGGTATCTCCTCCCCTTTTGCCGCTGCCATCTGTATGCCACTCCTGCAGATGGCTTTTACTCCCGACACCTGCTGCTTCGAGTTAATCAGTGGAGCACCATTACGATCTTATGGGACGATCGCCAATGGGCCACATGCCCTTACGCAGTACTAGTGGCTAGGAGCAACATATCTACCTTTCAGCTGGACTAGTGCCTACCTAATGGGACGGGCCTGCGGTTCTAGGCGCTTCCATGTTGCCTTTTTGGACGTGAATGTAGCCCCTGTGTACCATGAAGGAACAGGGCGTCACACAAGGAGTAGCTGGTCATTTATTGCGGATGCAGCCCACAGTAATGTAGATATTTTGGGGTTCATGACCTAATAGCTGTATGGGCTTGGTGAATTTGATGTGCATTAAAATTTTAGTCTGATGTTAACCGTGTAGCGTTATTCTTTGGAAGTAATGTAGCATATTCCTATTTGGGGAGCGATGTATTGTGAGTAGATCTGCATTGGGTTCCGGCTTCTGAGTATAGTTGCGTGGTACTGTACTGGCCGCGTTTGCCTACGAAGCCCACTGAGGTCAGGGATAGGGGCTGCCATCATGACTGTTTTAATGATGTCATGCTTAGGGGCGGGGGTTTAGCTTTTGTGTAACAGATGCCGGTCAGCCAGGTGGATTGGTGGAATGATGTGATTATCAGATAATGGCTGGTCACAGGTGCCTGTGTTTGCGTGCGTTTCTTGGAGGGAGACTGAGGTCATGTCCATTGGAATAGCTTCTGTATTCGTGCCATCTGTGCCCTGCAGCTCCCATTGACGCCTCTTGAGATGAGCCTGGCTGCTCAGTCACTCTGCCAACTTGTGTGGTACATGCTTATGCTGATGGTTGGTTTGTTTACTGGCATGTGTACAGGGCTGGTGCAGTCTCCCTAAGGATACTGCTTTGAATGTTGCCTTACACTGGTGTCAGGCGATGGGGGCCTGTTGTTGTTTTGTCTCATCTTTCAGTTCATTTTGCTGTACTTGAACCTTCGCATGCCTGTGCTGCATCAGTACGGCAATGGTGACATGCCAAATATGGATGGCCACTCACAAGGCACTTGGAGCCCCTACATTCATTTGTTCGTTGGCATGCGTGGGTGACTTGTGCATTTCACTGGTTGCATTTTACTTCATTGCACCTACGAGGTGTTGTGCAATGTGGCCAGGGAGTGGTGTACAGGCACTCAGTTGGGCCATTTACGGTTGGTTCACGATGCCGTATTTCTCGCCATGGCGGATTGGTACTTTCCGCCATGCTTGATGGCGTTATGTAAATGTCCGCTAGGGTCAGAATTCGCGTACCGTTGCGCCATGGTGGTAATTACGGTTTTGCATGGCGCGCATGCGCGTACTTGGTGCAGTTAGCTTTGGCGTTCACTACGGTGTCGCTAATGGCATCGTACTTTACGGTGACGGGTCATAGTCGCAACGAGCGGTATTCGATGGCGGTATTGCATTTCCGCCATCGTTTTTCGATTTCCGCCAGGGTCGTAATGAGGGCCATTGACATTCAAAGGAATTGCACACATACATGTTCAAGAGTGGGAGGAAAAGAGTCTCACTCTTGGCAGGATGGAAAAAAACAAACTCCCGAAATCCAGCAAAGCTGCTGGGGGACTCACTATGTTAGGAAATTCAGCCTAAACAGAGAATTCTCCCTAACACCCGCCCCCCCCAGACTAAGGGACAGGAGGATTTAATCCACTCCTGGATGAATCTCATACCTCTAGTCGATGGCATACATCCTAGAGAGACCATCAGCATTTTGGTGGTGACATCCTGACCTGTGCTCAATGGTGAAATCAAACCCTTGCAGGCAGATCGACCATCTCAATAGTTTTGGGTTTTCCCCTTTCATTTGCATTAACCATCTCAAGGGTTGGTGGTCAGTCTGAATGACAAAAGTAGAACCATACAAGTACGGCCTAAACTTCTTCAGAGCCCACACGATAGCAAAGCACTCTCTTTCGATTGTTGCCCACCTTGTTTCAGGATCCTTCAGCTTGCCGCTGATGAAGCAAACGGGGGGCTCCCTACCTTTCCCATCCAGTTGACTGAGTACGGCACCTATTCCTACATTTGAAGCATCTGTCTGCACAATGAAGTGTTGGCGGTAATCAGGAGCTCTGAGTACTGGGGCTTGGCAAAGAGCCTTTTTCAGGTTTTCAAAAGCCTGATTGCACTCCTCGTTCCATCTAACCTTTTTAGGAAATTTGGGCGAGGAGATGACATTCAGTGGAGAAGCTATGGTCCCATAGTTCTCTATGAAATTCCTGTAATACCCAGTAAGGCCTAGGAAGGCTCTCACCTGGGTTTGAGTAGTCGGGGTTGTCCAATTTTGCACAGCTTCAATTTTACTGAGCAAAGGCCTTATTTCTCCACCGCCTACCTCATGCCCAAGATAGACTACCTTACTCTGTCCAATTTGGCATTTGCTCGCCTTTATGGTCTTATTGGCTCTTCCAAGAGCCTGCAAAACAACTCTCAGGTGGGTTACATGTTCTTCCCAGGAATTGCTGAACACTGCGATGTCATCCAAGTATGCCATGCAGAAGTCCTCCATCCCATTCAGAACCTGGTTTACCATCCATTGAAACGTAGCAGGTGCATTCTTCAATCCGAAAGGTATTACCTTAAACTGGTATAAGCCAACGGGGGTAGAAAATGCAGTTTTCTACTTGGCATGGTCTGTCAGGGCTATTTGCCAATAGCCTGACGTCAAGTCAAATGTGCTGAGGAACTTGGCGGCGCCAAGTTTATCCACCAACTCATCTGTTCTTGGCAAAGGGTGGGCATCAGTCTTGGTGACTGCATTAAGAGCTCTATAATCCATGCAGAATCTAAGTTCTTTAGATCCGGCCTTTGGTACTAACACAACTGGGCTAGACCATGGACTAGTAGAGGGCTCTATTACCCCGAGATCAAGCATCTTGCTGACCTCACCTTTGATGTGGGTTCATACGTTTTCTGACATGCGGTATCCTCTGCTTTAGACTGCCAGACAGTCACCAGTGAGTATGTCGTGCTGGCTCCAAGGGGTCAAGCCTGGTGAAAGCGAGAACAGAGAGGCAAACTGATTCAACATAGATTTGCACTCTTCTTGTTGCTCGGGTGTCAGATTGGAGGAGAGATTTACTCCTTCAATTGTTTCATCTAAAGGTAAGCTTCTGAGGAGATCCGGAAGAGCTTCACTCTCTTCTTCTTCCTCGGATGACGCTAGAAGTAACGCTCCTACATCAGGTCGCGAGACATATGCTTTAAGTCGGTTGGTGTGAAAGACTGTCGCAGCCTCCTTGGGATTGCCCAAGTCCACCAGATAGTTAACCTCCCCGAGCTTACCCACGACTCGGAAGGGTCCCATCCACTTATCTTACAAGGCCCTCTGCCTTGTTGGGATCATAACGAGAACGGGCTGGTCTTGAGCAAACTCAACCATGTTAGCCTTTTGATCGTGCCAGTGCTTGACCAATGCTTGTCCAGCTTTCAAGTTATCGCTTGCTTCCGTCATCATGTGTGACATTCTCCTCCGGAGACCTATCACGTAGTCAGTCACTCTGACTGGCTTGGGGGAAGGAGCACTCTCCAACCCCTCCTTAATCAGGGCCAATGGACCTCTGACGGGACGACCATAGAGTAGTTCGAAGGGCGAGTAACCAACGCCCTCCTGAGGGACTTCTCTATAAGCAAAGAGAAGGCATGGCAGTAGAAGGTCCCACTTACGTTTAAGGGGTTCCTCTAAAGCACCTATCATGCTCTTCATGGTTCGGTTGAACTGTTCTACCAACCCATTGGTTTGTGGGTGGGAAGCTGTTGAGAACTTGTAAGTAACTCCACAGGTTTTCCACATGGCTTTCATGTAGTTGGACATAAAGTTTGACCCCCTGTCAGAGATTACTTCCTTAGGAAACCCGACCCTAGTAAAAATACCAAGGAGGGCCTTAGCCACAGCCGGAGCTGTAACAGTCCTCATAGGAATTGCCTCAGGATAGCTAGTAGCATGGTCTACTACAACAAGTATAAACCTGTTGCCTGAGGAGGTTGGAGGATCAAGGGGACCAACAATGTCAATCCCTACTCTCTCAAATATAACTCCCACAACTGGGAGAGGCACTAAAGGTGCCACATTCTTGGATCCAACCTTACCAGAGATCTGGCAGGTGTGGCAGCTCCTGCAGTGTTTTTCTACTTCGGCCCCCATCTTTGGCCAATAGAAGTAGAGAGCGAGCCTTTCCTTAGTCTTCTTGAAACTCAAGTGACCAGCCAAAGGAATCTCGTGGGCTAACTGCAAGAACTGTGGTCTGTTCTCTTGGGGTACTACCAGTCGTTTGTAGTCTCCAGGTGCAGACTCTGTCGGTTCACTGTAGAAGAGGCCATCTTCCCAGTGCAACCTGTATTTCCCAGGCTCTTGCCCTTCAGCCTGAGCTTCTGCCTGGTGGCGAAGACCTTCCAGAGTTGGACATTCTCTCTGTCCCTTACTGAAGTCTGCCCTGCTGGGTCCACCTTCTGCCATTAAAGTCTGCAGCTCAGGATGGTCAACAGGATCCAGATCTCCAATGAGTTCTTGGCCCTCCATTAGCTCTTCCTCAGAGTCTAATTCTACCACACAAGGTTGTACCTCCCTCTCAGCCTCGGCTGGAGGTGGAGTTACGGGTGTAACTTTGGACAACCGCGGGGAAGTCCGTGTGGGCTGCACTGGAATGCTGGCTGCTGGTTTCGGGACAGAAGCCTTAGGTTTCCCTTTCGCTTCTGATTTCTTGGAGACAGCGGCCGACAATTCCAGGGGAGCAGGAGTGATTTCTTTCTTCATCATCTCCTGGAGAGTACCACGTATGGTCCTCTCTCTTGCAGGTCTGGTTAGCTCCTGTAACCGTTTACTAGGAGGTCTGGGAGTATGCGATACAACTCTGAGAGTTTTCAAATCGTTACCCAACAGTACGCGTCCTGGTACCTCACTCTGTATGCTGACAGGTATCTTCACAGTCATGTCGTTACACTGGATGAGAACTGGTAATTGGGGAAGCATCTGCACAAGCCCTCCAGCTAACTTGGTGAGGCGTTTCGGTGCCTTAGCAACATTCACCTGGACACTGTCCGTATAATACTCTTTAGTATTATCGGGGATAGAATTATAGACATCTAAATTCTGTTGTTCCCACAACCCCAGAGATACTAAAGAAACGCTGGCTGAGACTCCAATGGGTTCGTCAGCTAGCAGTAGAAAGTTTCCACTTGCCATTTGGACTTCCTCCTCTGGAGCGAAGGCTAAGGAGACAAGCTGGACCCCTGAAGGTTTACCCTTACATCTGGGATCTCCTTTCACGGGATCAGTCGAGCCACAAACAAAGCATTTACCGAATGCTTTCTGGAATGGTGGCTTGTTCTGACCTCCTTCCGGTTTGGCACCAGAAGGCACACTATTCTGCTGTGGTTTTCCTTGTGGCTTACCCTTCTGGTTTTGTTTGGGGCCCTCTTTGGAATGTGAGTTATTAGAATTCTCTCTTGAGTCTTTTTTAGGCTGTTTTCCCTCATCCTTTTTCTGAGTTGCCCCAGAATCCTTATGAGTAGCCCGGTTGGCAACCCATAAGTCAGCAGCCTTAGCTAGCTCCTGGGAATCTTATTCCTTCGAATCAGCCAAGTGCTGTCTGAGCTCAGGAGAACAGGCATCATAAATAGACTCCAACATAAAAAGATTCCTCATACCCTCATAAGTGTTCACTTTGTAACCCTTAATCCATCCCTCTAAGTTCTTCAACCCTTCACTCACCCAGGTAGCCCAAGGGGTACCATCATGCTTTTTGAGGGTTCTAAACCTCTTAAGATACTGGGAAGGGGTCTTCCGAATCTAGCTATTAAAGCTAGTTTCACACTTTCGTAATCCGTCTTATCCGCCTCCCCCAACTCCATTACCACATCAGTCGCAACAGGAGGGAGCCTAGAGAACAACCAGGGAAGTAAAGCATTACCGGTGATGTCCTGGAGCCCATGATTGTATTCAAACAGTTTCAGCCAATCCAACACATCCAATCTCGGTTCATACATACCCACTATTTCCTTCGGCATCTGGGGTCTTTTGGGACTGGAGCTCCTAGAGGAACCAGAGGAGAGAGAAGCATTTTCCATAGACAACTTTTTCATCTCTAACTCGTGATTAAGTTCTATTACCCTGAGTCTTAACTCAGCTTGCTTCTGCTCAGCCTGGGCTTCATTCGTCTGAACTCGAGCTCTTGGTTTCGTTCAGATTGAGCCAAGAACCGTTTGTATTCTAATTCGAGCTTCATTTTTTCAAGTTCAAAATAAGCAGGGTTACTCGTGGGACCTGGTATGGGCCCCGTAGGCACAGCTGGTAAGGCGGGTAGAGGAGCAGGGGAGACATTTTCGTTAGCCTCGCCGTCCTCGTCAGCCTCTTCATCGCTATCATCAGAATTATGATTTAGATCAACACCATTACTGTTATCTACATTTGCTGGAGAGTTTGGTTCCTCTGAACCAGTACCCAGACTTTGGTTCGCCAGCAATCTCTCGATTAGTTCTAACTTCTTGCCTCTTACAGAAAGATTCTCTTGCCTACAGAGAGCTCGCAAACTCTCAGTATTTTCACCTGACAAGGACTCTTGACTGTAAGTTTCCATCGTAGACATGTTTTTTGAAAGTTGCTTTTTGTGCAAAGTTTTGTGGTTAGTTATCCTACAGTGTCGAAAAGCACTCTAAACTGTATACTCGATACAAATCCCACCGCTGACACCAGTGTTAGGCGGAAACCTGTGCAGTTCCCTCTGGGACCACTGCAAAAGATTTAGGACTACAGGTGTTTGGCGGTGAACCCACTTGGTAGCAGTCTGTACTACACAGATTCACTTGGTAGCTGTGGCTGAGCAGTCAGACTTCTCTCAAGAAGAGTTGAGCAGTATGTGGAGTATACAAAATAGGGCAATTCTTCCCAGCAAGACAAGCAAACACGCAACGAGGCTTAGTGTAAAGATATTAAGGTATTTATTTATAACAAAACATCTATGAAAAACACTATGGCACTTTCACGGCAAACAAATCAAACACAATTACTCTACGAAGAAGAAACGATCAATCCCCCTAGCAATATTTTGACAAGTCTAGGTTCTACCGGTACCACTTATTTACAGACAGAGGTGTATACCTCAACCTAGGTGACACTCTAATATTGGTTAGGACGGGAGAGAAAAAGATAGGCAGGTTACGCAATCAACACAGTTCCATACTTCACGGGCAAGATGTACGGTAAGAAGGCAAGAACCACAATAGATCATAAAGTTCAGAGGCCAGGCCCACTCGGAGAGAGGCAAGGCGATATGTCCCAAAAAGTCTCTAGTGGAGATGCATTCAAGTCTTTGTAGCAAATTGTTATCGGCAGATTGAACCAGTTCAGAACATAAAATTGAGAAAAGCTTGGAGGCGACCGAACGGAACGGAGAGGATTAAGACACCTCACTCGAACCGATCGAAAGGGAAGCCAGGCGGACACGGTACCTTGTTGTGGAGGGCAGCTCCGGCGGGGCAGTTGTTCCTGGTGGTGGATGCACGTCGGGTCTTTGCCAAGAGTAGAGAGGTTCTCGTCGTCGAAGAAAAGTGAAGTCCGGTGCACCACCAGGGAAGACACCAGCCGCGGAGTGCTCCGTCACAAGGCACCATCTTTTGGTCGCGGTACAGGGGTAGTGGCTATCCGGTTGCCGGGGTGCTTTGCACGGGCAATTCGACCACGGCGTCCTGAGGTGAATAAAAAGCAAAGGGGACTGGTTGTTCCCACCAGTCTGGGGAAGAGACTCTCCGGCAGGGAGATCTCCTCTGTCGTCGGGAAGTGGTGAGTCGGTTCCGCAGGGCTCCACCGGAGGTGTCGTCATGCAGGTCGGCTCAGCGTTACCCTCGTCGGATTCTTAGGTCCTGTGGCGACTTCTGAAGATCCAGTCCCAAAAGCCCTGCTTTTATGCAGAAAACCCCCATTCATTCAGCCTAGTTATCAATCAACACATGCTAAGTGGTGAGCGGGAAGGCTCACCACTTGGGCCAATCACTCCAGAGTGCGACCGGAGTTGGCAAGGCAACTCGGTCCAGGGTGCCTAAACCCCCTCCCACACCCCTGTGGTAACCCAGACAGAATGGCACCACTTTGGAGGGTCTCTGTACAGAGCCCGCCAAAAGTGGAACAAAGGGCTCAACCTTTGGTTTAGGAGTCACAGAGACGAACACAGATGCCATTTTACAAACCGAGTTCTGGCAGAAAATACCATCCGATAAACCTATCTAAGATAAGTAGATTGGTGGTACGTTAGAGATTAACGAGAAAAAGTATCAATCTCCAACAATGGGACGAATCCCATAGGGTTAGGTTCGGGGTCGAACATAACAAGTAGTTTCCACTGCCACCAGCCAAAACTCGACGAGGGGGGACGGGACAGTGCCCCCTCGAGTAACAGATCCAGGAATAATCGAATTACCCCTACTAGTACGTCCACAATAAGATGGTTTGTACTAGTTCTGTTAGTAAATTTAGGTCTAGTAAAGCCAATGGTGACTTTACATGCCCGGGGAGACAGTAGTCAGTCCCCGGGTATGGAGTCTATTGGGGAGGTCCGCTAGGACGCCCCAGTGCTACCGCACATAGGGTGCGGTGTAACACACATAGAAAAACATATGAGACCCTATGGAGTAAAAGACCCCATAGCCCATAGAACACATTGACATTCAAAGGAATTACACACATACATGTCCAAGAGTGGGAGGAAAAGAGTCTCACCCTTGGCGGGATGGAAAAAAACAAACTCCCGAAATCCAGCAAAGCTGCTGGGGGACTCACTAGGTTAGGAAATTCAGCCTAAACAGAGAATTCTCCCAAACAGCCTGCTGGGGTTGTGAATGCAGTTTTCTCCTTGGCATGGTCTGTCAAGGCTATTTGCCAATAGCCTGACGTTAGGTCAAATGTGCTGAGGTACTTGGCTGCGCCAGGTTTTTCCACCAGTTCATCTGTCCTGGGTAAAGGGTGGGCATCAGTCTTGGTGACTGCATTAAGAGCTCTATAGTCCACAAATAATCTTGACTCCTTGGACCCTGTTGGGTATTTTGTATAGATCTGGGGCCTAGTGGTATTTTCTTACCGCCAAAATGAAAATAATTCAGTAATAATCACTATTTGCATTCATATTAGATTTGGTATATAGTACTATATTATACATACATTATTTCAGCACACAGATACATTTAGTGGTATACATTATGTTGGTATGCGTTATTGGTGGTATTTCTGGTGAGCATAAATCCTTTGTTTTATATATGTGACCACAATATCCAGAACCACTTATTTTTGTTTAGTTTGTTCGTCTGATCACTAGAGAGACCTCAGGCTTGCATTTCAGAAACACCACATTTCCAATTGGAGTGCCACCATGGGCTGTTCTCACTGACTTATCTACGACAGCAAGCTATATGTGGTATTTATCACCAACTTATTTACGTTTGGTGAGCTCTGTCCAGGGCCTCTCTTTCTGCCGACTCATAGACCTTCGGCAGCCGGCTATTTCATCTTATTATTATGTTCCATTCAGAAAACACACACACACTCATACACTGAATGGATTCATGCACACAGCTACCACCGTGTCTTATCTTTTAGCAACTTTTAAAAATGACAATTGCACTGTGCAAAGATCTTCCCATATTACCAGTGTTATAATGATAGATGCACAAAGGACAAGGTAAAAATGAAACACACTTCCCGCCTGCTTTCAGGTAATTTATTTTGTATTATAAAACTTTTTTTACAGAAATAAATGGAAAACTCACAGTAACAACATTATCTGTAACAAAATAAAAAGAGAGTGGCGAGGAACAAGAATTCAATTTGCAACATTAAACATGTGGTTAAAACACAGGAATCCCCTCTCCTACTCTGACTGAATATTTTCGCACACATACACGCAGCCCCCACACTTCAGCGAGATAATTACCAGGCTTGTTCAGCATGTAACTTCTTTGGCTGGTCGCCTTCTGGAGGGGTTCACCCAGCAAGGACAAGCATTTGCTGTCACTCAAACTGGGACTTGTTGACTGGAAATCCAAGCCTCTGCAGCAGTATTGAATCTGCTTTAGGAATCAGGCATCCCCAGATATCAACCCAGTCCTTCTCCGAGCTGTGTCAAGATGTCGTCTTCTGGCTTCTTCCCCAAGATTATACAAGAAAACTCTGGTTACCTCCTACCAAAGGATCCTAACCAGTAAAATTCTATCATGCCCTATCCACCCTCTGCACACAATAGAAATCTTTTACAGTAAGCAACTGTAACAAAATTGATTTCCTGCTATTCGAATCCTTGCTTCCTGCAAATACTGTGGACAAAGCAGCACAGAAAAACAAGAAGAAAAAAAAAATCTGCACACAGTCTGAAATGAGTTTCAGCCTGCCTCATTTTGCAGTGGAGAACACATTATATTATTAAGAAGTTAGAATCATGTTAGTACAGTTAATTATATTAGTTCATTCATCTTCAAATGTGTCTCTTGCAACATAGGCATTTCAGATGAAAAGAAAAAAAAACTGTGCATTTTGAATATAAAAAATAAAATGCGCTTTTAAATGAGAAAATGGTTTGTTTTTAACCTGTGTAGCCTGTCTTCATTTACATATCCATATGTTGCACTGGCAACACATAGCTTGAAGCAATTGCATTAAACCCATGCAGTGGCGCTGCATAAAATAAAATGCTCAATAACACATGTCTTGCTGTACCACATTATATCCATGCACCAAACCCATGCAGTGGCGCTGCACTTCAAAAAAACATGCTATACATTGATCCTGTGCAGTGGTGCTGCGCTCTGTGCTCCCAAAACAGGCTAAACAATCCTACATATACCCTCCTTTTTTTAGAACTTGGCTACGATCCAAGCCAATTTTAAAAAAAACAACCTGCTTCTTTTCTTCTTTTCAAAATGTATGTGTATTGGGATATCTTTCTCTTCCTGACGCAGTTACTAAAATTAGCAACATTTTCATTTTTACCGATAGTACAATCAACCATCCACCCATCATTAGCACCCGGACAGCCAAACCCACTATAGAACGTTCTCCCCAGGTTCCCCAATTAAATCTTTCCACTTCTATTATACCCAGGTTACTAACTGTAATATTGTTTTTTTTTTAAATTAATTCTCATGGGGCGTGGCTTGGAGCGCCATCAATGTGGTCGCTCCTCTGAGGCCGCCTGTGGGATGCCCGCTGCGGCCGTCGAATTCCGGCGGTTTTAAGCGGGGTTACGCGTCGCCAATGCCATCTAACGCGACCGGAACCGACATGGCACAACCTGGCTAAACATAGCCTTCGACCGAGGAAGCGTTCTACCAGAATTCAGCAGCTGAACTTCTCCCCCGTCTTCGACCGAAGAAACCAAAATGGCCACCAAGCCGGAACCCAGCAGCACACTCCGCACCCGGCGGTAGCAGGGCCCTAGAACACAGAGGAGCTGGAGAGGGAGAGCGGAATCTAAAACAGAATCATCCGATTCTTACCAAGGCGACCCAGCACACACCGGGTTGCTGCCTCGGCGACTACGGCTTACATACACTCTAAGAGAGCAGGCTTCCACCCCTCCCCCCGCTAAGCAGGACGAGTCGGGACCCCCGCGGCCATCCTGCATCATCCCCGACGGAGACCCTCTCCCCACACCAACATTTCCTGGGGCTCCCCTGCCCACTCGCCCAGATCTAGTCCAGAGCGGGGGTCGAGGGTGAGGAACTCCCCGGATGCAGCCTCCCGCCGTCCTAGGCCTCGCTGCTACTCTCTTAATCAAGACCGCCTGACACGAGCAGCATGTCGAGGCAGACGAAGGTGAGCAAGGGCACAGATATCTCCGCCATGTTTACGGCTCCGGAGAAACCCAAGAAACAGGATCCTCCTAAACTGACCCCACAGAAGCCACAAGAGGATAGGGGTGCTCTCGCCACCAAAGGAGACCTGATAGCCTTCATGGCGGACATCAAATTGGAGTTCCGCGCCTGCCTCTCGGAACTCACCGCTAAAGTTGACCAAACGGATCAGAGGGTCACAGAACTCGAACAGAGGCTCGGAGAGATCGAGGACCATTCCCAGGATCACGCTACCACACTGGGGGCAGTGCAAAAATCTATCGACTCCCTGCATCACAAATATGAGATCCTGGAGTTCAAACATGAAGACCTTGAAAATAGGGCACGTCGCAATAACCTCCGCATTCGGGGCATCCCGTCCTCTATCCCCGACAACAAGCTAGCGGACTACGTGGGAAGCTTCTTCGAGGCCTTACTCCCGGATCTGGACAAATCCCAGCTCCTGCTGGATCGGACCCACAGACTCCGCCCGCGCCGTGGGACAGATTCGGACCCCTCCCAGATGTTATTACCAGGGTCCACTTCTTTACGATGAAAGAGGCAATATCAGCGATCAGTCGACAAGGAGATGAGATCACTTTTCAGAGCACTCCACTTCAAATATACCAGGACTTCTCACCACTCACTCTCCAGAAAAGAAGAGCACTTCGGCCTCTGACATTGTTCCTCCAGGAGCAACAGATCCGTTACAGATGGCTGTTTCCGACAGCTCTCCAGTTTATATATAATGGTACCCTACGCCGAATCAGCCACTTGGAGGACGCTGAGAAAATCTTACACCCAACCTCACCCCGAGATCCTTCCACGCCAATCCCAGAGGGGACCGAAGACTCTGGACCGCTTCCCTCTCCAAAGCCCAAACGCACGCCATGGTCTTCGACCCAGCGGAACAACAGAAAGAGATGAACGGGGACGCTTCCACGATCCCAGGCTCCCTCAGCAAGTAAGCCTGGACACCTAGATTTCGAGCTCACTAACCTTGAACACGGTGGCGGCGGGCCGCACCCATGGTTCATACCCACTCCAAGGATACTTTCCATCCCTTGTTCCTTGGAAACCCACAGTGCACGATACGTGAGGGGACAGTCGGCCCTGTTGGCCTTAGGTGCGACCGTACTGACAATGTCGGTCTACCTCCCTGTTAAAGTTGCGGACCCCCCGTTGGGGCTCCGCGTTAAAACCTCAAGTGCAGGATGATATCAAGAGTTTCCCTAACAGACATGGCAGTTGAACCACCACCCCATGACCCCCCCCTAACCCAAGGAACGGAGAGTGAGTCTTTAGAGGACCTTCAGTTGCTTCCGATCCTTTCCCTGAATGTTAATGGCCTGAACTCACCCAACAAGTGAAAGGCAATTCTACTGAAACTTCGCGACAAAGACGCAGCGATAGCTATGCTTCAAGAGACACACCTGCTGCCGGCAGATGTATCCCGCCTTCTATCCCGGTTATTCCCGCTCCAATTCTTCGCCTCTGGCACAAATAAAAAAGGAGGTACGGCGATTCTCTTCAGGAAAGACCTGAACCCACAGATTCTGGAAACGAAAATATGCCCAGAAGGCCGATTTACAGCGATTAAATGCCTCCTAATGGGAGACCTATATACCCTCATCTCAGTATACGCTCCCAACACTGGACAGTCACACTTTTATGACTCCTTGGGCACATCGCTCGCTAGCTTTGTGGAGGGCCAAACAATTGTCGGCGGGGATTTCAACGGGGTTCCCGACCCCACCAAAGACCGATCACACCCCCCGAATCCAGGCGACTTCGCCCAAGCACTCAGCCTCCTACGATTCTTCAGGACGCTGGAGATAATAGACTCATGGTGGGTGTTCCACCCTGATGAAAGAGATTTCTCCTTTTACTCTTTTGTCCATCGCACCTTCTCAAGGATCGACCTGTTCCTGATCTCCCCGCATACGTTCCCCTCAGTCAAAGAGGTCACCATCGGCACAAGAGCGATATCCGACCATGCCCCAGTGCTCCTGGAACTCCGGGTTCATAACCCTAACCCCAACATCCCGCATAAATGGATGCTGTACGACCCGATCCTTAACGACATGGCCACCAGAGACAAGATCGCAACAGGAATAAAAAACTTCTTTAACGAAAACCCAGCCTCAGACACCTCATTAGCGAACAACTGGGACGCCATGAAGGCAGTAATCAGGGGCTCCCTAATAGCCCAAGGCGCGGCCTACCATCGAGACAGACGTCAGACCCGGACGGCCCTAGAGAACGAACTAAGAGAGGCCGAGGCACTCCATAAGGAGAAAGGGTGGTCGCCCAAAACACAACGGATCATTCGTACGGCACGGAAAAAACTGGAAGCCCACTATGCGGAACAAACCGCCCAACTAATGGCGAAGGCCAAACAGTCATACTACGCGAAGGGCAACAAGGCGAACAAGTTTCTGGTGGCCAAACTAGCCAAGCAGAGACGCATCAACGCAATCACAGGCCTGCGTGATGCCAACGGGGTCACACTATACTCAGAGCCCGAGAAGCAACGCCTCGCAATAGATTACTTGGCCCAAATCATGAAAGCAGCCCCACGAAACTTATCACAACAGAAGGAATACCTGCAGCAGGCAGCAGTGCCCCGGCTCTCCGACGCAACGAGAGACGAACTGGAGGAGCCCATCACAGGGGAGGAAATTGAGGAGGCCATCAAATCACTTAAAACACGGGCCCCCGGCCCAGATGGCTTCTCAACCAGGTTCTACAAACAATTCAGAGCACAACTGAACCCCCACCTGGCTACCCTATTCAACTCCTTCAGGGAAACGGGTGCGGTGACCGCATCGATGCAGGAATCAACCACCATCCTCCTGCCCAAACCTGGAAAAGACCCAAGAAGCATAACATCTGAAAGGAAGCGCCCCCAATTTCAGCACGATCCTCCCCGCAATGAGAGACAATAAGGGACTCTCCCGTAGTGGGAATAAGACCAAGACAGAGTGCGGGTGAGCGTAAGTGGGAGTTTATCCAAAGAATAGGGCATGCAAAGAACTCTGCAACCTCCGAGAGCGCTCTGTCTGACAATAGCAAAGACAGGCGTATTTCTAATACAAAAAACGTCATCAGAACCTACACACTATAGGGGGCACAAGTTAATTGGGATTGGGTGGCGTCGACTAACTATAGGTGTTGCTGCAGCGTGGTTGGTCTTGGCGTGAGGACGTCACTGGTCAGCCTCGTGGGTTGGGTTGGGCCTGGCAGGCCAGCTTGAGGTCATCCGAGCGGTGTTGGTATGCTGGGGCAGCCTGTGACAAAGATGAATACCTTTCCTGACTCGTTTGCCCTAGGCCATGCACACTGCAGTTATTCAAGAAACGACATCTAAGTTCATCAATAAATCGCTCAGCAGTTTGTCTTATAAAATAAACGCAACACATGAGGAATGCACCTCGTGAGAGGTCCGGTGGTTGTCGGTTGGGGTGAGATTTACCTGTGTCCTATTGACCGGTATTTTAGGTCGAGGGGCTGGGCTCTGGGGCCTGAGCCGAATGATACATGTCTGTCTGCCGCGTTAGAAGTTATTATATAAATGGGTCTCTGTGTCTTGTCCCAGTGATGGGGGTCGTCTTTGCACGGGGTCATGATTCTTGGGGTGGTCTAGGGGGGGTTGTGGAATTTACGAGAGGGTGCTGGTAGATCAGTGGATTTAAACGTGGGTTTATTACCGTGCTGTAAATAACACAGGTGGCGGGCTGTGGCCTTGGGTGCGGTACTGGGGCGTCTGACTCTCTGAAGCGGCTCCAGCTTGGTTGGGGGAGGTGAGGGAGCGCGGCACAGGCCTTAGCTTCTTTATCTGGCAGGCTTGGTAGGGTGGGAGGGAGAATGGCCTTGCATATATTCACAAAGGTTTTTTCCTCGTGCGTTGCTAACTTTTGAATGCAGAACTTTTATAATGTTCCGCCTTATTTTGATGTTATTTAAACACACATATATATTTCAATTTCGTTACACATTTCTTTAATACAGTCGGTCCGAGTACCTTTTCGTTACCTAACATTATATTTACTACATGGTGTGATTATTTTATGTACATTAGACGTTACACGAGGTAGTTCTAGGTTATGGCCTACAGAGATTGATGCTCGCTGCTTTAGGTGATTAAGAAAACATATATGAGTTCAGGTTTCTACATAAAATTGTAAGAACACTTATACAGATAAAGGCTATACATTTGGTCGACATCTTTCTCTGTGGTTATAGCAGCACTAGTCCAGACCTGGGGTGGTATCATGTAACGTTACATCTTTATGGTTTATTCACAGTTTACAGGATCTGTTTAAACAGAGGTAGTTCGTTGATACCAATACTTGAATTATTTTCTACTTTCTACAGATAGTGATGCTTCAGCTTTTTTCCCGTCACCCCGGCCTCGCGGACCAGGTCATGCGGGGTGCAATATTACATTGTGAACGATAAAATGTTACAGTGTTAGCATCTCGGGTTAGCTCATACCCGACTTTCTCATGGGAACGCACTCGCAGCGGATCTACCAGGGCTACTGCGGCGGCGGAGATGCATGAAAGGCCCTCCAAAGGTGGGGGCCTCGTTACAGTGTGCTGAACTCACGCCATGTTTGCTAAACAAGATGGCTTCTAGGCCTAACTGAATTTTGGCATATGCAGGGAACGGATATGTGTGGGCAATGTCGTCGGCGGGTGACCCCTCCTCCACCTGGGCCCGGGTGGCATGAGGGGACGGCCACCGAGTCATGGTCCTCACCTGGGGAGAAGGCTGCAGGTGAGGAGGGCCTCGCGGCCAGTCCTCCCCTACACATCCTACAGACCGATTGCACTCTTAAATATCAATGCGAACATATACTCAAAAATTCTAGCAACCCGCTTGAATCACATCTTGCCGAAGATCATCCACCCCGAGCAGGCAGGTTTTATCCTACACCGGACAGCAGGTGACAACATCCGGAGAACCCTGAACCTGGTGGACCTCGCCTCCCGGAACTCCCAAAAACTAGTCTTAGTGGCTCTCGACACAGCTAAGGCGTTTGATAGGGTGGATTGGACGTTTATGAGACACACCCTAGGGGCCTTCGGCTTCGGACCAGCTTTCCAAACGATGGTTCTAGCCAACTATGATAGCCCTAAAACAAGCCTGAGGATCAACGGCCACAAATCGGCCCCAATCCCCCTATCATGCGGAACCCGGCAAGGCTTTCCACTGTCGCCCTTGCTCTTTGCACTCACCATGGAGCCCTTCGCACAAAAAATTAGGCGGAATGACCAAATCAAGGGCATACAAAGTGGCCCCACGCACCATAAACTCGCCCTATACGCGGATGACATTTTGCTCACAATCTCGGAGGCCCACTCATCCCTCAAACAAGCGATACACGAAGTCACCAGCTACGGCGAAGTCTCAGGCCTCACCATAAACTTTGATAAATCATCCGCCTTGGGTATTGGCCTCACCCCAGCAGAATGAGAACCAATAACTAGGATGTGCCCAATAACATGGGAAAAGAGCGCCATCCCCTATCTAGGGGTCTTTATCCCGGCTGACCCAAGGGATACGTACAAAGCCAATTTTCCCCGACTCTTTAAAGAACTGGAAGGCGACTTGAAGCGCTGGGAGACTCAAGAGATCTCACTGCTCGGGCGCATCACTGCATGCAAGATGAACCTCCTTCCGAGATTCCTATACACATGCGCCTCACTACCAGTGGCAATCCCCATGCCAACTCTCCGAGGGATCCAGAGGAAAATGCTGAACTTTATCTCGAGAGGTAAGAA
Organism: Ambystoma mexicanum; assembly: GCF_040938575.1. NCBI lineage: Eukaryota > Metazoa > Chordata > Amphibia > Caudata > Ambystomatidae > Ambystoma > Ambystoma mexicanum. The sequence goes on from NC_090928.1 coordinate 1,296,694,787, forward strand.
AGCGAGAATCCCTCTCAGGACTATGCTGGGGAGTTCCAAACTGGGAGGGCTGGGGGTCCCAGACCTACAGGCCTACAGAGTGGCAGCCCAACTGGCCCAGGTCCCGGCCTGGCAAAACACGACAAACCGCCCCAGATGGGTGGAGCTGGAACAATCACGGGCACCCCTACCCCTGCGATTTCTACCACACATCCCGCCCCCCCCTCAGGACCCATTGGGGAGAGCTCCTGCTATCAACTAAACACACCCTTAGCACCTGGGACTGGGCGCTAAAACAAAAGGGAGTGCCAAGAGGACTGAGCCCACGTTCCCCGGTCTTTCATAATCCAACGTTCACACCGGGTACGAATCCTCGCAATTTTCGTAACTGGATCAAAGGTGGGCTGGAGACCATAGACCAGCTGTATACGGGGGAGAGACCTCTCACATTCGCCCAATGCAAGGAGAAGTTCCAACTCCAGGAACGGGATAGATTCACATATATTCAACTACGCCACTGGTGCTCGCATCCCCAAACCTTGCAAGCAGCAACACGCCCTCCTACTGCCTTAGAACTCACCCTGGGAGACCTTCCAACCCGCGGCAGAGTATCCACCCTGTACAGACGCTTTCTAAGCGACTTCCTGACCACAAGAACCCGCTGCATGGCCCAATGGGAAGCGGACCTGGGTCACCCGATAGAGGATCAAACCTGGGTTGACATATGGACCAGAACACATACCTCGTCCACCTGCATCACCAATAGGGAAAGTGCGTATAAGATCACGTTGCGGTGGTACTATCCGCCCCTCAGACTTCACCATATGAACCCCCAGGTGGACCACTCTTGCTGGAGAGGATGCGGCCACCCAGACTCCTTCTTCCACATGTGGTGGGACTGCCCAAAGATCCAACTATTCTGGAAAGCTTGCTTAGGGTCCATCTCACAAATTACCGGAACAGCGATTCCCTTGGAACCAGAACCGGTTTTGCTGGGTGCTCCAATTCCCGGGACCTATCCGCGCTCCGGACCCAGAGCGAAACTACTAACTCACTGCCTACTAGCAGGGAAAACGGTGGTGGCCCGAACCTGGAAAACCCCGGAAGGCCCTCACATAGCCCAATGGTGGACCAAACTTTGGGACATTCTGATAGCGGAGAAGGTGACGGCAGCACAAGCGGGAACTCTTCATCGTTTCCAGAATATCTGGGCCCCAGTGCTGGAATTCGACCAGGGCTTCCCCGCCCTAACCTACAAACCCATCAGGGCCCGCTGGATCTTAAAAAATCAGGAGATCCCGGAGGAAGAAACATAGTCGCTGAGGCCCAGTTCGGACTGCCCGGGAAGGAGGAGCCCGCCTACAGGGCCTATGGGACAGATGGACCAGGGGGAGGGTGGAGGGAGAAGACGCAGGGGGGGATACAGGACTGGGGTTCAACATGCCTAAATAACCACTGCTTATAATGTCTGTACTTATCATCCTGCCTTGATTTAAAATAAACAAAGTTAAAAAAAAAAAATCATTCTCATTACATTTTTTTCTTTGGGATTCAATAAAAACTCCACATCTGGATCTATTGGAAATGTGTCCCTTTGAACAAAATCGATGTTTTCTACTTGGCTTTCCCAAATATCCTTTGTTACATGAAACAATGTTAACCCTCCAATTGACACAATTGTATCCTTCGGAACCTGCAAGTAAAAAACATTGGGCCTCATTAGGACCCAGGCGGTAAGGGGTTTACGGCGGCGTAAACAGCGCCGACCCTTACCGCCTGATTCCGAGGTCCCTTAGCGCTATGGAGGATTTAACACCTGCTTTTAGCAGGTGTTAAAATCCATGGTGCTAAGGGACCTTGTTGTTAATTACGTCACCGTAATTTACGGTGGCGTAATTAACGCCTTCCCCACTCCCATTATGCCCTATGGGGCAAAAATGGGAATGGGGAAGGGTAAATGGGGATTGGGGACTTACCGCCCCGCCAACTTTGGAATGGAGCAGTAAGTCCGCCAACCACCATGGCGTAAACGTAGTTTACGCCATGGTGGTAAAGGTACGACCCAGGCGGTAACTTACCGCCTGGGTCGTAATGAGGCCCATTATATTTCACCTGTTTAACCACATATGTTCCATGATTCAAATGTATTATTGTCATGTTCTTTAAATAGGTGCTGACTAACCATTTACCTCTGACCATCTAAGCCTGTGCCGATTCTTCACTCCCCATATTGCTAATGATCACTTCACATCCTTCTGAAAAACTGGGTCAGATCTCAAACCACAAATAGCATCTGTGGCATCAGGAACAAACGGTTTACCCGGGCACATATAGTTTTGTTCTTTAAATTTGACACACGTTTCCAAGTTTGGTATCAAGTAAACTTCAGGTTCCCACGATTGAAATGCCACTACTTCTGGATTCTTAATCTTAATAAATTTGTCCTCTTGCCAAAATCCCACATTGTGTACCCACTTGGTCTGATAAATAAGTTCAGGAGCCACATATGGGATGCATAGTAAAAACCCCATCTCCAACCTCTCCAAGTCCACATATAATGGCATTGCATTACCCATTTCAAATGCAATTTTTACTTGTAGCACATCAATTTCCCTCCTGGTCAATCTTTCTATCATTTGATGAATAATATCCTGTGAAACAAAATACAATGGTATACGTCCTTGAATCAATTGTGAAATTGCAGCTTGAACGTCTCTCATATAATTTATCAACAGTCTATCTACAGGACTCATTATATTCAAAATCTCACTGAGTGTTTTGTCATGCTTAATAATTAACTTAGTTGCTCGTTGCATCACATCCGCTTGTTCATTCAATATGATCGCAGTTTCATTTATGAACCTTACTTGTTCACCCAATCCCCCTCTGATTCCATCTAATGTTTTTTGTATTATTTCTAGGTCAACACTCAGTTGTTGTGCTTTAGTGCTTAGTGTCCCTACTGAAATGGCATTGGCTGTTGATATCGTGGTACCTATTATGGCTCCAATTATAGACATTACCAATGAGATCGCCAGCATCACGGCTCCTCTCTTTACTCTCCTCTTCTTAATGTCTGCTGGGTTCACAAATGTTTTCTCCAATTGCATCAATATATCTCTTATTCACTGCTTAGAGTCCTCTTTTCTTATTTCCAGCCACTCTTTAGTCTGTTCAATCTTAATTCCGGTATTGTTCAAATGTTTTTCAATCAAAATCCCCGGATTCAATGGTATGTAGATATTTTGGAAAATCATCCTTCTATCACTCATGATGAATCCTGGTGCCTCTTCCACCGCGATACCAGATGCCGGTCCAGGTTCAATGACAACCTGTGCTTCTGAATTCTTGAAGATCCCTGCGAATATCATCATCATTAACCATATTGTTGGTGTCATCTTCAATGCTGATCGCTTTGCAGCCTTGGTCTTCGCCCCCCCTTTGGGGCTTTTCTGGAATCTGTCCACGTGGGCTCCAGGACTCCATCGTCTTCTGTGACCTCCGGTATAAATATGTTAATATTCTAAATCAAATACAAAAGAAACAGATTAAGTATATAGCACAATACTAATTTCACCCTTTTGCCAAAATAAAACACGCCTTGTAAAATATTTTGCCCTTTTTCTTTCGCCTTCTGAAATTAAGCACAGGTTATAGAGAACAAGCATACATAAAACAACATTCAATATTTAATGCATTTTCATTCTACACGCCAACCATGAGCTTCCATTATTTTATTTTTTTACTTTTTATATTATTTATACTTTATATATATTTACATATATTACAGTGTTTATGTACCATTTCAACCATCTTTTTTTTGTAACTCCTCTGTTACTGCCCCCTGACTAGACATAGTCACTCCACCTTTTTATGTTCAAGGGACTTTATCTGTTTCTACATGCTCAAGCTGCCTGATCTCGTGTCTGGGATGGCATGGCTTAATCTGATTTACGTGCACAAATTGCTCTATTATTGTTTCACCTTCAGTCTTTAAAATTTTATAAACTACAGGAGAAACCTTATCTATAATTGGAAATGGCCCCTGCCAGGCTGCTAGAAATTTAGAATTTTTCTGTTTACTTTTTCTAAAATGAAATTTATACACCTGATCCCCTACACTGTATTCTCTCACTGATGTTCTTTTATCATAGTATGTTTTAGCACTGTCAGCAGCTCCTTCTAGATTTCTCTGCACAAAAGCAAATGCATGTTGCAAATGCTTCCTCAATTCATCAATGTACTCATGAACTGT